>NW_024369596.1:6595515-7121979 GCF_014805655.1 Passer montanus
TTTGGGTGCTCATCCCCTCCCTGCAGCTTTGGGTGCTCATCCCCTCTGCAGCTTTGGGTGCTCATCCCCTCCCCGCAGCTTTGGGTGCTCATCCCCTCCCTGCAGCTTTGGGTGCTCATCCCCTCTGCAGCTTTGGGTGCTCATCCCCTCTGCAGCTTTGGGTGCTCATCCCCTCCCTGCAGCTTTGGGTGCTCATCCCCTCCCTGCAGCTTTGGGTGCTCATCCCCTCTGCAGCTTTGGGTGCTCATCCTCTCTGCAGGTTTGGGTGCTCATCCCCTCCCTGCAGCTTTGGGTGCTCATCCCCTCTGCAGCTTTGGGTGCTCACCCCTCTGCAGCTTTGGGTGCTCATCCCCTCTGCAGCTTTGGGTGCTCATCCCCTCTGCAGCTTTGGGTGCTCATCCCCTCTGCAGCTTTGGGTGCTCATCCCCTCTGCAGCTTTGGGTGCTCATCCCCTCTGCAGCTTTGGGTGCTCATCCCTCTGCAGCTTTGGGTGCTCATCCCTCTGCAGCTTTGGGTGCTCATCCCTCTGCAGCTTTGGGTGCTCATCCCTCTGCAGCTTTGGGTGCTCATCCCTCTGCAGCTTTGGGTGCTCATCCCTCTGCAGCTTTGGGTGCTCATCCCTCTGCAGCTTTGGGTGCTCATCCCCTCTGCAGCTTTGGGTGCTCATCCCCTCTGCAGCTTTGGGTGCTCATCCCCTCTGCAGCTTTGGGTGCTCATCCCCTCTGCAGCTTTGGGTGCTCATCCTCTCTGCAGGTTTGGGTGCTCACCCCTCTGCAGCTTTGGGTGCTCACCCCTCTCTGCTTCCCCCTGCAAATGGAGACCCACCATGGCTCAGCCCTGTTCCATTTAATTCAGCTTTAATGAGACAGTGGCATGAACACCAAACAAGTGCTTTGTTTCCTTCAGATTAACAAGACTGGTACTAATTATGTACACTTTCACTTCCCCTGTTTTCTTTATAAAAGCACTAATTAAGACATGATGCTCTTATCAGTGGCAAATGGCTGCTCAGCCTGGGCATCTGCAGAATTTAAGCTCTATTTGCACTTCCTTCTTTCTGATTTTTATTAAAATAAATATTGACCACAATCTTTTTTATCCAGGGATTAGAAATGCGCCTGTTTCAAACAAGGCCTTGTTATAACTGCAACAGCTCAGTGAATGTGTCTCAATTTGCATTTTTGCTGTTAAAATTAATTTCTCCAGCACTGACCAGAGCCTGCAGGAGGTCAGGGCAGAGCCTGTTGCCTGATGCAGAGCTAAATTTCAATCCTCCTAAAATTCAGTGGATTATTTGTATTGGGTGTGCTGACCCAGATCAACTGATGTTTTAAAATGAAAATTAGTCATTCACAACAGCCTCTAATACTGACAGGGGACCTTTTAATGTTGTGTCCCATAAGAGCACCTTCACCTCTCAAACATAAATTAAAAGGATGAGATAGGAAGTTGAAAACTCCTCCATAAAGTTGGGCAGAGCTGCTGGGTTATACATTCTTTGTGAGAATGACCCCTGAGGCTTTAAAAATGCTTATTTTGGGGGAGGAAAAAAAAAGTGAAACATCACCTTCTCATCCCCCACTTCTCTTCAGATCTAATTGTCCCCCTGCAAACTGCAGCCTAATTCTGTGCTTCCCCACTGAAAGCAGCTGCTCCCCAGCAAAGACCAAGTCTCAAACCTTCCCCAAAATGACCATGCCAAGGCCACTGCAGTGAGGCTGGGTCACAGGAAGATGCTGCTTGTTAGGAAAAGACAAAAACAAACTGCAGGCATGAGGTAAGGTGTGAGATATGGGTTAAAATACTGCTAAACTATGAATATCCAGAATTCTGAGGAAGAAAGGGACTGAAAGAGAGAGCCAAGACACTGACTGTGACTGAGGAGTGGGGACAACATGAGCACACATGGACATAAACACACTGCTCCCAAAAAAGGAGATGGACAGAGGGGGACAAGAAGAGTCAACACAGCACTAAGTTCAGGCAGCTCACAAATGTTCACTTAGAAGGAAAATCCAGAGCACCTATTCACACTTTTCCTTCTGAGCAGCACTGAATATTTAAAAGATTCACTTCTCTCTGAATATCTGAAATTCAAATGCAGCCTCTATGCTGGATCTCTAAAAATGCTTAGGAATATGAGCTGATTCCATTTATTCTGGCATTAAAATTCAGCTAAATTGATAATATTAACTATGAAATAGTAGATATAAATCCAATATAATATTTTAGGCTAAATAATTATCATTAATGTATTGTATACCACTAAGAATACTAGGAGAATTTAGAGAAAAGGAAAGTGCTCAAGAAATGTGAGATTTGATGAGCCCACAGAACCTTCCCAGATCTTCACAGGTTTTCTTACATAAATAGAAACAGTCAGGAAAGCATTTGCATCCCAGCTGGGAAAAAAAACCAAAACATTTTCTTACAGGACTGAAGATGAAAAAAAGAGGGCACAGGCTTAGTCCAACACTGGAGGAAAAATACCTCTCAACAGGTACCTTTCCTCTCCTGACTCCAAACTTTATTATCAAATATATTTGAGAGGTGACTTGGGGCAAAACTGATATTCTGTCATATGACTCTGACTGTTCAGAATGGAATAAAAAGGCCAGTTCTCTGTATGGTTTTTCTGGTTTTCTGTATTTTCCCATTTTTCATCACTTATCCCAGGCCCTGGCTCCACTGCTGCTGGTACAAAGCATGTCCTACCACAGTCCATGAAAATGTTGTTTCCAAAAGCAGAGCTTGCCCTCAAACCCAACCCTCCTCTGCCCTTCCCTGTGTTTCATCTCCATGGAACTGCAGTCACTGCCCTGCATTAGAGACCACTGCAATATTTTATGGCTCCATTAAAATGCTGTCCCCATCCCTTGTGCACATCAAATCCTCTAATTATAAATAATAATAGAAACCCAGGGTAGGAAGTTCCCTGCTTTCCATCTGCTTTTCATTAGGTTCCTCAGCCCAGCCAGATCCAGGGACAATTAAGCAGCACAAGGAGTTCTGTGTTTGGAAATTCTTTCGTGGCAAAGAGCTTTACTCTGCACATACACAAAGTCCTGGATGCTCCACACATCCTATTTTGATTAAAGAAATCAAAGTTGGCCTGTTGATAAGTGCAGCTCATCAAGGCCAAATCTAAAACTTCACATTAATTCAAGATGAAATACCCTGCTAATGTCAAGTGAGGACAACAGCTCCAAGTGAGACTTTAAGGAAAGTCTCTAGTCCTTGGGGACAGCCAAACTGATGTTTTAAATACAGGTACAGGGAGAAAAGTAATTAATGTGACTATTTAAGTGCATAAGGTGTGGACTGGAAAACACAAAATGCAGGAATATGGGCAAGGAAAGTGCATTATCCCAGCAATGCCATTCCCAGCCAGCTCTGCAGGGTGCCCTTGGCAACATCCAGCTTCCCTTTTGGCAGCACCTCAGTCCTGCCCCATGCCACCCCCTGGGCTGTGCTGGCATACCTGGAACTGGAACTCCTTCCTGCCTTCCTCCTCTCACCCACCTCACACAGCACTTTTCATCCAGCCAAGGAGTTCCTGGAGTCCTCCAGCACCATTCCCTAACTACAGGAACCTCCTCCCTGACTCCTCTCCCAGCAGCTTTTGCAAGGAAGGAATTCCAACCAACCTCAGGAACTCCTGCCAGCCTCACTGAAGTGCTGTCACTTCCCAAGGTGCACAGAGAATGCACCCAAGGAGTGGCACCAGCAATTCTGTGTGCAGGAGAGGGGCAGGATGACAGAATCAGCTGCACCAATCCTTCCACCTCAAAGCTCGTTAGAGCTCTCCTAGAGGAGCCTTTTAATGGACCCATCAGGGAACAGGAGCCTGTTAATGGAACAACCATCAGGGAAGGCCAGGGGACACCTCTGTGACTTGGCAATATCTTCCAACTTATTACTTTTCATGATACATGGACTTGTGGTGCCAGCTTTGTACCAAACATTTCCCAGGGCTGAAGGGGGAAATCCACTCCCCATGGTGCTGTTGAAGCCAAACAGAATCTCTTTATCCATTCTGCTCCATTATCTCCCCCCTAAAGCAGACCCTGCTCCCCAGCAGCTCAGCACACTGAGCTGCCTGAGCCACGTTTAACAATCAACATTTGCTTGTGTTTAGGCTGCAAGTTGCCTTTCCTGTTTTGGCTGGTGGAGCAGTGACTGGGCACAGGCAGGTCCTGGATCCAGGGAATGCCCCTCTCTGTGCCTCTGATTCCAGATGCATATTGCCAGGAATGCCAGAGGCTGGCAGTGCCAATGGCCGAGGACACCCCTGCCCCAGCTGGGCCTGCCAGCTCTCCAAAGGACACAGATCACTGCAGAGCACTCACAGCTTGGGTATCCATGACTTTCCACCAAACCCCAGAGCTCTGAGCTGATAAAATGCTGTTATTTCCCTTGGCAAATGTCAAGCTTTTGAATTGCATCTATTTGTTTAAAAGTATCAAGTCAGCAATCTGCCAAGATAAGGAACATCATTAAAATAGAGAAGAGGAATGAGAATTACACCAGTTCAACACCAACTCCACTTCCCAGCTGCTTAACATTTTAAGAAAAGACAGCACATGGAAACTTCTCGATACTAAAGATATATAGAAATATCTTTACCTATATGAATACAGAGATATTAAAAAAAAAATAATTTCAGCTTCCCCACCAGTAAATTTCACAGAGCTCTCAGTTATGCCTGCACACCTAATGCCAATCACTTCCAGAACACACTGAAGGGATGGGAAGGTTGACAGTAGAGTCAGATTCAAAATCCCATTCAATATTTATTATTCCTTTCTTCAGCAGAACTTTGGATTAATTTGCCTGTTTTTCCTACAATGCAGAACTGTCCAGAAGGCAGGAGGAAGCAGATGGAGCCAGGTACCCAGAGCACCAGCAACCAGCATTCGAATTGTTATATCCAACTTCCTCCATTTATCCTCAAGCAGAAAGAACCTTCCAGTACCAAGGTGATCTATTCCATCCGATCAGCACAAACACTGCTGCTCATCTATGTTCTGTATAAAACATCCTGACATGCAACACTCCCTTGACCACCCAGAACTGGGATGTTTAATGGAATCTCTCATTACAGACTGCTCAAAGTATCCTGAAATTCTGACAGGTTTAAATCCTTCAAGTCAGGCAGGAGGTGGACATTGACACAAGTCTGTAGAGCAGGTGAAAGACATTCAACAGTGGGAGCTCCCCGGAGAGGGGCAATGTGTGGGTGATCAACACACAGAGGGGCATGAAGGTGTGCAGGGGATGATCAACACTCATGACACGTGTGAAGGAGGTATTAAACACAGAACACACAAAGAGAACTCCAGTCCAGTTCACTGCATCAAGAAAAGCTGATTTACACACCTGGCTTTGGCACCGAATTGGTCACAGACTGAGGGACTTTGTCGTTGATGAGTTCTACACATTCACTGGGAAAGAATCCAACCTGGAGTAAAAGAGAAAGAGGAAATGGAGTGTTATGATCTGAAGTGTTCAACCAATATCTCCCCTCAACTGCCCCTGCGTGATGCTCCCTGACATTATCCAGCATCAAATGACCAGCAGTCACTGACAACTGCAGGTTCTGCTCTGCTGCCAGCACCCTGAGAGAGAACAATCTGAGAGCCTCAGGCACTGCAAGGTTCTGGAGTGATCAACTTTGAGTGCTAATCTGCAGTGTCCCTGCACTGACCTTCAACTCAGCATTTCTCCCTGCAGCCCCTCAAAGGCAGAAAGGCTGGAGAGCCCCTCTAAACCAGCCTAAGGGTTAAAGGCTGTGGGAAGGATCCTAATGTGCTCTTGGAGTACGATGTGCTTGCAGACATTCCCATGCCACTCAAGAGGAGCTGCTGTACCTGGGGAGAAGTGAAATTATTTCCTTTTCTCTGTGTGAAGATTCAGGCTAAGTGTGACCAGAGAGGAATTTGGCACTTCCCTGCATCCCCACCTTCTCTCTTATTTCCCAGCATCTTTCTTCTTACTCTCATCCCAGGTGAAAGTCAGACCAGAGCAGACCTTTGGTAACTTTAATCCACGGTGCATCTCTGCCCACCTTTTCTCTGTGTTGCTCACCCAGCACAGCTCCTGTATTGTGAGATGGAGCTCAAGCACCAGCACCTCCCCAAACTCACCTGAGGCAGGGCAGGTTTCCTGTCCCATTGCCTGTGACTGGACAGCTGGAAGCACCAAGTCTGCCCAAACACCACAGGAACATGAGGGAAAGGGCCAGAGGATGGCCCCAAGCTCATCTGAGCAGAACTGAGTCAGGACTGTGCCATGTTGGCACATCCATGAAATCCTCTGGAGGCAGAGGGGCAGTCAGCACTAAGCCTAGCAGACACTCCCTGCTCTATTAATTCATCTTACACAATTCCCTTTTGTCTCCATGGAGAAAGATTGATCTCCTTCCTACTCCAAGTTAATTTTCACCCATCAACATCCCACCAGTTTGGTGGCAGTGTCACATGTGGGGTGTGCAGACTGAAGTTATTCCAAATTCCCCAAAGGAAGCAACAGTTACCAGAGCCCACAGCTTCCTCTTCCCACACCCCAACACCCAGCAGGGCAATGCTCTGCCCAAGCACAAGGACAAGCCTTCACCCATCACACAATGTCACAGACTTGAAACAGGATTGTTGTCAGGACTCTGAGCCTGCTGGAGCAGTACTCTGGGCCAGCAGCACTCAGGCTGTGAGCTGGGGTTCCCTGTAACTGGGACTGGCCTGGGCATCACAGGAGACTCACAGAACCCACCCAAAATCCAACACCAGGCATGGCTGCACCAGCCACTGCCTCAGCTGGGTGTGCCAGGTCTGCAAGGACATGGTATCCTGGAGTTATGGAACACAGTGGGGATTTTTGTGCAGTTTATAGACAGAAATGTGCCCATTAACACAAGAAAATGAGCATGAACAGCAGCATCACATAGAGAGGCCCCTCCTCTGGCAGCTCATGGCTCAGGGACCTGCTCTGCTGGGAGATGCCAAGGAACACGCTGAGTGGCATGGACACTGAAGTGCTGCTGTTTAAACAAGATACACTTCATGGTTTTACACCATGAAATCCCAGGATGGGCTGGGTTGGAAGGGACCTTAGGGATCATCTATTCCCTTGCCAAGGGCAGGGACACCTTCCACTGTCCCAGGTTACTCCAAGCCCCAATGTCCCACCCAATGTTCCAGGGATCCAGAGCTTCTCTGAGCACCCTGTGCCAGGGCCTCACCACTCTCACAGGAGGAATTGCCTCCTTATATCCAACCTAAAATTCCCTTTTTTTGTTTTGAACCATTCCCCCATGTCCAGTCACATCAGCTCCTGATGCAAAATCCCTCTCCACCTTCCTTGCAGCCTGTCCAGACACTGGAAGGTGCTCTGAGGTCTCCACGCGACGTTCTCTTCTCTTCCCCAGGCTGACCTTGAACACTTCACCGTGGCTGACAGTCTCTGCTGGACATTTCCCATGTGAGAGATACAGGAGGCAATTTTTAATTTAGGAAAAATGTACAGATCCAGGGAAAGTCTCAGCCCACCACACAGACATCATCTGGGAAACTCCACAGCTGGAGTGATGAAGTTTCTTCCACTTTCAGTAACTGCCCACATTGTCTGTGTAAAGAAACACAAAGTCCTGGGACCCCAACCTTCTCTTGTTCTTCTAAATCCAGATCTAAACCCAACCTCAGACCCCACACTGTTGAACATTTAATCAAATGCTGGACACAAAATCAAAACTCATTTGCCTGTGACTGTTAACACAGTATTTCTCCTGTTTGTGGATGCACTGTACAACACACTAACCAGGAATTCAGAAATGAAATACCCTGGAAGGTGATGTCACTGCTTCCAGATGTCCCAGAACCTTCCCAAATCAAACATTCTACCTGCTCTCCATGTATCACTTCTGCCACGTTCACACCAATAATTACAATGGGTTTTTAAGGGCAAAGAATTGTGCTGGCTCTCTCATCTTAACTCACTGCAAGAATTTACATTTTCAGACTTACTTATTCTAACTTCTTGCAAAATCCCCAGGAGATCCTCATTGGGATTGTAATCAACAACTTCTACCTCATTCCCACCCACTTAAAGGATGCTACTTCTCCTCCTATGGGAAGTTTTCCATGATTTTGTATAAATAAATGAGTTTAGTCCAAGAGTTAATCTCAACAGATGTAGGAAGGCACTATTGCAGCTTGAGCCAGGATTAAAGGATTTGGCAACGTAGGAAAATTAATAGCCAGGGTAGTATATATATTTAGATAAATGTAAGGTCATCTAAAGGTTAAATATATCATGACAGACCTTCAGCAGAGGAGGAAGGTACATGCTGGTGCATGAGAACTGCTCTGCAACATCTACTACAGCTTTACCTTTTCACTTCTGTGACGGGCTGCTGAAACTGAAGGACACAATAGGCTTTAAAGGGAAAAGTCAGAGTAACAATGCTAATTTTCAGTATGGGAGCAAATTCAAAATTGAAGGACACAAGAGGCTTTAAAGGGAAAAGTCAGAGTAACAATGCTAATTTTCAGTACGAGAGCAAATCAAACCAATGAGGAAGTACATGCAACTTAAATGGCAAATGAAACATTGAGACATTTGGATTGCTTTTTTTGGGTTTGACATAATCTACAGTGTGGATTCAATTTCAGCCAAAAAGTTTTCTCTTTTTCTTTTAAATCAGATGACAGTCTAGCAAAACCTGACAGGGAAACTGAAGTTTTTATGGCCTATTTGGCCTTCCTGAGGAGAATTTTCACTGAGTCTTTGCCAAGTGACTACACCGAGTGCAGGACACCCTCACCTTGCTCCCAAAGGAGCCCCTGCTGAGATCCTCTTTCACTTTAGGGAATACTAACAGGGAGGAAGAGGATTATTATTCCTCATATCCTGAGCTCCTGTTGAGAGTTGAACACCTGGGCCATAAAAATATCGTGACTTCTTTTATTCACAAAAAAAGTCTGTGTGGGATGGTACTTGTTGATTATCCATTCCTGACTGGTGTGCCAGCAGCACTTTAGGAAGCCAGAGAGCTGGAGAGGGACTTTGGACAAGGGACGGAGTGACAGGACACAGGGAATGGTTTCCCACTGCCAGAGGGCAGGGATGGATGGGATTTAGACTGGATACTGGGAGTAACTTCTTCCCTGAGAGGGTGGGGAGGCCCTGGCACAGGGTGCCCAGAGAAGCTGTGGCTGCCCCTGGATCTCTGGGAATGTCCAAGGCCAGGCTGGATGGGGCTTGGATAGTGGAAGGTGTCCCTGCCCATGGGAGGGGTGGGACTGGATGATCCCCCAGGTTCCCTCCCAACCCAAACCATCCTGGCCTTCTCTGGAACTGGGATCTGCAGTCTCACAATCAGCTGAAGCTGCTGCAATCACAGTGTGATTAAAATCAGCCCAGTCCCCCCTGGCTGCACACCCTGGTTTTGTCACCTTTCCAGCAGTGCAGGTTGTAGGGCAGATCTCCACCTCAGGAAACTATTCCCAAAAACCAGAATAATTCAGGACAACCAAAAGCAGTCATGCATCAAACAAGGGCCTGTCCCCAATGACTCAGCTCCCTGACACAGAGCTGATTGAAAAGACAAAGCATGAAGCAAAAGCAGAGCAGAACAAAGAGGGCTGAAGGCTGTTAATGTGGAGGTGGCTGTAATTTAGGTAACAATCTTACAGAGAAAGCACTGACTCACACTGAGGGCATTGGAAGAGAAAAAATCATTTTACTTCAAGCAGAGCAAATGCTAAGGAGCCTCGTGGGCTGTTTTGTTCACACAGGATTAGGTGTGTTGCAATGCAGTCATGAGCTCAGGTATGCAGAGAGCACAGGCACTGTGCCAGGGAAGTGTGATGGATCCCAAACCAGTGAGTCATCCCTGGAGGGCAGCTCTGCCTGGCAGGAACACTCTGACTTCCATGCTGAATCCAAGCTGCAGGTGCTTGCAGCCTGTCAGAGCCAGTTTTTGGCTCACATCTGCAGAGCTGCCTCCAGATCCTCACCACAGCCCTCCCACTATCCCAAGGGATGCAGGACAGGCAGCAATGAAGACACTTCTGCCTGGGCACACACAACTCACAGCTGCTTCAAATGCACAAAAACAGGGGAGTTCCTCTAAGTCAAGAAGTAATTTTTAACTCTTTCAGCAAAACAAGAAGTTTTTGTCCCTGTTCTTGCTTTCCTCCTATCAAGACATGATTTCTAATGGAAGCTGTGGTTGGTTGATAAAACCCTGCTCCCCCTTAACACGAAGCAAAAACCCAAGAAATAACAGGACAAGCTGTCCAAACATTTGGTGGCAGGACCTCCTCCTTTTATCTACTCTCAGAATCACAACTATCTGGCTCAGTTGATTTATTTTATTAATTCAAATTACTGGATCAACAGATTGCTATCATTGCAATGTTCCTAAACAGGAACAGAACTATTTGCCTTTAACAAATGCTTTAGAGGCTGCACAGCTTCATCTGTGCCTACACCTATTGCTGTAACAACATTCTTCACCTACACACTCTTTTTGAGCATCCATCAAGGACACTTCTGCCTGTAACTCATCTCTAGGTCTGCTGTAGCAAGAGAGATAAATTCCCTTTCTCTGAATTGTTACTGCTTGTATCATCTAAAGACTTCATTCCATCAGGAAATGTACATTTTCTGTACATTTAGAGCTCATGAGCTTTAAACTTGACACACAGGTTAAGACTTTGAGCGCACCCAGCTCCTGGAGCTGTGGGAACACAGAGCTACATCTCCATGGTGTGTTTGGCTGTCACCTGCTCACACTGTGACCACTCCTGCTTGTCATTAAGGACAAAAGATTATTCCACCCCGAATTTTCTGTTAAGCCAGAATATGGTGCTGTATTTCTGCAGCTGCTCGTATCTGTTGTGTCAGGAGCCTGACTGTGCAGGGACACAGAAAACCCCCTTTTCTGGCAGTTTGCTCATCACCATGTTTTTATGCTGGGAAAACACAAGAGGATCACTGTGATCTGAGAGGCACAAAGCTGTGACAAACTGCAGAAGGGCTGCCTTGCTTCTGTGCCTTTCACCAGCAGTGCTGTTCTCCAGACCTGGCCCCAGTGTCAGTCAGCCTGAGTAATGGGATCTACATCCCACACAGGGCTTCCAAACCCTGTGCAAAGTGCCCACCCTCAGGCACAGACCACAGAGTAGCTTTGTTTTGCTTGATTGATTCACTTGGAAGTTAATCATGGCATAGGATGATCATTCCAAGCAGTATTACAGCATTTAATCCATTGAGGGCTGGAACTGATGTCTGAGGTGCCTTCCACCCCAAGCCATTCCCTGATTCTATAACAGTACAGCATATTCAGCTTTAAGGCTTCTAAGACTAGAACACAAGTCCAGCAAAGGCACAGCACAGTTCAGAAGAAGAAGTTTGTTCAAGTAGTACCAGTGTATTGACTCTAGAAACAAATTAAACTTCAGAGCAGGTAGTCTATTGTCCATGCTGTTCTGACTTTGCAAATGAGATGTCACCTAAACTCCCACACCTGACACAAAACCAACACAAGCTGTGTCTCACGTGCCCTGGCTGAGCAGACAGCACTAGCATGGTGCAGTGCATCCACCTTGGGTTGGGAGATCCAGCCACTGGGCACTGACAGCAGCAGGGCCACAGCCTGGTCTGGCACAGAAAGGGCTGTCAGGGAAAACCTGAGGAGCCTTGAGAAGACTTTCCATGCCAAATTACACAAGTGTCTGGTCAATCCTGAGCCTCTGCAGAGCAAACTCCTCATCCCACCCACTCACAGACAGCAGCTGCAGATGGAAATCCCTGTGGCTGAAAGCAGCTGAAATGTGAGACAACACAAGTCAGCCCCCCAACCCCCAGTGGCTCTGGGGTTTGCTTGGTTAAAAGAGACTTGTAAAGCTTTTACATTTCCTAATGGCAAAATCCAAAGGATTAAAAACTCCTTGGAAGAACTGCCATTTCAACACACAAAGTTTGGTACCTGATCCCCAGGCATGCTTAGGACCTTTTGAAAATTCAGTCTCCATCTCTGTGCTGTGATGTTTACAGGGACCAGCAATACTGACACCACACAGTGAACACAGGCATGGATGGGTGGCTTGTCTAAGTCAGCAGCACTGTTTCCTCAGCTGGAATTCTCCAAATCCTCTATGTTCTGCCTGAGCTGGTTTGAGCTACTGGAAGGAAGGGGATGATGTGAGTAACAGTGTCAGCTGCCTTGGAGGGGGTGCAGCACAAGCTTCCACTGCCATCAGGCCAGCCGTCCATCACAGGCCACAGCCAGCCCTCCTTCCCGAGGGGAGGGAGGAAGGAAACTTCCAGTGGAGACCCTGTGTCTGCTCCAGCCCCAGCCCAGAGAGAAGGGGAGTCCCTGACACCAAGGCAGGGACACCCTGCTCGTCCCCTGAGCCACGTGAGCAGGCACAGCAGCTCCAGGAACACAGCACTGAGGTTCCTGCTTTTGTCCAGCCCCACTGCCACGGCCGGGCTGGCGCCTACCTGGAACCCGTGCTTTCCTCTCCACCACGAGGTCAGCTCCTTTGGTGGCATGTCGATGACAGACACGATGTCCCCCACCTGCAAAAGGTTGACAGCATCAGTCCCAGCCAGGAGGAGAGCACAGTTCCAATAACAACAGGCTCAGCACTGCAAAAAACTGCACAACTCTGGAGCAGCTGCACATCTGCCTTTGCAAAACCGAGCTGTGGGGTGGAGGAGTTCCTGCATTGTCCAGCACCCAGGATACAGCTGCTCCAAAAGGAAAGGGCCTGAAGAGCAGCAGGCTCCTGGGAAGGCCTACAGAGGGCTCTGGTTCAACTGCAGTGATGTGTCAGCACTTGGGAAAATCTGCTCCAGTGGCTGAACTGATTTTTACTGCCCTACCCACGAGTCTGTAGGCACTGACATGTGTCTCCTTGCTCCCTCTCACAGCACAGTGAAGAGCTGCCTTTGCAGCTCCCAAACTGCCTCAGGTGAGCTGCCCAGGATTAGGAAGTGAGCAGAGAAGTGATGCTACAGCAACAGGATGGAAAATGGCCAAGGACACCAGACAGGCTTTCTGAAGCTTTGCTCATTCCCATAAAAATGTAGTACTGCAATAGTTCAAAAGGAAATCAGTATCATCAATACTAAATTTGGCTTGATTTGAATCAAGCTATGTGTGGCCTCTATCACAGAAAATGAGAAGGGGCAGAACCTAAATAAATACTGCAGGTATTCCAGGTAGGTGGGCAAAAAATAATGCCCAACTTTCACCAGATATTTTACAATGATGGATTCAAAGTGTTTTACAGAAAAGACAACACATCACCCGTTTGCAGACAGGGATGACTGAGACGTGGGGAAATTATTTCCTCCAGAGAATAGTGAATCAACAGGAAAGCAAATGTCCATGAAGGAAACTCCTGCCACCACAGGAGCAGAGACACTGAGGATGTTTCTCAGAACTGGGCAGCAAACCCCAGACAACTTCTTGTGCAACTGCCTATTGGAAATTTAGAATAATAAACACAGAGATAATTTGGGTTAGGGAACAGGACTCAGCATCATAACCCCCTGACCCTGTTCTGTGTCAGTTCTGCCGTGGTGTCTCACTGCACATCGTTGGAAACCACATGTGCCTCAGTTTCCCTTCTGCACAGAGCAAGATTTACAAGCAGGGAGTGTCATTTCAGTGCTCTCATAAGCTGACAAGCAGCCTGGATCCTGTGCTGCTTGGATTCCAGCTCAGAGCTGCCATGCCCACATGTCCCTCTGATCACACAGTTCTTTGGGGTATACCAATGCTTGCCTTGATTTGAACATGAACAAACCACTGGCAGCACCAGACTATCCCTGTTATTTTTTCTTCCTGTGCTGCACACCAAGGATGTGATCTCAAAGCTCCTCAGGGCACTGTTTTCCTTCACATGTTTGGTAGAAAGAGCACCATTGCACAGGGCAACCAGAGCACAGACTACTGCTTTTTGGGTAAAACAGACAACTGCCAGACAACCACAAACTTCCAGGGTCTGACCTGGAGACCTTGGATGGGATGTGGAGCAACCTGGGCTACTGGAAGGTGTCCCTGCCCATGGCAAGGGGTGGAATGGGATCGGTTTTAAAGTCCCTCCCAAGTCAAACCATCCTGAGATTCAGGGATTCACTCCACAGCAGCTCCTGTGCTGGATTTTCAGGCCAGTTTTAGCTCATCACCTGCCCTTTAAGCAGCAATCATTTGCCAGTCTTGTTCTTTACTTCTCATGGGAGCAGAAGCTCTTAAAAATGGTTATGGATAGGGACTTGCTCAGAGGGTATGTGTAACCTGGGCCAGGAGAAATAAAACTTGTGTCCACACACACAGGGACAGTCACCCTGAACAGAAAACACATGGGCTCTGCTCAGGGACAGCCCAGAGGAGCTGGCAGGAGCTGGTTAATCAGAAGATACTAATGCCAAGTAAAGCTCTATTTTAAAGATGACTGAACATCTGCCCACATCCAACTCATTGCAGATCGAATATTTAACTTCATCTTCCAAGCTTCACCTCACAAAACATTGTGGAAGTGTCTGGACATATTCCTGATGGGCACACAGGCCCAGGCAAACAGATTACACTCATTTGGAGCTGACAACAAAGAATGCAAGTGCTTTATTTACCTCAAAGGACAGTTCATCTGCTGCTTGAGCAATGTACCTCTTAATGACATGGGCAGCAGCAATAGCAGGGACATTAATGGATGATTCCTCATGGACCAGCAGGTGATTCCCCTTGTTATCAATCTGAAACAAAGAGCACAGGGGACTGTGAGGCAGCTGAGGACAAGTGAGGAGGCATTTTAGTGGTGCAAAGGCTTCAAGCTGATTGAGAGAGACAGCCCAGCCCTGGGCCCCCGGAGAGAGGGCACAGCAGAGCCGGAGCAGCTCGCTGGGGCTCCAGAAGGTCGGGTGTGCCCCTCCAGAGGAGAGGAATGCTGCCTTGGTGCAGCTTGGTGTACACACAGTGACACAGGGAGGGTCTGCACCTCCCTTCAGCACCACATCATGGTGGTTTTCCATGAAAATACAGATGCACTACAAAAATCCTCTACGAGGTGGAATTACTGCTTGAGGTACTGAGGCAAGGAGAAAATGCTGTAAACCCAAAAACTAGTGCTGTTTTACATTTTCTCCCACCCTTTAAATTATTTTTTTAAAGAAAACAGGCACCCCTCCTTTGCAATCATCAGCATACTTCCAAAACTCTCAGATTTCTGTGTAAAATTGTGTAGGATTTTCAGTGAGTCACAAAGGTTACTCTGCACTGGGTTTGCTGTGATCTCCAGGCCTCTGAATGCTACATCTTATTTCTCCCTACAGCTTCCTCCCTCCCTTTGCTGCTTTCCAAGATTTTTCTCATCCCAAAGGATTTCAGGGTGAGAAGGATATCAGCAGGGGAAATTGCAGGAAAACACACTCAATCCTTATCAGATCCATTTAAAAAGGAGCTGCAAGTCTATTAATAGCTGTTTCTATTCCTGGTGTGCAGCGATGGAAAGCCACACGACGTTCAGGCAGCCTGAGCAGGGACAGCTGGACACTCCTCCAGCCTCCCCTGCTCTCATCCCCACTAAGAGCTATTGTTTAAAGGCTACAAGACCATTAAACCTGAAAGCAGAGCTGCAGCTGCAGTTCACAACACACAAACTGTGCCACTGCAAGCACAAGGCTGCCTCTGTCTGCAGGGGAGCCAACAGGAGCACGGAGTATTTACTGGGCTTGGAGCTGCCACAGGGAAAAATGATTTAGAAAAACAAGAGAGCAGGGAAACACCATAACAGGGACAGCTGAGTTTTAGAAATGTGCCACAGTTGCAGCATTGCCTTGGCAAAAAGGAGTGCAGGAATAAGTGAGCTTTGAAATAAGTGAGCCTTCTGCAACCCATCACTGGGAGACCCAGCCCTGAACCTGACATTCCCAGGCAGCTCACTGGTACTGCCACCTTCTCTGTGAATATCAGCAGGACAATCCACTTCTGAGAGACAAAACCTAGGTTACAAGGGAAAAACCTCTATATTCTTAATACTGATTGTGTGTGTCCTACATCTTTTATGTGCTGGTAACAGGAGAATAAAGCTTTCAGAATAGAATTTCAGTGACACCAACAGGTCTGGAAAGAGCAGGAGTGTGCCTGCTGTGTTTCCAAGGTCAGGAAACAAGGAACACCTCAGGTTTGTGCTGTACCTCCATCCATGTGAGGGCAGGGCCACAGTTGATCTTGTTGCCCGCGATGTTGGAGAGCCGAGCCAGGTAAGCCATCAGCATCTGGGTGACCAGCTGGGACACAAACACACACACAGTGGTTCTGTTAGTGCACCTGCCTTTGGAGAGCCTTCTGCAGGCTTAGGGAAGACCAGAAATCACCCACTGCCACAAGCAAGAGTTACAGAGATACATTCCCTTCTGCAAATAAATGCATTTCTGTCGTTCAAAGGACACCAAGCTGCACACAGGGTTATGGTGGTCACACCAAAATAAAGGGTCAAGAAGCAGCTCTCTGTGAAGTAATGATGTTATTATTATCATTCTGTAAGATTCATGCAGATTTTCATAACTTCCCTTGTCAAGATACCTTAAATCTAAAGCTTTGCCCTGATTGTGGACACACAGAGAAACAACTCATGTCTTAGGGAGACACCTGAGAACCACCTAAGAACCAGGCAGTGAACAACCCCTGAGTTTCACCCCCACACGCCTGCAGAGCCTGAAGAATGCAGCACCTCACAGTGACCCCCTGGACAAAGAGTAACATTTCAACCAGTAGAAGAGGGGTTTAAAAATACACTTTGCCATGGCCTTTTGTAACAGTAAACTGGTTTTTATTACGGAGAAGCCACTGAGGTCTTTCCAGAGTCTCCCAGTGACAGTGGTATAAAGCAGCATTGTAGCCCAGAATCTGTAGGACTGTTCAAAACATTGTTCTCCTCAAACATCTGTTCCAACGTGGCCAATTCAAAATAAAAAATATATGATGAGACACCCCACAGCTGCAGAGCAGCAGAGCTGTTCAGCATCTTCACATCCTCTGTGCTTGCAGACAGAATGCAGATTTTCAGGCTCTTGCTCTAAAGTCCAGTTAAATCAGTGGTACAAGTAAGGATGCAAGAGATAGGAATGCCTAAAATATAACTGAAAATAAACCAGGAATTCATTGTCCTGAATAGTGCTGCTTCTGCTGAATTTAAACTTTAAATCCTCCTCAGAAATACCGCGCATGAAGCCAAAGCAAGTGTTAAATCAGTCTCTCTGCTGAGTGATGGGGCTGCATGATCAGTTCCTTAAATTCCATGGCAAACACCCTGTAAAATTCCAGGGGATACTAATTTCAGTGTCCACATCCTCCAGAACGATGCAGCCAAGGTTCACCTGCTGCTTTCCAAGAGGTTTTTCTGGACATGAATAAATCTTTCAATTATCAGCAGTGAGAAGCTGAGGTAATTTCAGCTCATCCTCCTCAGGGTGAAGACAGTAAGCCAAGAAATGAGTATCTCTTTGAGGAAAAAAAAAAACCTCATTGAGGAAAAAGAGCTTTTTAAAGACCATTTAAATAACACACTAATGCAAATGCTCTTAAAAACACTTCAGGAATACTCAGTTTAAAATGGAAGCCTAGCACTCCAAATGGGATTGCTCTTGCAGTGCAGCAGCCCCAGACAGCATGATTCCCTGGGAATGCTGAGCTGTTAACACTAAGCCAGGAAATACCTACATCGCTGACAAAGTTTCCAAAGACAAAACCAAATTCACATCTAAGGGACCACAGGACAGCTGCTTTCTTGACACTCAATTACCATTCCAGATTCAGGAGCTTAATTAATTTGTCTGAACTTGCAGGACATTTCCCTTTAGATCACTGAAATTAGGAGTGGAAAACACTGACTTTATTCGTGGTAGCCAATTTTCAAATGTAACCCAGGCTGCATTAAAGCTACTCTCTACTAGAAGTAAGTATACTCATTACTAGCATATTACTAGTAGTAAGTATACTTATTACTATAACTCTGTGTACTAGAAATACATGGAATTGCTGAGGCTGGAAAAGATCTCTAAGTCCCCCACTAAACCATGTCCCCAAGTGCCACATCCACACACTTCTGAACACTTCCAGGGCTGGTGGCTCCACCACTGCCCGGGGCAGCCCCTTCCAGTGCTTGACAGCCCTTCCCACGATGGCATTGTCCCTGATATCCAACAAACCTCCCCTGGAGGTCATTCCTTGCACAAATCCCATGCCTGGGTGTCCCAGAGGGCCCCTTACCTCGGGGCTGTCCTTCAGGGCATCGGAGCGGGGCAGCTCTGCCAGCTGCGAGAAGCGGCGGTCGTAGATGCACAGGTGGAGGTGTTTGTCCAGCACCCGGAAATCCTCATAGCTCCTCTTCACGATCCAGCTCCTGCCCTGCACACACAAACAGCCACACTGTCAGCAGCTCCCAGCACGATGGGCAGGAAAGGGAAATCTGAGCACAAATAACATTTTCTCCTTGAAACATCCCAAAGCAATCAAAATGCGCGAGTAACATTTTCATGGTTTAATCTGCAGGTAACTTTTTCATGTTTTAATCTGCAGGTAACACTTTCATAGTTTAATCTGCAGGTAACATTTTCATGTTTTAATTTGCAGCAGCCATTCGTGCTCAAACCAGCCATTTGTAGTCCTGTTTTAATTATTTAACCATGGGTTTCTATGTGGCCCAGCAGCATGAGACCCACCCAGAGGTTTAACTTCCACCTGTCTTACAAGGATTTTGTAGCATTTTCCTATGTGAGGTGTCCTTGCACAAATGTAAATCACCAAGTGGTTGTATAAACAGCGTGAAATTAGATTCCAAACAGATAGAAGCATATAAACCCAGAGATCTGAAGGCAGGATTGAAGCTTGCAAAATTTCTGCCAGATGCCCCAGGCAAAGGTTCAGCTGAATTAAGAAAACAATCCATGATGAACAATTCTAGCTGCAGATTTATTCCTGAGTGCATATCATTTCCCCAATTAAAATATAGACAAGATACAGACTGCTCCAGGGGACAAGGAAGGGACTGTGGCAGCACAGAACAGTTTGCTTTGTGAAGCTTTTAATATCTCATGATGACTTTTAAATGCTCCACGGCCTATTATGATCAATAAAAAATGTTGTAATAATGCAGCAGTTTACAGGTCAAAGCACTTTATGAAGAGTCATTAATCACAGAATCCCACAGTGGTTTGGGACACAAGGAAACTTAAAGCCCATCCAGGTGCCAGCCCTGCCATGGGCACAGACACCTTCCCCTGTCCCAGTTTGCTCCAGGCCCCATCCAAGCTGGCCTTGGACACTGCCAGGGATGTGGAAGGAATCAAGGGATCAGACTGCTCTGGGTTACACGGGCATTGAGAGGCAGTGCCAGGGACTGGAAGTGACACAGGGATGCCTGAAAGTGGAGCAGAAAGCAGGGAGTAAGGGGGACACAACAGGGGACAGAGCTGTAAATGCTGACCTGCTGTGCCTGGCTGGCAGGGCTCTGCCAGGTGCCCTCTCCCCCGAGATACAAAAGGCTTGGCCTACTCTGAAATCCCAGTCATGATTCCTCTACACTGATTTCTTCATCAGGAAAGTTCTAAGCCTCAGTTTTACATTAATATCCAAAGCCTGCGAGGCAATTGCAGATATGAACCCTCCAATCCAGCTACATTCTGTCCCAATGATTTAAGACAACTCCACACTGCGACTGTGTCCACAGACTCTGCTTTCAGTTTATGAGAAATCACCATATTTCACAATCCTACAAAGAGACACCTACACAGGATAAATTATTTGGGATTTCCACATTATGTAATTTCACTTTTTGTCTGTAGGAGAAAAACAAAACCAGGAGTGCAAGGCTAATTCTGTTCATGGAGCTGTCAGCCTTCCCCATTTCTCCATCTTTTGCAATTAAGGGATTCTTGCTCCCTTGCTGAGCTGCCAGTGTGACCTTCAAGGTTCAGTCACCAACACAGGGAACAGCAGCCTGAGAAATCCCTCAGATCCTGGATCTGCCTCTGCCACCAAACCGGGCGTTTCATTCATACATGACCACCCAAACAACAAAATGATCTGTCAATCGATCCTGAACCTGTCACTGATTCCATTCTAATCTATTTTAAAGGCTGGCCTGTAGCTTTGCAGCCTGGTTGCCACGAATGAGGGCAGTAAGAGTTAAAAGCAGCCGGGAGGCAGAGCTGGGTCAGCCCCTGCTGTGCCAGGGTGTGCAGGATCCCACACCATCCCGGGCACAGGGCTGACAGCAGCAGGAAAAGGTGATGGATGAGCAGGGACAGCTTACCCCAGACCAGCAGCAGTGTCTCTGGCCCCACGGGAGGCTCCTGGAGCAAGGGCAGGCAGCAGAGCCGGAGCGCGGGCAGGGAGCCGGGATCCTCGGCTCCTGCACCTCCAAACTGCAGCTCGCAGCTGCTAAGCAACCAGCAGAGCTCTCCCGGAGCTCTCCCATCCCTGAGCCATCCCTGAGCTATCCCTGAGCTGTCCCTGACCCATCTCTGAGCTGTCCCTGCCAGCAGCCCAGGCTCCAGCAGAGAGATGCTGTAGGTGCCTGGAGGCCAGAACCTCATCGCCATTCCCAGGTCACTCAGCCTAGGATTGTGGATAGCAGGCTCTTGTGCAAAAGGATCATAGTTTAATTCATGAAATCATGGAATATCCTGAGTTGGACCCACAAGAATCATCATTCCACATCCTGTCCCTGCACAGATCCCCCAGCAATCCCACCCTGGCCATCCCTGGCAGTGCTGTTCAAGTTCTTCTGGAGCTCTGGCAGCCTCGGGGCTGTGCCCATTCCCTGGGGAGCCTGGGCAGTGCCCCCTCTGGGGGAAGAACCTTTCCCTAAATCCAACTTAAACCTCCCCTGGCACAGCTCCAGCTGCTCCTCAGGTCCTGTCACTTCTCTCAAAAGCTCAGCATCTGCCCCTCCACTTTCTGGGAATGGGGTTGCCAATTCCTGTCAGAATTCCACTCAGAGTGGCCATGCACAGGCTGTGCTGGCACAGAGCAGCACTTCAGGACCAGTAACACACATTTCCACCCAGCAGAATGTTATTCCAACACCCTAAAGGGGAGTGTTTACCAATATTCTACAATTTTAATCCTGGCATAATTTATCTCAAAAAGCTCCCATGCTTTAGGTTGGACTTCAAGTTGTATTAAGCCAAGTTTTTTGCAGATTTGGAGCCTGAGTGATGAATTTTTATGCCACATTTACATAGGATGCAATTAACTTTACAGGAAGGAATCACTGCAGCAATCGAGGAAGAAACTGGACAGTATTTAATGCTTCCCCTTAGATCTCCAGCACAAATCACAGGAAAGCAAAGTCTGGATGCTCCCAGCCAGATTCCCAGAGAGCCACAGCCAAAGCAGCAGCAACAGCAGCAGCCTCATCCCAGATCCAAAGTACTACAAAGGTTTCAAATATAACTGGAAACCATATAATGTAATTTACCAATATAAAAATTGTACATCTTGCTCCCCTTTCCTGCAAATTCTCAAGCACCAGAAAGGCTTGGCAAAAGGATTTTTTTTTTTAATTTAGAGAGTTAATAAAATATTAGATACAAGTAAGTGCCTGTTAAGTTGATCTTGTGTTGTCAACTGTGTTTTATAGCAAAGCTCAGCATTTCTGGGGCTTCAGGCACTCAACATCCATATGGCAAAAATGTCTTCTTTGTGGTTTTAATTATTTCCATAAACTGTTGCTCAAATAAATTTTTGATCAGCCTCTAATTTTCTAATTCAATAATTACTTTTCATTTCCTTAATTATTAATGATCCTGATTTACAGAAGCACAAGCTTAAATCCCATTCACTCCAGTGGGACATAAGAGGTGAAGTTAAGCACAAAGCGATTTCCCAGATTCAGACCTTCAACTGCAAACCTAGCTGTGACAAAGTTCTTTAAAATAAAAAATCAAATATCAAGTGAATATTTCAATAATGCCATTAAATACTTTCAGGATCTTTAGAAGGAAAAATTGACCAGTGACTTAAAATCAAGTTCCTCTTGAAAAAAAAATCAATGTATTTTTTGATGTTGCTTTTTACAGAAACATTGACAATGAAAAGCATCATGAAGAATCTGGAATTTCTCACAGAATGGAAAACCTGGTCTCATCCCCACTCTTTTCCCATCCTGATCTGTTCTCCATCGCTCTGCTGGGCAGGATTAAATGTACGATGAGAGAGAGCCTGGTGAGATTTCAGCCTCTGCACAGAGCTGCTGATCCTTTTTGATTATCAAAGCAAGGAGAAATGTCATGCTAAAGAAGTGATTGGAGACTACTGAACTGATGATTTAATTTCCAGTGAGCCAGAGAGCTGAGCCCTCCATCAGTGGCACCAGCACTGCAAGATCACAGATCAGAGACGCTCCTGGGCTTCACTTGGCACGGGAGGAGATGGGGAGGGACAGGGATCCAGAGCCCAGCTCCACAAGGAATATTTTTAGCTCTGCTGATCAAATGGCCTGCGGAGGACAATGAGCAGCCACAGCCTGGAGTAGTTTCCTACTCCCTTAAGCCCAGCTCAATCCTGTGGCACTTGAGCAGCAGTGTCACTCCCAATGCCATTCTTCCCAAGCCCGTCCTGATTCCTGCAGCTCAGCGATGGCTTCATTACCAACAGACAGACATTACCCACTGAAAATCTGAGAGGAAGCAATTTTAAACCATTCCCTGCAGTTTTATTCTCCTAGTCAAAGCCCACTTTGCTCCCTCATCCCTTAAACTCTTCAATTATCAGTACAAGAATCGTGCTCATTTCTAACTGGGGCTTCCCTAAGCCCAGGCCAGTTCCATACTGGAATATTTGTAGGTGGCTTTAATTGTTTCCACTCAGCATCTGGCAGAAAACTCTTCCTGCTGTGCTCTGAGCAACACCGAGAGGCACCCAGCCTGCAAGAGAGGTCCAGCTGCTGCCAGGATTTGTGGTACCATCCATTCACAAAACTTACACACTAGAATTGTATTAAAGATTTATAGATCTTGCTACGTAAGAAAAATCCTGTTTCCAGCTGGATCTGTCTCCGTGTCAGCGGGCAGGATGCCATCCTGTCCATCAATCCCTCTCCAGGCCAGCCAGGCTGCCACTGAGCTCCAGCACACACAACCTTCCTGTCCCCCAGTCTGACTGGGTTTGCTCTACAGCACTCAGGATTTATTTATTTTAAGACAGGGATAGACCTTTCTCTTCTGGTTCAAATGCATATTTCCTCAGAGAGAACACATGGATGCTCTCCTGAACCTTGCAGCCCACATGGAGAGCAAGAGCAGAAAATGAGATGAAAGTATAAGGCAAAAGTCACTTCAGTTTGACCCCTCAGTAAGAAAACACCACAGATTAAATGGCTGGAAAAGCAGCAGCATCCAGCAGGGCAGGTTAACTCTGCCATGGGTGACTCTTACAGCTGTCTGGGGCTCGGGCTCTGTATGTTATTCCAGCCTGACCCTTCAGCCCTTTCCTGTTTCAAGTCACAGCAGAAAATGGTTTAGAGGTTTAGTCAAAACAGAAAGCAAGATGGATAAAATCCATCCTGGGGAGTTCACCCAGGAAGTGTTTTTAGCTGGTGCCTTAGGTCGCTTTATCTACACTTACATTTGTTTACCAAAGTGATTCCACGACTTCTGGTGTGTTATTCTAACTTGAAGGAAATTATAAATCTTTAAAACTTAAAGGGAGTTTGCACTAAGGCAACATAAAAGTATTTTATTTCTGAATGAAACACTAAAACTTCAGCACTCCTGGAATCACAGCTCATGGACATGAGGGAGGAACAAGCACAAGATGGAGGGAAAATACAAATGGACAGGGCACAAGGCAGAGGAGGAAATCTGGAATATGTGGTGAACCCTTATTAGCCTTATTCCACAGCATAAATTAATCTCCCAGCATTAATTATCAGTTTATTATCAATTAATTGCAGTCACTAGGAAAAAAAGATATTTTAATGGAAACCACTGCAGTTTTTCTCCCCTGTAAATTAGACTTCCTTGTGCTGCTGGATTCCAATTACAGATAGGAGCCCCCAAAGCACACACGGGGACACAGGGCTGGGTCTGAGGGACAGCAGTGTCATCCTGTCTGTCCTCACTGTTTGGGAAATCACCCCTCAGGTGTGCGTGGCTCTCTGGGGTGAAGGGGACACCAGCCACGAGCTCCAGTGGTTCCTGTGTCCCTCAGAGGAACAGCTTTGCCAGGAGTGGATAAACACTGGCCTCAGGCTTTGGGGGTGAGTGGTTTTGTACAGGTACAGAGGAGTAAGAGCCCAGCAAGACAACCCAAACACAGAGTGCCTGAAACCTAAGAGCCATTTTGCCTCCCAGAACCAGCCCATTTCTGAATGGCAGCCTGACAGACCTTGAACTCGACCCAGGATTTACAGCCCTCGACATGTGAGTGACATCCCTGCTCTCCTGCCATGCTGTAATTTAAACACTTCCATATCCATCATCTCTTTAGCAAAATTCCACCATGGAGCAGCGGGTCAGGGGTGAGGGGAGGGTGGGCGCAGCATGGGGGGCTGCTTTTCTGCACTTCAGAAAATTACAGTCATGACACGAGAGCTTGGAGCCACAAACAAAACCTTTAGAGCCACAGAGCAGAGCTCAGGGAGCTGGAATTCCACCATCCTCCATGCAGCAGAGCAGTGAGGGGGTGTATGTACAGCTACAAATGACTGTATGGACCTTGCAGGCATTAAACACCTCCCTCCTTACCCCACAGCCCAAATGTGCCACAAACTGCTCTGCACACAACCACAGGGGAAAGTTCCATCAAAGCCAGCAGCCATGACTGGCCTTGAGAGCAAAACAAACAAAAAACCTTTAAAATTACTCACCTGAGGTTGTTCAAACAAAAGAAAAGAAAATCACAGAATCCCAGGATGGTTTGGGTTGGGAGGAACCTTAAAGCTCATCCAGTGCCACCCCTGCCATGGCTGGGACACCTGCCACTGTCCCAGGCTGCTCCAGCCCCAGTGTCCAGCCTGGCCTTGGGCACTGCCAGGGATCCAGGGGCAGCCACAGCCGCTCTGGGCACCCTGTGCCAGGGCCTGCCCACCCTCACAGGGAACAATTCCGTCCCAATGTCCCATCTCTCTCTGCCCTCCAGCAGTGGGAAGGCATTCCCCCTTTTTCCTTATTCCAAAAACTTCCCAAATTCCTTGCCTGAGGTCACCTACAGCATCAGCATATGTATATATGTGTGTATATATAGATATTATATATATATATACACACACGTGTAAGTATACATATATATGTATATACATATAGATTATATCCATATACACACACACATGTGTAAGTATACATATATATGTATATACATATATATTATATCTATTGTATATGTGTGTGTGTGTATATATATATATATATATATTATCAGAGCACAGAAGCATGTTTTTGTAAACACAAACTCCCAGAGAGAAAAGAGGTTTTTTATAGGTCCAAACCCAAAAACCTGTTTGAACACCCCCCGTGACGCCATCAGGGCTGCTATGCCACAGGCCAGACATCCATCACATCATTTACAAACAGCAGGCTCTCAGGAGCACAGAAATAACAAAACCCTGCTGTATCTGCCACTGCTCCCTTCCAGCCCCATTCATCCTGACACCCCAGAATGAAGCAACACTACCAGTGCTTGGAAAATATCACTAACAGGGTAAGAAATGCCTCTGGGCAAGGTTACAGATAAAAACCATGAGTATTTCCAGGGAAAAAATCTGTGAGCAGGGGGGTTAGTGATGCAGCTGATCAAGCCTCAAGTACAGAGCTTGGAAGGGTGAAACATTATTTTGAAAGCACAAGAAACACAAGCAGTTTTGTGAACAAATCTGGAGTCAAAATGGAAAATCAGCTGCTTTTCTGGCAGCTGCAGCCACCAGTTTTACCAAGCAAGAGTGAAAAGTGGTGCCAAGACCCAGAAGATGAAATATTTAAGACAGACCATCTTCAATATCTAATATCCCTGATGGAGGCTTTTCAAAACCTAAACCACAACATGTGAAATAAAGGCACAGTTTTTAACCCACAGGTGAGTTAATAATGCACCATTTAGAAAACAGAAAATCCTGATCTGTCAAAACCTGAGCCCTTGGTGGCAAACCTGCTCTATGGTCTTGGTAAATACAGTCTGTGTTTATTTCTGATGCCTCCATCTCCCAGCCTGTGGCACATCCTCAGAGTGACACAACTCAGAGTGACAACACTGTGCATTATTTCTGTGCATTTTAACAAACTTGGGGCCCAAACCTGCTCTGTAACTCTGGGAAAGCCCCCACAATTTAAGGAAAAAGCTCAAAGATTTCCCCAGAGAATTCTGAGATTGACTCCTCTAAACAAAACTTATTTGTGCAGTGACACAGGATTGGGCAGAGCACCTCCATTTACTGAGTGCAACAGTGGCACTCGCAGCCCTCTTATTACCCAGACAGCTCCATTACAAGTTATCTTCAGAGTATCAGTTTAATAATCCATGTGCACTCAGTGTAACTGGTAGGAGAGAACTTCAGAAACTGTTGTGGTTGTGTGTTTTGCCACCTGGCTCTGCGCCAGTAAATATTTGCTACAAACGGGGAAGATGATGCATCTTTGATTTACCACTGAAGTGCCTTTAGGACAAGATGCCCTAAGGAGGGTTAGGTTGGATATTAAGCTGAATTTTTTAATGGAAAAAGTTGTCAAGCCCCGGCAGAGACTGCCCAGAACAGTGGTGGGTGGAGTCACAGTCCCTGGAAGAGCTAAAAAAATTCTGTTGATGTGGCACTCGAGGACGAGGATTGGTGGTGGCCTGGCGGTGCTGTGGCAAAGGTTAAACTCCATGATTTTGGAGGTTTTTTCCACCCTAAATGACCCATAAGTCAATGATTCTGCCTTTACACACACACTGTTTATTTTGATTTGGTTTCCATGCCTTGACAGAGCCTTTTTGAACCCATCCTTTCCTGACCTGCCTGCTCTGCATTTTGTGTGCAATGAATCTGCTATTTGGAAGTGCAGATGCTGTTCCAAGGTCTGTGAACTTCACCTACCCTGAGGCTGAACATCCCAACTGCTTCCCTGGGCTGTCTGCTGCTGCTTCCTCAGCCTCCTACACCCAGCATCACCTGGTGACCACAGCAGCTTTGTAGCCTTGCAGAGGATGGGACTGGATGAAACCGTTTTAGATGACTTGTCCCAACAGCCTGTCACCTCCCCAGGTAAAGAGGTATTGAAACTGGCAAACCTCCCCAGAAGGAACAAACACCAAGGCAGGAAAGAATATCCACCCCAATCCTCCTCCCATTCTGAACTTGAACCAAGCCCTGCTCTTGGAAAAGTTGTAAAACAAGTGAATTGTAGGCAAAGGGCTCCTGTGCAAAGCATCAGCACTGCTCAGTTGTGGGGACGACTTGGTGTCTCATGAGAACAGCCCAAGTGTCCCCTTCAATTTGTGGCCAGGCCCAGCCTTGTCTCCAAAGCACCACATGAGGGTCAGGAGCCCTGCCAAGACCCATCACAGTCCCCATGGCTTTCTGCAGGGCCCTCACTGCCAGAGCCCAGAGCACAGTCTGGGCACAAGCACACATCTCTAATTCTGGGCTTGTTTTCTGTCTGAAGGCAAAGGACACGACATTAACAAACGGCCATGGAATTGTGAGAGCCTCTGCTGCTCCCAAAATCCCTTTCAGGACAGCACTTTGATGTGATGCTGCACTTTATCCTGACAAAGGACCTTCCCTCTCACTCGTCATCCCTCCCTAGACCGGGGCCTGGCCCTTCCCTTCAGCTGGGGGTTTCCACCATGGAAAACCATCTGAAATTGTTCTGAATCCCTCACATTCTCTTTGACCAAGAACTGCCCAGCAGCTCAGCCTCATGCAGATCTGATGAAGTGGGAGGCTCTTGTCTTGAGGAGGTTATTTCCAGATACTCTCTTTCCCCAGCAAAACCTACCCTCAAATAAATTCCTGAGCATTTCTCCACTGGAGTCCGAGCACAGAAAGCCTCTGTCCCCGGCATGCTGAGTGGACAGCTTGAAGTGCACCTACACCTGTGCACACTGTGAAGTGCACCTGCACCTACCTGCTGAAAAATGTGCTTTAGCACCAACAGCTCCACAACAGTTTTTATTTCTGCAATGTTATAAATATATTATAAATTAATTATTCCATTCAAAATCCACACACAGCTACAACCCTCGTTCTGCATCTCATGCATCCAGAGTTAAGAAAACAAAGAGCTGACCCCATTTCGGTCACAATACACGTTTAAATAATTAGAAAGAGAAAAAAAAATCTGAAGCGATCCATGAACAGAGCAATTAAAGAGCAAAGTTGAAGGGTGCCAGTAATTTTCCATGTCTCGTGAGCAGTGGCTGGATCTCCACAGCAGAGCAGTGAATCTGCCCTGGCAGATCCACCAGCAGGGAAGGGAAGCCCAGAGCCCCAGGACACACGGGTGCAGCTGGGACAGTGCAGTGTGCTCCTGGAGGGACAACAACCCCTTCTGCCTCAAAACTGGCACTGCCATGGTGACATGTCCAAACACGACAAGGGGAAACAGCCTCAAGCTGTGCCAGGGGAGGTCCAGGTCAGACACCAGGAGGAATTTCTTCCTGGGAAAGGTGGAAGGGGCTGCCCAGGGAAGTTCCTGGACTGTCTAAGGAAGGCCTGGATGCGGCACTCAGTGCTCTGGGCTGGGGACAAGGTGGGCATCAGTCACAGGGTGGACTCGATGGTCTGGGAGGGCTTGTCCAACCTCAAGGACTCCATGACCCTGTGTGAGAATCAAAGAATCACAGGCCAAAACCCCAGGCTGAGCAAAGGGTGTGGTGAATCTGCTCTCAGAACAGCACACAGCAGACCCCAGTGATAATCCTGCTGGATGGGAGTGCTGCCCTACCCAATCCTGCAGAAAAACCCTGAACACCAGCCAGTCAAACCCTCGCCCTTAATAACTACTATCCCAATTACTAAAACATTTATCCTTTAGTGTTACCATGCCAGCTACAGGGTAACGGATTTCAATTAAGCAGTTCAGATGTAATTCAACCCCTATAGATGCCAGTTTACTTCCCCAAAACCTGGAGCAGAGCCAGCTGTTTCAAAGCCCCTCCACCTTGGCTTTGGGATCTCCTGAGGTCTGAGCACGGCCCAGCAGCACCCTGCAGGCTGCCTGCCAGCTTCAGGCATTCTTGATTAATTCTCATTCCCACTGTCACTTCATTTTTATTTACTGCTGCTGGGAGCAGGAGGCACGCAGTGTGTGACCTCAGATCCACCAGAGCACAGCACGTGGAGTGATGGATTAGCAGGGTGGAAACAAGGAATTCTGCTACTTTTTTTCTGCCTAATGTGAAACAGCCCTCAACACCCAATAAAAGCTTAGGACAGAGGTTTCAACATGTGTGAACATCTGGAAGGATGGGGTAGAAATATCCAAGCCAGAAAGGCCTGTGGGCAGGTTTTGAAAAGGTTTTGTGGATTTACAAAATACCCAGGATTTGCTGCCCAGAGAAGCTGTGGCTGCCCCATCCCAGTATGGGGCTTGGAATAACCTGATCTAGTGGAAGGTGTCCCTGCCCATGGCAGGGGCTGGAACTGGATGGGCTTTCAGTTCTTTTCCAAATCAAACATTCCATTATTCCACCTCCAAACACCTGCACATGTGAGGCATCAAACTCGTGGGCAATCTGTCAGTGGAAGTTCCATTTCCCCAGTCATCTTCAGGCAAGTGGTGCCAAGAGGCAGAAAAGAAGAACAAAAAACATGGCAGGGGAAAGGGTATGATGGTGACCAGAATTTTAATGCATCTGAAAGCAGAGCAGCTTTTCTGAGCCCTGAGCACACACACAGACTGTCCCTGACCAAGGGGTGAGGACACACAGGTAGGGACAGGAAGCTGCATCATGGGAAAATTTACTGTTTAAGAAAAGCACCCCTTATCTGCTTCTGTTTTGTTTAGTAAAATCCTAAATCAAGGCAGAAAATCCTACATAAACATGGAGAAGGAGGTTAACACACATTCTGAAAACAGATTTTGCACTGAGTAGGATCCACCTGGATGCTCCACATAGATATACCCCTTTAAAAAAGACATGAAAGCTTTCCCCTCTCTGTATGTCTATTTGTATATAAAGCACACAGAAAAATATCTGTGAGTTGGAGTCTGTCCTTCAGTCACCTGTTTAAAGAGCTTTTCACAGGAACAAAGTAGCACTTACTCAGTTCCTGTTCTCCAGGTGTTTGAGTTTCAATCAGAAACTACTAATAAAGAAGACAAAGAACCCAACCATATTCTGAATGTTTGACTCAAAAATCCTCCTGCAAGCTATCTGTGGTTCCAGGCTGGACTATCCCAGGCAGCCAGAACCAGCAAACCACACTTGAGATATTGCTGCTCTGACTCAGACATCGTCCCTGTGGGAAGGATCTTGCACTCTCTCCTCCCCACAAACCACCTCGGGAGGGGGAGTCTGCCTGCTCTTCCTCCTTGGAGCCTGCCTTTCCTGGCCTCCCTCTGTGCCTTCCTGCACAGGGAATGTGGGATGGGGATGCCTTCAGAGCTTGGCAAATCCTGCTCTCCAAGCAGAAGATGCCCAGCTCGAACCTCCTGCAGGGCAGAGCTGGGACCAGTGGCTGAGGCTGGGGGCAATGCCTTCCTCTGGTGCAAAAGGGACCTGGCTCCATCCACCAGAGCAAACACAGCCCCTGCTGGAAGGAAGAACAGGAACAGGGCACAGCACGGGGCATCCTGTGCCACAAGAATGCCTCAGCTCCTGCCAGCCTGAAATTGGGAGCAGGAAAATGGAGAAAACCCTGCTTGGACCACGAGAATTCCTGCTCTGGGAACAGCCTTAGAAATGTACCAGTGCTGGAGCAGAAAAAGGCTTCCTTTGCTGGCATTATCCCCAGAAAACAGGAACAGGAAAGGTGCTGTGGCTGGGCTGGCATCACAGCAGTCAGCCTTGTTTAATCCCTGAGACCGTGTCAGCCCCGGCTCGTGCTTGTGCAGTCTGACATCCCTGCTGAGCAGTGCCTGTCACTCCTGTCCCAGCAATCCACCTGTGAGCAGGGACATGAGCAGCCAAAGCCTCGGGAAAGGCTGGAGGTTCCAGCCTCCCTCAATGTGAACATCTCCACAGACAGTCCTTGTTCTCTCCCTGCCACTCCAAATGTCAGCAAAAATGATGCCTGTGGTGTTCAAACACCACAAATTTCACATTGTAAACAGCATTTACAAGTTTCATTTTTCGGAACAAAAGCTGAGACTGGGCATTCTTCTGTTGGAATATTTATGTAAGTACACAGGGAGTTGCTGTAATGTCACACAAACCAACCCCAAAACATCCTAAAGGCACATGTCCAGCCTTCCTTACAAGGACTGGATCAGCCCATTCCAGCCCTTTTGCAGGCTCTGAATTGTGCTGATTTATTCTCCACAGACAAAGTAACCTCTTTTAAATGTGGTTCAGACCGTGCAAATTCTTTGTTTATCCCTGTGGAAACTCCCAAGGATTGCAAACACTGTCCAAGGACTTTCACAGCAGCAGGAACAGCACAAATTCCTCAGGGGACTCAGCCAACCCTGTGCTCTCCAGGAACCACAGGGATTACCAATTAGTCTCCATGTTCAGAGGAGTCACAGGTACAGTCCTCACACCACGCTTCCAGGACTTGACCCTTTTATTTTAATAATATAACTCTTTTCACAGAACTCCTGAAATCTATCTTCTAGAAATGCAAGTTCAGTGCAATCTTATTTGGAAAAAAAAAAAAAGGAAAATCCACCTGAATTGCTGAAAAAAACCCAAACCAAACCTTCCCCTCATTGTCTCTTCCCAATAGGATTTAATTCCCTCCCTTTGTCATTTCCTAGTTTTCATGTTTAAATTTCTCCAAAGGAATCAAAAGAAGAATCCTATCTTCCCTCTTTTCTGAAACAGCTCTCTATATATTCCCACTTCTTCTTAAGAGCTAATAAACTGGATTTTTTTTTTAGGTTTTTAAGTAGAAGAAAAGCTGAACAGAGTCTTAACCCCTCCTCTGAACCTTGCACAAAGCCTGGATTTCACAACCTGACTTGCAGCACAAATACATCTCCCAAAGAATGCTTTTTCAAACTTTATCTGGGAAGATTTTGCAAAATAGGCATCAAGCACTAATTCTCTTTACACCACTAAAATGATACTTACAGCTGGGAAGGAGTGGGATAGAATTCCCTCAGTGTAAGTAGCGGTGTCCTGCCAAACCCAGCTAAGGCTGAGCTGGATGTCTGAAATATCTGCAGCTCCAAAGCTTTGCTGTGCTGCCTGCTGCAGAGGGAATGGCACAGTAAATGCCATCTGATGTGCCACAGCACAGGGGGGTCTGCTCAGCCCAGACTGGCCAAGGCCAGCACTACCCCAAACCCATGGCTTAACTGATTTCTCTAAGTCTGCCATCGAAAGTTGCCAGGATGGCAACACCCTCACTCTTTGCTATCTGCTTCTGCAACAAATCACAGCAATTTAGAGCTTTTACATTCATGGGGTCCAGCCTCCCTAGCAAAACGCCTGTGTCCATCTGAGCAATCCAGGACACAGCTCAGGCTGCTGCAGTGCCCAAACACCAGTGCTGGAAGCACATCCAAAGCGTGAGGAAAGCCTAATTTGGTTGTCAGGCTTTTTTCCTCCCCCCTTCAATATTTTTGGCCTGATCCAGATGCACCCTGCCAAAATCTGTCCCCACTGCACCATCACTCCATGAGCTATTTCACACCTCCCATTCCATTCTCCTGTGGAGCCAACCCCATGCAGACACTGCTGGTGTCCAGCGTGTGATGGAATGGAATCTGTCCCTGGGCACGGGAGAGGCCACGGGGTGCCAGGGGTGAAGGATCTCCATGGCAGAAGTGATGCTCAGCTGTGCAGTTCCTCCCATACCTTCCTGGTCATTGGATCCAAATGTCACAAATGTCTCAGCTTTCTATGGATCTGAGGGACAGGGACATGCAGTAATGTGGGAGAGGGTGGTCACAGACTTGGGAAGGGAGAAGCTCCAGTTAGCCAGGGGGAGTACTTTATAACAGAAGAAAAATAGAAAAAAAAAAGAGAAAAAAGAAAGAAAAAATACAGGAAATGTAAGGGAAAAAGAGAAAAGGGAAAGAGGGGGAAAGGGCAAAGAAGAAGAGGGGAAAGAAGAAAAGGGAGAAAAAAGGAAAGAGAAAAAGGAGAAAGAAAAAAGGGAATGAGGAAAAAGGAAAAGGGGGAAAGACGAATATGAAAAAGACAAAAAGGGGAATATAAAAAGGACAGAGAAAAAGGAGGGGGGTAAGGGAAAGGGAAAGAAAAGAAAGTAAAAATAAAATGAAAAAAGGGAAAAAAGGATGAAAGGGAAACAAAGGTGGCTGGTTCTACACCAATCCTTTAACAGATGAGACCAAATCCCAGGGTTTCCATTTGAGTTCATTTGGGGAAGGGGAAGGGAATTTCTCAGGAGCTGGGCCTGGTGCACAATGGCTACAGAGGAGCAACTCCCTTTGCCAAGGCTCAGAATTCCCCCCATTGTCCCCACACAGATGAAATCATGCCTGTACCCTCAGACACACCCCAGCAAAGCACTGAAGAGTGGGAGCAAGGCACCACAGGAGCGGGGTCAGGCCTCACCTCCACTGTTCCCCATCCCAGCTCTCTGCTGCTCCTGGGCCTCCCTCCTCCTCGGGGGTACTCTGCAGGGTTTGGGACACGATTATACCTGAGGGCACCCTGTGGATCTCTGGAGGTGTCAGTCAGGTGGGGAAAGGATCAGAAGTTCACTGGCTCTGGAGCTAGTGAAAAACTGCCATGTTCTCCAGGCTCACCAACAGGGAATAATCCAGGGCTCATCCCTCAACTGAGCACTGCAAATGTACCCCAAATGTGAGGGCTCAAAACACACTGAAATTCCAATTTCCTACAGTCCCCTGGAAGTCCCTCTGCCAGGCACTGCCCTGCCCGTGGCTGGGACAGACGTGTGCCCACCCCCAGGGTTTGCTGTGCTGCCTGTCAGCCTGGGCTGCTTGGCTGGCAAGTGCTGCTTTTGTGCCAGACTGGCTCCAGGGGGTTACAACAGTCCCAAAAAATGCCAAAACACTGGCAAATCTGAGAGATGTCCACTTGAGCCTCTCTTCCCTTACCCAAGAGCACATTCATAAACACATACAGGAACAGGTCAAAGCTGCCCACAGAGAGGAATTCCTGCTGGAATTAACACTGCTGGAGCTCAGCCTGGCCACCTCCATCTCCAGAACAGGACAAGAGGCTCTGCTCCTCGAGATGTGGGATGCTCTGCTCCTCAGGATGCTCTGTTCCACAGCTCTCACAACACCCCACTCTGAGCACAGAGCTGAGGCAGCAGAGCAGGGACCCTGCAAATTCAGCACCTGTCAGCGTGTACTCACTGGTAAGATGGATGCTCAGGGCGTGCTGAGGGGAATCATGGGAAGAGCTGCTGTCCTGAACCCAGGAAAACAAGCAAACACAGGCAGCAGCTCCACACTGAACCTGCCAGCACCCTGCATCTCCCACAAAGGCTGAGCATACTGAAACACACCCATTAGGTAGCCTTTTACAAAGTCTCACAAATCAGCAGATGAAGAATTCGTGGGACAGAGCAGCAGATTCCTCTGCCCAAAGCATCCTGAGATGAGAATTCCACGCCAGGTGTCTGGGAGCAGATCAAGACTCCTGGCAGCACACTGTGGTAACAACAATCCCACAGGCTGGGATTCTCCCTGGTGGGGTCACTGGTGTGTCCAGGTGTCCGTGCTCCCCCCAAAGTGCCCTCAGCCTGGGCACACCCCCTCCTGCCTCTGGGCTCATCCCTGGCCATCAGTGAGGATTATCTGCTTCACATTCTCCTTTTTCTCCCCTCAATCCTTCTCCTCTCCTGAAATGTGCTGGTGGCAGCACCCCTAGGGGACCGAGCCAGGGAAGAGGTGGAAAACCCCAGACACACCACAGGGAAGAGTCACATCCCAGCATTCTGGAGCTGTGTGGGAAAGAGGATAAAACCCAGGCTGGGCAGAGAAAACAGGGCATTTACCTGACAGGAGATCTGCACCAGGTACACCAGCTCCTTGGACTCACAGCCATTCCTCGTCACTTCGTTCTGCTCCTCCGGGAGCGAGAGCTGCAGAGGGGGAGGGAGAGAAGAGAGGAGGATCAGCCAGGGAACAAACCAGGCCCAGAGCAGCACACGGAGCTCAGCACCCACACAGCTCGCTCCCGGACACGCCGAGTCCCGGGGAATCAGGCAATCAGGGAATCAGGGAAGGGCTTGTCTGGCTGGAGCTGCCACAGGGGAGACACTCGGCACACAGACCCTGCAATGCCACCGGATTCTGGAAGCTCACCTGACAGGTTAAAAATAAAAATATGGTTCAAAAATAAAACAGTTACGGGGAGGCAAATGGTTTGAGGCAGGAATTAAACCCTCCAGCTTAGAAGTCTGCAAAATTAATTGTTCACTGAAAATATCTCTATAAATATTCATGGATAGTGAATATAGAACAGAGCTTCTCCATACCTCCATACCCCCTCCCCAAAATTTTTTTGTAATACATTCAGGCAGACATTAGATAATAAAACTTATCCCCCAATTTCAGTGCTGTCTAGCAATTCATCTCAGCAGAGTTTTATGGTACCATTCATCACACCCAGAGTCATTAACTGCATCATCAGGATGTGTTGTGTGAGAGCAGTGAGGAGACATTCCTGCACATGGACCAAGCCTGGAGCATCCCACTCCTGGCCCTGTTATCCCATAAAACAGCTTATGTTTAATGATCTTCTCTGAGAGCAGAAATTACAAATAATCTTAAGCAAGTTAACACTGTTTGCAAAGCAAATAAATAAAGGAAATGTGTACATAAAAATTAAAAGGCCGTACAAAAATCCCAATTAGCCAAGAGCAAAAAAATCCTGAAACAAATTAAAGCAGCAATGAAAAAAAGGCTGAGAAGAATGCCAAGTTGCTGTATTTAATGAATGTAAGCAAGTGAAAATCAGAAGTGGGTAGTGAGAGACACCTCATGAAAGAGGGACAAAGGCAAAGTTCTCTCCATACAAATGACCATGACAACGGGAATTTATTTAACTTTGTTCTGCCAGAATCTCCCTTCTCTCTGCAGGGAAGTCCCACCTCACACAGATTCAGCCCTCTCCCTCCACCAACCCAGCTCCTGGAACTTTAACTTCTTTTCTGATGGCTGTACACAGATAAGTAACAACATTTCTGCTCCAAAGAAGATCTTTAGATTTGTACAATTTATTATCAGCATAGGCTGCTGCCATTAATGTAATTAAACACAAAGACTGCTTCTGTATTGCACTATCCCTCCACCTTTACCATCATTCTTTGCTATCAAATGTGACATCTGAAGTGCTACTGAGTTTTGAAACAACAGCCAAAGGAAACCCAAAGCACGCAGCAAAGGAAGGCTCACACACACTGTAGGTATTTGCCATGTCTGCCAGGTATGAGGAGCTCAGGTTCAAAGAGTCCACAAAGATGATCTAAAAGCTAGAGCAGCCCTTCTGTAAGGAAAGGCTGAGAGAACTCAAAGTGTTCACCTGGAGAAGAGAAGGATCAACCAGGGAGAGCTCAGAGCCCCTGCCAGGGCCTGAAGGGGCTCCAGGAGAACTGGAGAGGAACTGGGCACAAGGGATGGAGGGACAGGACACAGGGAATGGCTCCCACTGCCAGAGGGCAGCCATGGATGGGATTTTGGGAAGGGATTGTTCCCTGGGAGGGTGGGCAGGCCCTGGAATGGATTTCCCAGAGTAGCTGCAGCTGCCCCTGGATCCTGTCAGTGCCCAAGGCCAGGCTGGACATTGGGGCTTGGAGCAGCCTGGGCTAGGGGAAGGTGAGATGAGCTTTAATGGCTCTTCCAACCCAATTCCGTGATTCTATGTATCAGTTGTGGGTTTCCTACTCCTGGAGAAAGTTTTCCATCCTCTAATCTCCCCTGTGCTCCTTGAGAGCACACAGACCCCCCAGTCCCAAAGGAATTTCAGGTGTCCCTTCACTGAGTGTATCAGTAGCAAGCTCATCACCACAGGCCCTGAAAAAACAACAGCCAGGTAACAAAATCACCAAGAGACAACTGCAGAGCTCTCTGAAAGGAATTCAGGGCCCAACTGTGCAGCAGAACGTGGGGAAGAGAAGGGCACAGGGTGAATTCATCACCTCCCACACTGACACCAGGCTGGGCGCCAGCCACGCCAGGGCTCTGCACAGAGCTCAGGAAGAGCAGTGACCAGCTGGAGGTGTGAGCAGGGCACTGAGGTACAGCAATCTTCCTTCCCGAGGCACTGCTGCCTGGGGACCATCCTCAGGATCACATGCAGGGGGTTCACACCCTGCCAGCCAGCCCCTTTTCAGTCCCTGTTCACACAAACTCTCTGTGGGACATTCCAGCCCACTGATGGCCACGGTCCATGCACCTGTCCCTGATTTCAGAGGGGAATTGTAAAAGCCAGCTGAACGCTGCTCCTCTCCCACAAGCAGCCTCGTGCTGAGACAGAGACAGAAACTGTTTACACAGGACAATCTGCGGGGTTTATCCTGCAGTCCAGCTGTCCTCACAGCAAAATGCCCCCAAAGATGAATATTCGCTCATGTTCCCTGTCCCCACGTGGTTCAGTTTGTATTTTGCTTTGTCAACAGACACGCACCAAAGCTCTTCCAAAAATCATGGATGTCCTGATGTTTAAAAGCCTTTCCTGCTGCTGCATTCCTTGTAAAGAGAACATCCTGGAAAGCACAGTTGCCCCCAGGCTTGATTTGAAATCCAAGCACAAAGCACAGGCCTCTCCTCACCTTACTGGACTCTGAACATGACTCACGGGCAGAATCTGGTTGGCTCCGAAGTGGGACATTGATTTTTGTGTTCTTAAAGAACAGAGCAGCCAGCAGGGCTGGATATCCCTGTAACAGTGCCAATGTGTTTTCCTGAGGTAAATAATCTGTAAATAGTATTTATTGCAACTGATCATAGTTAAACAGCATATACTTTACAATATATAATCTGCAATGTTCCTTCTTCACATTGAAATTGGCTGTCAAACCTCCTGAGCCTGATGAACAATTATGAGGCATTAGATCCCATTAGGTTCATTTATTGTTGGAATATATATGCTTAGCTAGGATGAGTGGATATGACAAATTTCATCAATGGCCTTTACAGTATCCTAAACTTTTCATTGGTAGCATTTCATGATACACAAAGAAAGCCTTAAAAACAGTCACACCACACTTCATGTGTACAGGTAATGCAGAGTCTTGGAAACATTACAGAATGAGGGAATCCCAGAATGCTTTGGGTTGGAAGGGACCTTAAAGCTCATCTGGTTTCTTGGGCAGGGACTCCTTCCACAGTCCCGGGCAGCCACAGCTCTTCTGGGCAGCAATGCCAAGGCATTGCCCAAATTTGTCTTTACATGGCTGGGGACAAGTCTGGGAGCCCCCACTCTGCACACACCCACTGAGAACTGATGATGAATTCAACGCAGATAATTTTTCCTCTACCAGCCAACTAGCACCACAAGTTTTGGGCTCTTTTTGCCCCAAAGAGCAGTACTTGCTGGCCAAGACTTTGCTGATCACATCTACAAGGAGCTTAAACTTAAAAATGCTTCTGTAGTTCATGTCTGAGATAGAGGCTCATCTCGGGCAAGCTGGGTGACAAGGGGACTGATTACAGGGGTCTCCTGCAGAGCAAAATCTATTGGTCATTCCTCTTGTATGGAAGAACAGCGACAAAGCAGGAGGCTGAGTTATGATATGGCACATTCAGAATTAAAAATAATTAAAAGATAACTTGAGATCTGTGCAATCAATTTTTTACTTACAACCACTGCAGAGTTTTGTGCATTCCTCTTACAAATATCAAAAGCTGTGAAAAATAATCTCAGGAAAAGCACTACATAAATCTGTTGAGAGGACAGGGATTGTTGGCTACTAACAATGAGCCAAATCCTGACCAGGTAAGACCTGGTGCCCCTGAGCCCCAGATGTCAAAAGAAGCTCATTCAGCCAGCTTTAACGTTCATCTCCTTGTTTCCTGAGTGTTATCAACCCCATCATCCAGCTCTGCTGGTGAAAGGGGGATTTGTGAGAAGCCTGGGAAGTGTAGGTTTGATTTGTCTGTGGAACTTACTTCAACTTCATAAAATAAACTTACTTCATAAAGCCATGAACACACTGATTGCACTGAGGCACATCACAGCAAATGAGTAACACAGGGCTGTGGCAGAGCTCACAATAAAATAAAAATATGTAAGAAAGAGAAAACAAAACATAAAAGGAAAGAAAAAGCCCGAACAAATCCCCCTCCCCAACAGAATCAACGTTAAGGTTATAATTTAATGAGGGAGGCATTCAGTAATTAGATGACAATTAATTTATGAGAACTGTATATTAGAAAAATAATCTTGTTTCCAAATAGAAGGAGCAGATCATCCTTCCCAAACTCCAAACCTGTCTGTGCAGGTAATGGTGTAAACTTTTATACTTTAATTAAATTAATCCAACTGAGACCTCCCTCTCATGTCAGGTGAGTGGAATCAGTGTAGAGCTACACTGACCTGGGACACAGCCAGGGAATAACACTCCACAGAGCAGCAAAACCCTGTAAAATAACTCCTACAATTCTTGGAGCTGATTTCGGTCTCCACAGCACCTCCCCGGTTTCACCTAAATTCCTTGGCTAATGATGCCCTGGTTGGGAGCCAGCAGAAAGCCAAGACCTCAAAGGTGATGCTGTGTGTGCTCACCAGGGCCTGGCTCCTGCAAGAGGCTTTAGAGACACGCTTGGTGCAGAGCTGAGACAGGATCAAGCCACAGGGAGAAAACAGGAGCTTCTTCAGGAAAATATTGGGACAATCACAAATATCTGTCACCATCTGAGCTGGGAGGCAGAGGGTGACAGAAACCTGCCTGTCCTTGGCCCTGCCCTGAGGGTTTCTCACACATTTCATGGCCAGCCAAAGGAATTATGGAGAATGACAGAATTGTTGAGGTTGAAAAAGCCTAGTAGATTACGGAGTCCAACCATTCCTCCAGCACTGCCATGACCACCACTGACCCACGTCCACAAGTGTCACATCCACATGGATTTGAAATCCCCCGGGGGATGTGGACTCCACCACTGGCCCTGCGCAGCTGTGTCAGGGATGGACAGCCCTTTCTAGGAAGAAATTTTCCCTGATATCCAATCTAACCCTCCCCTAGAGCACCTTGAGGCCGTTCCCTCTGCTCCTGTCCCTGTTCCCTGGAGCACAGCCCGATCTCCCCGGCTGTCCCCTCCTGTCAGGAGCTGTGCAGAGCCACAAGGTCCCCCCTGAGCCTCCTTTGCTCCAGGCTCAGCCCCTTTCCAGCTCCCTAGACAAAAAAACACAGCTTCTCCCTACAGTTCTTTCTCTATGCTTCAAAATAATAATTACTTAATATTAATTATTGTTATTTACAACAGCCTAACAGACATAATTATATTGTGGTATTTATCTAAATATATGCATATAAATATGAGTGCATTACTTGTATAATAAACAATAATATAATATATAATAAACTAGACCCATAATACAAAATACAATAAATGTATAACTGTACTTATATACTGAATATAATTTAGTTATTGTAAGGTAAAGTACAAGCAAGTTGAGCCTCATTAGCAGACCCTCTCCCCTGTGATCCAACACAACCAAGTGGCAGCACCTGGCCCAGTGATCCAGGTGGGATGAGGAGCTCACATTTGCAGGAGTCTCCAGGAGACAGGGGATGGCAGGAACGCTGACCAAGGCTTTAGCCAGGAGTTGTAAGGCAGTGGCAAGGCTGCTGCTTTTCCTGGCAGAGGTTGTGTCACTGTTCCAAGGACAGCTGATGATCTTGTCATGTTTTCCCAGGATGGAATTCCAGGTTAAATCCCTGGGGAAGGCAGCCAGACACAAGCAATGGGAATTGCTGCTGCTCACACCCAGGCATGGCAAAAGCCCATTAATCCTCCAAAGCACTGTTACATCTGATAACTTTTTTTCTGACAGTATTAGGAATTACTTTTTTCCCCTTCCTAAACCACCACACTTTCATGTCTGTTAATTTCTGATGCTGGTGCAATTTAGCAAATCAAACAAGGGCAAAGCCCCAGGACCAGCAGCACCTTCATGGAATGTGTGCGAGTCTGTCTAGTGGCCAAGGGCAAGGAGCAGGAGCATTTCCCTATGAAACATGGCCATGTTTGATTAAAAAACAATAATTCTAAGACCAAATATCCTTGGAACAAATCCTGAAGAAATTAAAAGCTGATTAAACTCTGAGATACTACCTCATTATAAGGAAAAGATTTGAGCACATCTCTCAGCTCTAGTCACCAACAGCCAGATCCTACACCAGTTCCTAAATTATCCTGCTGGTCCAAGCCCCACTTCACCCTCATTACCCAGGCTGTTACTCACAGCATCTTGTCTGGTAATGGGACATCTTCCAGACCTGCCTTTTGATACATGTGAAAATTTGATTTTATTCTATCTGATATTTTAGGTTGGCAAATCTTCTCAAACAGGGAAACGTTTTCTACCTAATTACTCTGACAGCATAAATGTATTTATATGGCCTATTTTGCCTCACTCCAGCTTTATCTTGCTAAATGTACTAATTATCCTCCCACACACTTCCCATCTTCTCCTGCTTTCCCGTCTCATCCTCAACTGTGGCTTCAGAGCCGAAAAAGAACATTCTTCACGGAGTGGTTTCTTTACCCAAGCATAAATATCCTAAAGTAATGATCAAAGTAAAGACAAGAAAGCCCTGTTTAAAGAGTATTTTTCTATCTGACTCTACTCTTTTCTCCTGCTATTCTAAATCACCCCTTTGACAACTCCAACACAGTGCTCAAAAAGCAGCAGAAAAATACACAGACAATCAAATAGGGCTTGATAAAAGAAAAAAGGAAAATGTGTCTCCTGTAATGTAATGTAATCACTACTCCAGGGTGTGAGTAAATCCCTTGCTGCACCTCATCTGAACCATGTGGAGTGTTGGATATTATCCCTGGATAGTCCATGGAGCACCAGGGGCCAGCCTGGCCACATTCAGCCACCATCAGCACCAGGGTGAGCAGAGATCCAAGCACAGCTCTCCCAGGACAGCTGGATTTCCATCTTTAAGGACACTTCCAAACCCAAGACTTCTGTGCTTCTCTGCTTCCCCTGCCTGTTTTGTACAGAGTGTGAGATACCATTGTGTGGAAGGGTTTGGATGCTGGAATTAAGCTCCAAGGCACCTCTGCAGTAAAGAGGCAAAGTATCTCCATGAAGAGATCTCTGTGGTGCCCAGTGACACATGAGGGAATGGCTGAAGCTGTGCCAGGGAGGTTTGAGTTGGAGATCAGGAAAGGCTCTTCCCCCAGAGGGTGCTGGCACTGCCCAGGCTCCCCAGGGAATGGGCACGGCCCCGAGGCTGCCAGAGCTCCAGGAGCCTTTGGACAGTGCTGCCAGGGATGCCCAGGGTGGGGTTGTTGGGGGGTCTGGCAGGGACAGGGATGGCCTGGATGATCCTGGTGGGTCCCTCTGGCTCAGGAGATTCTGTGATCTGTCATACCCTGTTTTCTCCCCATGGACCGAGCACAGTACAACAGAAAACATTCCTGGAATGTGTGAGGATACGAGGGATAGATGTGAAATTGACTGATGGAATCCCAGAATGGTTTGGGTTGGAAGGGATCTTAAAGCCCATCCCATTCCACCCACTTCCACTGTCCCAGGCTGCTCCAAGCCCCAGTGTCCAGCCTGGCCTTGGGCACTGCCAGGGACCCAGGGGCAGCCACAGCTGCTCTGGGCACCCTGTGCCAGGGCCTCACCACCCTCCCAGGGAACAATTCCTAATTCCCAATATCCCATCCATCCCTGCCCTCTGGCAGTGGAAGCCATTCCCTGTGTCCTGTCCCTCCACCCCTTGTCCCCAGTCCCTCTCCAGCTCTCCTGGAGCCCCTTCAGGCCCTGGAGGGGCTCTGAGCTCTCCCTGGAGCCTTCTCCTCTCCAGGTGAGCACCCTCATCCCTCCCAGCCTGGCTCCAGAGCAGAGGGGCTCCAGCCCTGGAGCAGCTCCACGCCCTCCTCTGGGCTGGCTCCAGCAGCTCCAGGTCCTTCTTTCATGGGAAACCCCAGAGCTGGACACAGTAAATCCCCTTCCCAACAGACACAATTCCTATCCAATCACAGGTGTACTCAGAGGTTGGGTTTTATGCAAGAACTCACACTGAGTCAATGTAAGAGCTTGTGGGATTTGTGTTTTGCCTGCAGTTACTTCCAGAATTATTTTAAGTTTGTAAATCACACAAGAAAATTTCTTCCTCTGGCAGGACGACTATTCAGCAGTCAGCATCCCTTCATCTGAGCTTCACCTTCAAGACTAATAAATCCTAGCATGGTTTATAAATATGAACAGCTAGAGAAAAGGGCAGGTCCCAAGCCCAGCAGGACCCTCAGGGTGCTTTACAGGTACTGGATGCAGCAATGGCTCCATATGTGCTTTAAAAGCACAAGAACACATCTCCTTTGGGCTGTTTGGTTATTGTGGTTTTAATATAAGCATCCAGTGAGGTCATGCACAAGTGCTACATATCTTGGTGCTTCTGAGAGAGCTGAGAACAGCTGGGACACTCCTTGAAGTCCTTCAAAATCAAAACTCCTGCAGAGAATAACTCTAAAATCACAGAATCCCAGAATGCTGTGGGTTGGAAGGGACCATAAAGCCCATCTCATTCCACCCCCTGCCACGGGCAGGATCACCTTCCACTATCCCAGCTTGCTCAGAGTTCTATCCAGCCTGGCCTTGGACACTTCCAGGAATGTGGCATCCACAGATGGAATGTATGGACACTGAGAAGAGGCTGCTGGACTCCCACAGAAAAATAGAGCTCCTGGTGTGGGACAAATTGCTGCCACTTTTTAAATACACATTCCCTGAGCTCTTCCCAGAGGTATAGGAAAGGGCATCACTTTGAGGTGGCCGCAAAAACTCCACTGCAACCACAGCATCTGAGATCTGACCCGCTGGGTTTTCAGATTTCCAGGGACTGGGGCAGGACAGGTCCACTCTGGCCCACCAAACACAGCATAAAAGATAAGGCACATTAAGGGATATGAATCAGCTAAGAGAGAAATCTAGAATAAATATGAAACCAGGTAAAACACTTGCCCAGTGCCACACTTCTGCTGCACGCAGCAAGAGGAAAGGAAAGGCAATTCCTTGTGAATTTTACCCTTTCCAGTCTCACATGCTGTTCTGGACAGGAGGGTTCTCCCCATGCTGCTGCTGTAGAGCTGCTCTGAGAATCACAGGGGATCCAGCTGGTGCCTCTCTGGAGATGAAATCAGGAGTAACCTTGACCTAGGTGCAGTCAGAAATGCACAACGTGGAAAGATCCCCCTTTCAATCCCCAATGCCAGGTGGAGCTGCCAACGCAGGCCACTATTGTATAAGTGCTGGAGTCTGTTTAACTCCTAAGCCAAGTCTATTTGATGCCTAAGCTTGTTGAGACACAAAATCTCAGAGTTCTATCAGAGACACTTCCCTCAGATTTTCCCATATTAAGCTGCAAATGTTTTCTCAAGTGGTCTCACCCTTTTATCTCCTGTAAATGTGTAAGAAGGTCAATCTTCATAAGCGATGAAATATTTATAAAAACTTCTTAGATGCAGCCACTGGAGACCCTATTAGGCAAAAACAACTTCTGAGCGTCTGCAAAGAGAATGTTTTCATGGAATTAAAATATCTGAGGTTATTAAAAACAAAGCAGGAACACCCCTGCGTGCGGCTGCAGGCAGAGCAGGGCCTCGGGCACCGGGGATTGGCACAGAGCACAGAACATCCTGGATTGCTCCAGGGGCTCCACTGCCACCTGTGGGGTTTCTGGTCAGAATTTCCTGGGTTTGTCTTTTGTCTCTAAAGCTCTCTGTGTTGAGAAACTTCCACACTCCTTGGATTCCAGGCTATGGAAATCATGGCCTTCAGATAAACAGTGTTGAACTTTACAGACTGAAGCCACTGGGCTCAGAACTGCTTCTCACCCTAGCTGAGTGAAGCCTAGATTTTATTTTTTTTTTATGACACAGAATCTATGTCACTTGGAATGACATTTGGGAAGGCATGGGAGAAACACAGAGGTATTGGCAGATTTGCTTCACAGATTTCTTTCCCGCTGGCTTTTTTGCTTCCATTACAACCTCAGTTCCTTCTCCTTTAGGGGCACACAACTTCCAAAAACTTCCTCTGGGGTTTCAAGAGACAACAGGGAACACAACACTAAGCAGAGGCTCTCAAACCAATAGCCACGGGCACAGGAAGTTGTTCTCTCACCAGACTTACAAGGAGTGGGAAGTTACAGAGTGGCAGCCTAGGAAGTCCCTGTGCTCAGTAACTGTGCCACAGCTGGGGAGCCAGAGCCCCAGCCTGGCTGGGAGCGTGGGCTGGTCCAGGCAGTCACATCCCTCCTGCAAGCTGGTCCCAGGGGGGGTGATCAGGCCATTCCCAACACCACAGGGCACAGGAGCGACCTCCCTGTGCTCCCCTGCACGGACACGTGCTCCAGGGACAGAAAACCAGAAAATAAATGAGCAGAATCTGTTACTGACTCCCATCTGTGACTTCTGGCCACCAAGAGACATCCGTGGGATCAAGCACAAAGCACAGAGCTCTGCCAGCACACCTCTGGAGGGAATGCAAAGCACAGCTCCTCCACGGAGAGCTGGCAGGGTCAGCCCAGCCCAGATGCATCTGGCCCAGCACACACAGAGCCTCCTTTATGGCATGTTGCTGATGGAATTGTTATGTTGTTTTTTGGGGAAAACAGCCCATTCCAGGAGTACATGTGATGTCCTGCTCTTGTTCCCAGAGCTCCATCACTGGCCAACCTCACCTTGAGCTCTGCATCCCCGGGGCTTTGTTTTTCCCAAGGAAAGGAAATAACTGTGGTGCAGCCATAAGGAAATGAAAACAATCTTGGAATGCACAACTTATCCCTTCTAAATTCAATTTCCATTAAAAAAATACAGCATAAATGAAACATTTCCTCAATAAAAGCAAGTGCAAGGCTGGGCTAAATGGCTGTGGGCACCAGCTCCTGTTAACACTGCACTGCTGGCAAAAATCTAATTACAAATAACACCAATTCCTGGCACAGACACTTCCAGGTACCATAAACCAGTAGAGAGGTTTGATGTAAAAAGAGTTTGAAGACATATTTGAGTGACTTTACAAAAAGCAACTTTTGGAGCATTTCAGGACCAGGCAGAGGATTTTGAACTTCTTGTTTTGTTTCAAACTCCTGAGACTTGGCTCCCATTGAGCTGTGCAGTACTTGGAGGGAAGTACTGGAGGTACCTCCAGAGACCACTCAGCTGTTCCCCATGAAATCCTAACAGGGAAGGGAAGGGAAGGGAAGGGAAGGGAAGGGAAGGGAAGGGAACCCTGGTAATTTACAGATGTGCACTGTAAGGAATCAGTGTAAGGAAAAAGTCACAAGTCAAATGGATCCCAAGTAATTAATTTAAATCTCTGAGTGGCTGAATGTTGTGTGTGAAAAGCGGTGCCATGCACACTGTGCAGGAATTTGAAAGCTTCTAGTCCAAATAATCCTGGTTACTCTGCTCAGCCAAACACACACAGAGAAATATAACACAAAAACCGCTCAGTTTCTTTAACTCATGGTAAACACTAAGTTCAGAGCTCTGAGTGACACGGGTGCTCTACCAGCAGCACCACCAACCAAATGAAAGGTGTCAGCCTGACCAATTTATGGAGGGGTAAAAGTCTGAGGAGATTCCTTCTCTTCACATATGCAAATCTGGGTACAAGGGATGAAAGCCTCAGTGCCCCTTAGGAAAAGCAAGGAGCAAAGATAGGCAGGAAATAGGAAGTGGTTTAAGTCCAAGACTCCTACAAAAAAGCCAAGGAGCTGAGCCAGCACAAAGGGAGCTTTGGGACACATCCTGGCAGCTACAGAGCCCTACCCTGGCAGGGCAAGGAGCAGGGCAATTCTCACAAGGGTTTAGCAGAGTGCTGGAGATGCTGAGCACCCCCTTGTGCTGCTGACTGAGAGCCTGGAGCTGCACCGAGCTCCCAGGGCACAGACTCCAGAGGTGGCACACAGAAAAAAGTCATTCCTAGAAAGTCCAGATGCTGATTTTGTCTGGTTAATAATTTACTGGCTATGACTGAAGAAATACATGTAACCTCCTAACCCTTCTCTGTCGACTGCAGATTGCTCTGTGGCTCCTGTCAGCTCAACATCCAAGTGAGCATTACGTGTCCCTGCACCTGATGAAAGATTTATCCAAGTCTGCTTCACATACCCACACAGCTACCTCAGAAACACAGAAAAATTATCTACAAAATTATCCAGGCAAAAGTTCAGAGTCAATATATACTCACTTTGACAACAGATATTCCTTTATATTCAAAAGATTCTTTTTAAGGTGCATGAAAGAATAAAGAAGGGGAAATAAATGGTAAAATCTCCTTTGCTACCCCTACCCTCATAATAAAGGGTATGTCCTAGGAACTATTAGCAGTAGTTTGGAACACATTTAGCACCAGAAAATATGCTGGCCTCTCATTTCTCTGCTTAATAGAAGATGCACTAGAGGTTTAAAAACGTTTCTCTCAAAAGCCATTCCCTTCTCCTGAGGCAGGAAAGCTCTGCTGGGATGTTCCCCACCCCACTCCCAGCTAATTCCCTATACCTCATTAATACGGCTTTCAGACTGACTTCTTCACTGCAAAAAGATCTTCCCAAAGGCCACAGGTTAATCTCTGGGAGGAGAACCACAAGTTGAATTATCCTGAGCTTTAAAATCTGTCATGGAAGACAGTCTGCACAAAAATACAACCACCTCCCCCCGTTTTGAACTACCTCTGAAGATTCTGCAAAACCCCTTGTTAAAGCGGAATCTGAATCGCTCTTTATTGCCACAGCAGCACTTGGTGCCACGCTGCAGGCACCCTCCCAGCCGCTTTTATTTTATCCTGATGACTGTAGCAAACAAAAAGGATCTCAGAGCAAGGAGGTTCTCCGAGCCTGTGCACTACTTACCCCCGCCACAACGGCCTGTTCTTCGCACGGCCGGGCTCCCGAGCGGCGGTCTGACAGCGGCGGGTGTCCCCGCAGGCTGCCGGCAGCAATCCCGGCCAGCCGCGGCTGCGGAGCGCGGCGCTGGGGGCCGGCGGGCCCTGCCCTGCCCGCGCTGCCGGCCCGGGGCCGCGGCCCAGCGCTCCTAGGGCCGGCCCCGGGGCTCTGCCCCCGCCGCGCTGCCCATCTCATGCTCGGCGGGCGCCGCAGAGAAACCCGGCTGCTCCTGCCGCGCCGCTCGCTCTCGCACTGGGAAGGTCCCGCGGGACGAGCCGTGCAGTTCAGCGGGAGCCAAGAGAAACGGGAGGCAGGGAATGCGTGCGGGGATTGTGCTCACAGCGGCACACAGAGCAGGGACAGCAGTGCCAGCACACGTCCGGGAGCCAGCACAGCCCGGGCCGATCCCTGCCGGCCCCGCTTCCCCTCGGCCGGCAGCCGCGCGGGGCCGCAGCCCCACGGAGCTCCCCGGGAGCGCTGCAGGATGTGCGCCCAGAGCCCGGGCACTGCACAGCCCCCACGGAGCACGAGCATCTGACGAGGAAAAGTTCGCTGTCAAAGCCTTCCCTGGCCAGTGAACAGCCTGGACACGTCTGCGTGTCCGAGAGGTCCGGGTGTGACAGTCAATGAGGCTCATCGGCAACATCCAACATTGCAGGTCATTATTCACTGGCTGGCTTTTAGCATTCAGCACCTGAGACCCCATCACCACTGACAGGGACATCACCCCCTTCCCCACAGACCCAAAATCCTGGGTTCAGTGTGGGTTTCAATTTTTAAATTTGAGTGGTAATTTAACAGAGTGACTATTCTCATGAACACCACACCACGTGCTACTGCAAGTCCACACCACTTCTTCCAGTCCAGTACATCCAAGTTTAGTCCTTTCTCTGTAGGAAGAGGCATTTTGGGAATCACTAGCCATGGAAGTACTTCTACCCCAGCCAGCCCACCCCTGCCTGGTGATGATTTTACCACCAAAGGGAGAGAATTCCATTAGCCCCCTCTTCTCTATGATAATATTACTATATTTATGGTAATAAATATTACCATAATTATGGTAATACAAAAATATTAAGATATGACACTTTCCCAGCACAATCTCGTGCTTTTACTACATTTGGTCACAGAGGTCCCTTGTCAAATTCAGGTGCAATTTTTGCAGTCCAAGTCAGTTCTCAGAAATTGCAGGTTCCTGTCAGAGCCTTCATCTTCCACAAGCCATGAAGAGCTTTTACCCTGAATATGCCAGAATTCAGTCCTGCATTTCACTTACTATTTTACTGTAGATGATGCTCTGTTTGAAGGCCACTGTGCTTCAGACTGCCAGTGTCAGAGATGGGCTGGACAGCCCAAAAATGCCAGGGAATGATCACCTCAGCAGCCAGCAGGGTTAGCAGAGTGGTGTGGATCAGTAATACCACACAGCGGGAACTTCCCACAAGTTTTTAATCTGCAGAGAACAGATTTTCCAAGTCTTTTCCCCACTTTTCAGGTTTATTTCTCTAACAATGCAGGGAAGGGACAGAGATTTCCACCCTTTTCAGCCCTGATACCTCTCTCCTGCCCATGGGCAATTCTCCCAATTTTCCCCGTTTGTTGCCTATACTGACACCAAATTTCAGTCTATTTGATGTGTCCCTTGTCCATACCATACATGACAGTGTAACAAACACCCCTGAGACCTAAAAAGCATCTTCACATGGCCCTAAGACAATCAGCTCTTCCTCCTCACAAATGATGAGTGTAGCACAGCACGTACAGGAACATATACTTTTAGTGCAGGAACATAGATTTTTAGAGTAGTAAAATGGATTTTTACAATAGGAATATAAACTTTTCAAGCCTTCTTCATCAGCTGATAGCGATTTCCCCCTCTTCAAAGTTTCTCTTTGTTCTTTCAGCTCTGAAAATACCCTTGAGAATTTTTAATGCTCAATGCAAGCTGTTTAAATAACTGAAAATTAGCATTGCTAGAAAGAAACTATTTCTTTCCTACCCAATGTCCTATTTCTCCCAAACCTTGGAAACTTCCTGTGCAATAAACTCTCAAAAAGGCCTTTAACTTTTACACTGGAAAACTTATCAAAAGTTGTCACTGGTTGCTGTATTTTCAGGTATGACAAGCTGGGAAAATTTATGAGATGGCTTCTCATCTCTCCAAATAAATGAGACTATGAGGTGCTGCAGCATGAAGAAATAAACATTTAGGGAATGTTTATGAAGGAAATCAGTGCCTATAAATTACACAGCCTGGGCCACCCCTGGAGTAGCCTTATTTAGTGCAAACAGGGTATAATCAGCAAGAATGAGCCTTCCATGCGCTGCTCTCCCCTCAGGGTCCCTCAGCCCATCTGATTCCAAATCTCCTCCTGCACCTGGTTGTTTCTGATAAAATTAGAAAGCAATTCCTGACACAGAGGAATTGGTGCCACTACACATCACCATGTGCAGTCTGGCCTGTCATGGAGAAAGGGATTACAGAAAGTGACAATGAAGAAAATCTGTTCTGAGGATGGAAACATATTTGCTGAGGTCAAAAGCATCCTGAAATGACCTGTAAGAGGCAAGAGAGAGATGTCTCAGTGTGGTCCCTACCACACATTATCACAGAATTATTAAGGTAAGAAAAGACCTCCGACCTTTGAGCGAAGAATCAGAATTTGCGGTTTATAAAAACACTGAGCAGAAAAGGATTTTAAGGATTTTATCAGTGTAAGACCAGCATCATCATAAATTTTGCTCCTTCTAATAAATGAGTTCTGGTACTTGATCACATAATTCCTACCAGAGAGCTGATTTCTTTTTAAGCAGGGAAAAAAACAAACCAAACCACCAGCAAATAAGCAAAATATTCCCATTCTCTCTGCTGACAAATCACATTTTAACCAGCCATGATATGGACCATTCTCTAAATTGAGTTCATTAAATGAAATCATCGCTCTCATCCTCACAAACAAAAACATCTAGCTCTCACTGGCACAGGCAGATCAGAAGCCTGGTTTAATTCCCAACTCTGAAATAATTTCTCTTTGATCTCCTTGGTACTGTGGGTGTCTATGGACTCGGGGATGAGCTGGGGCAGTTTGGGAGTGCACACAGCATGCTGTACAGCCCACCATGTTCATGTCTCCATTGTGAAGCTCTCTAAAGGAACAAAGCGAATTTTTCCTTGAATTTGCCTTGACTCTTTCCCAGAGAAATCAAATCCACATGTTTCCCAGGAAGCCAATCCCAGTGGCTCTGTTGGACCAGGGAGTATCCTCCAGGAGTAACTCTGTGCCTCCTGCCAGAGCCAAACCCCTACAGCACCTTCAGCACCAGGCACTCGCTGTCCCCTCACCCCACAGAGCTGAACACAGGTGACCAAAAATTCCTCCTGGCTGCAAAGCAAGCTCTGCTTCCCACAGACATTCCCATCAAACTGCAGATGCACCCCTGCAGCACCAGCACACCCAGGTGTCCAACAGGAAACCACCTTCAGTGGAAGGCATCATGTCTCCATTGTGAAGCTCTCTAAAGGAACAAAGCGAATTTTTCCTTGAATTTGCCTTGACTCTTTCCCAGAGAAATCAAATCCACATGTTTCCCAGGAAGCCAATCCCAGTGGCTCTGTTGGACCAGGGAGTATCCTCCAGGAGTAACTCTGTGCCTCCTGCCAGAGCCAAACCCCTACAGCACCTTCAGCACCAGGCACTCGCTGTCCCCTCACCCCACAGAGCTGAACACAGGTGACCAAAAATTCCTCCTGGCTGCAAAGCAAGCTCTGCTTCCCACAGACATCCCCATCAAACTGCAGATGCACCCCTGCAGCACCAGCACACCCAGGTGTCCAACAGGAAACCACCTTCACTGCCTGATGGAGCCTGGTGGCTGCAATGCCAGACCTGGAGAAGGGCCCTTGGATGCTCCTGGCACAGGTGGCCACCCTCCTGAGGCAGCCCTCCTGTGCCAGCCATGTCCCCAAAGGCACAGCAAAGGCTCTCCAGTGCTGTCACTGCTCAGAGCAAAGCCAGCTCAGCTGACCGGGGGCCACAGCCATGACAACTTCAGGGCTCTGTCTGCGGTCTGCCATGGCTGCTAATTTAAAAAAGAACAAAAATGCCCCTGATCTTCCAGCTCTCCACAAAGTACATCTTTTTCAAAGTCCTCAGCCAAATCTGGAGTGTTGCACACCCTCTGAATGGCTTGAGTTTAATTTGTTGTTGTTTGGGTCTGTTTTGATTAACACATATAAATAAAGGCAGCTGGTGTTACCTCTCTCTATTTCCATTTCACACCCTATTAAAACCTGGTTTCACAATTAATTAAAAGCAAAATGAGATTATTCAGAAATTAATCCTATCTGGCAGGTCTAGTGAAAACCTGGGGAGACCCAGCCCCCCTCCTGGCAGCATCCAGAATCCAACATCTTGGATACCACACGACACCAGAACAGTGCTGGAAAAGGAAATCAAACCCCTCACACTGCACATTCCTCAGCACAGGAGAGGGGAGGATTCTTCTGTCCTCCTGGCAAGAAAACTGTCTTCTTTGATGTGTAGAATTTAAGAGATCGAAGTATCAATGAAGACACACAATGAAAAAATGCTTTTCCTGCACACAAACTATCAAAAAACAGGCCCCAAGGAACCCAGCCATGTTCAAACGCCTCCAGGCTGGTGCAGGAGGGCTTTGTCTCAGTGTGGAGGCAGGACTGTATCTCATGAGCCATGAAAGCACAGCAGCAGCAACTGGATAGAAACACCTGACAACCTCTGGACATGCTCTGAACCCCAAAAACTCACTTATGACATACAGAAACTGTACAAAGTCAGCCCATGACCAGGGAAATCTCCTCCTTGCACTGTGTCACTGTTTCTCCTGCCCTTTTCTACACCCCAGCCCATCCTCACTCCCAGGAAACTCCAAGCAAGCCTCAAGATGAGAATTTTGAAAATTGGGAGTTCACAATGCTAAAATTTTATTAGAACAATGTCCACCATATCATAAAATCATCAAATCCTGGAATAGTTTGGATTGAAAGGGACATGAAATCCCATCTCATTCCATGGGCAGGGACACCTGCCACTATCCCAGGTTGCTCCAAGCACTGTCCAACCACTTGAACACATCCAGGGACGGGGCAGCCACAGCTTCTCTGGGCAGAAATGCATCTGTTTGGAGCTGCCTGGAATTAGGTGCAGGTAGGAGAGCGCTGCTGTGCTGAATTCCCAGAGCAGGCAATCCTGAGAGCCCTCTGCACGCTAGATGGCATTGCACTACAAACGATGGCAGGGACCAGGAGAGGATCCCGGGTCCTGGAACAGCAGTACGATCATCCTCCTGCTCCTGCAGCCCCAGGCTCTCAGGAGAGTAAAGCCCAGCCCAATGGTGTGAATATTTACGGGACCAAGACAATGGAGACGGCTCTGGAAGAGGAACCAGCACCTGGTGCCTTTGGGCTAAAACAAAGGGCAATTAAATTAAAGGACCTGCCTGATTTATTCATTTCTTTAAAAGAGAAGTGGCCTTGGCACAAAACAAAGCACTCTTTCTTTCACTGTCTCCCCCTGGACCAAGGAGATTCTTCCCTTGGCTGTTGCCAATCAATGAGCACAGACACACAGCATTCCCTGTCAGCCTACTGGGGGATCATAAATTATATTTATTTGGCTAATTCAAGAACCACTTCCACAGAAAAGCCACGGAAATGCACCAGGAATGAGGTTTTCTACAGTGTTTGTCCATCATTTTTTCACAGGTTCAGTTTATGTGCTGGTGACATAGGTAAGGATATAAACCATTTGAATCCAGAACACATTTAGGCTTATTGAGAAGTGCATTCATCCACGGTCAAAAACATAAGACCAAGGCAGTGAATATCATTTTTTATACAGCTCTATAGTTTTTATCTTCCTGCATATGGCATTTCATAAAACTGTTGACTTTCAAGGAAAGTGCATTAAAATCACAGTTAGTTATGACTGTCTTTTTTTCTCTCTGAGCTCCAAAATCCATTACATTCTGTGGGAGGCCAGTGACAGTTTTACTCCTAGTCTACTTTTCCATTTGCTGGGAACAAGCACATTATTCCTCTGAGGGAAGTGAAAATTGATACAGCCCTGTCATTCCAAGCTATTAGTCTCTTACTCACTTCTTCTGTTTTCTCCCCAACTATATCAGTATTAACTTTTTTTTCAATGCTGACAAGAATCAAAGTCACTGGAAAAAATGCCTTATATACCTGAGATATCAGCAGGAGTGCCAAGGGAGGAGAAAAAACAACACAGAACCCCCAGCAACAGTAATTCTGATGGAGGGAAGAGTGCTGTGGCAATGAGCAGCTTAATTGGCTTAAGGGAGTCATTGATCCTGTCTCACTGTCACATTTTCTAAGCACCTTTTCTACTCAGAGTGCAGATACATTTATGCTGTGATTTCTCAGCCTCCTGTCATCCAAGGAGAGGTATTTGTGTGATCTGAACTGTGCTGTGCTGAGTAAGATTTGGGATTTTTCACATACAGAGAAGCAGGACCAAGAACTGAACTCCTGGAGCAAAGGCAGGAAACACAACTTAGCAAAGCAGACAAGAGAAAAGCAAACAGGGATGGACAGCCTTGGAGCAGGAGCCTGGCTGTACCACGTGTGGAGGTGCAGGATGTGAATAAAGCTGAATTCCCATCAGGAAAGTGCTGGGAACTCCTGGCTCTCCTGGGAGCAGTTCTGCTGGAGCACAGCCCCACCAGACACTTTCCACAAGCAGGACTCAGTGCTGGGCGAGGACAGAAGGCTGGAGGAAGCAACACCAACATTCCTGACACTCCAAAGGTGGGACACTCTCCCCTTCCAGCACCAAACACCTCCAGGCTGGTGCAGGAGGGCTTTGTCTCAGTGTGGAGGCAGGACTGTATCTCATGAGCCATGAAAGCACAGCAGCAACAACTGGATAGAAACACCTGACAGCCTCTGGACATGCTCTGAACCCCAAAAACTCACTTGTGACACACAGAAACAGTACAAAGTCAGCCCATGACCAGGGAAATCTCCTCCTTGCACTGTGTCACTGTTTCTCCTGCCCTTTTCTACACCCCAGCCCATCCTCACTCCCAGGAAACTCCAAGCAAGCCTCAAGATGAAAATTTTGAAAATTGGAAATTCACAATGCTAAAATTGTATCAGAACCATCTCCACCATATCATAAAATCATCAAATCCCAGAGTGATTTGGGCTGGAAGGGAACTTAAATCCCATCTCATTCCACATCTTCCCCTACCCCAGGTTGCTCCAAGCACTGTCCAACCACTTGAACACGTCCAGGGATGTGCAGTCCAGAACCTCTCTGGGAAATGACAGCAAATGTCCTTTTTCAAATGATGAAGTAAGGTCTGTAAGAGCAAATAATGCTGGCCCAACTTGAACAGCTTTATCTCTGCAGAGTCTGCAGGGTCTCCAACAGCCTTGTCCATCAAAAATGAACATCCCTGTCAGCCTGCAGTGACTGACACCAAGAGCTGGCACGTTCCAGCCACAGCTGTCTGAGCAGGAGCTGGCAGCACCAGGCCAAGGCAGAAGGCAGGGAGGGGGAGATCAGTGCTACCACAGCTACATCTGGGAATTCTTCCCCACCACAAACATTATTTATCATTTGGCTCAACACCAACTTCTCTTGCTGACAAGAGAAGCAGCAAGTGAAGGACAATAATCTCCCCTTACCTGGCAGCAGGAAGTGATAAAAGCTGAGGGGAAACTCATTCCATTTCCTCCCATGACCCCACAAGTGGGAAAGATCAACAACCACTCACGTGGACAAACCAAGCTGTGTGAAACCCAGCACTGCTGGCACTGAGGCTGTGCCTACACCCCCTGACAAGAAGCAGGGGTCAGGCTGTGATCAAACTGACTGCTGGATGCATTTTGAGAGAACACAGCCACAGCAAGAGCACTTCCCAATAAAGTCCTTTAGCTTCCCCCTCTGCCAGACCTGACCTCGGGGAAGGTGCAAGCAGGAATTTGTGCATGCATGCATGAGAAATGCTTCACATTCTCACATCTCCAATCTGCCCCCACCCTGCTTTTTTAACCAAAGAAACAGAAAGTCCTTGTCCCACAGCTGGGACAGATCTGACCCACCTTTTCTAACCCACTTCCATTTCTGTACAACTTGAGCAAGTGTTAAACATGGAACAGACTCCATGGAAGCACTTCCCTCAGCAAAAAGGGGAAAGGAGGGGCTGGAAAATGAGCAGCAGAGGTACATGGTCAAACTGATTTTCTAAACAAGAGCTTTTCTAGGAGTAGAACCCAAAACTTCCCCCTTAGCTGAATGTTACATAAAGACTTCAGCCAGACTAAAAGAATCTGGCATTAACAGGAAACTCACAGCTCTGGGCATCAGTATTAACAGTCTTCCTACCAAAACAGAGATGCCCAAATCTTGCCAGAGACCAATACAAGCCCCAAAATGAGTGCTTGGGTTTAGTTACATCTCAACCCAATTAAGGAGGAAAATCTCTAAGAAAATACTGAAATGTAGATGTTTCATCTGAGGCTCCATAAGACTCAGAATTCCATAACGGTTGATATAGAAGGCTTCAGCCTCCCTAATTCTGGCAAAAGGCACTTCCCTGCAAACACAAAGCTGCTCTGACTCAGGCATTAAGAATAAAACCATTGACACCACAGTCACTGATTTTCAGTTCTGAAAATAAATGAGTTTGGGAAAGAGACTGTGAAATGATCATATTGAAATCTTAGGTCTTAAGCAATTATGGGAGAAACTTGTTTAAACAAACAAGTTTCTTCACTCTGGTTGAGAAAGCATTGAAGATACATGCACACTGAAGGGATTGCACAGAAAAATCCCTAGGGAAAAATGACACTTACTTTGAAATTTTTAATCCCCACAATCTTTATCTCATTCTATAACTTGGTGGTATTATTTCTTAGAGACAATATGGTGAAAAAACTGCATTCTTTTGTCTGTGGTTGGTCCTGGTGATCTGGGAGGTCTTTCCAACCTCAGTGACTCTGCATCAGTCCAGGGACATCAAACTCATTGTTTCATCAAACTGCACTGAAAAGCATCCCATGCTCTGAAATACTAATTGTAACCTTCTTACTACCAAAAAGTGAAGGCAGTGGGGATTTTAGAGCTCTTCTGGTCAGTCACAAGATGCCAAAGTTGGATTCCTGCTAAATTCTGCCTAGAAGTGGTGCTCTTAGTTCACTAAATAAGCCCTAATGAGGACTCACAGCCAGTCAGGGGGGCACAACACACAATCCCCTGGAGTAAGGAGAGAAAGGCCAGGAAAATCAGACTCTCTTGAAGCCAGGAGCACTGTGCCACCCAACCTCCCACATTCCCTGACACCCCACACCGTGAGCACTCCAGCAGCACTGGGTGTTTTCTAGGGGTTACATGTAAATGTACAGCAAGCTCACAGGCAGGCAAGCTGGACAACATGATGCTGCATTTTTCAGAAACAAGCAAACACTGGAATTACCCTGTTACTTGCCTGTCCCAGGTTATTTATGTCCTGTGCAAGGGCACTGTATCCAGTATGGATCCAAAACCCCCAGGGAAGGAAGAAAAATGCTCTCACAGATAAAAAAAATGCAGCTTCTGTATGTTGACCAGTGAAGGGCAGCAAGAACAGCACAATAAAATGCCCAAAATTCAGGGTATTAAAGAAATTATCTCGGAAACCCTTAATAAATAGGATGAGCTTTAATTTTGTGAAGTGGTTCATAAAGAGTGTCTTGGCTCTTTGATCCATCTGTCAAAATTGGTTGTGTCCAGAGGATGGACTTGAAGAGTTACAAGGTTAACTGCATAAAGGGTCATAGATGTGTAACTCTGTTTTAATTTTTAATTTAGAAAATTCTGCCAAAATGCCAGAGGCAGAAGATACAATAGTAGAGATATGGAAAGAATATTTTAACCTTTAAATTTCCTAGATGACAGTTCAGGGAAGAGGGGTTGTGACTAACTTGGATTACACTGGAAATGGTTCATGTCCTGGGAACTACCCAAAAGCCTCTCAGTGGAACTGGAATTTGGCTTCTGATTTTTAACCATTTCATTCACTCTCCTTTCATAAAGGGGTTAGTGTAACCCTCCCCTGTGCAATGCACTGCTTGGAAGCTCCTGTGCTCCGCAGAGAGGCCTCACCCTGCAGCCCTGCCCTGCTCCCAATTTCTGCACATTTCAAGGGCAATTCAATTCAGTGTGGGATTCAGTTCTTGCAGTGTTTAAACATACAAGCACAAGGACAAGAGTAATGGCACAACCCAAGCTGGCACATCATCAACCCAACCATGATCATTAACCCAAGTTAAATGGCTGAGCCCTTAAATCACCAGGCAAGGGAATTAGTGGTCACAACAACAAATCTGGGAGGTCACAGAGGACAGCTTTGCTTCACACACCAGGACAGACACAGAAGTTGGACCTGATGATCCCTGGGGGTCTCTTTCAACTCAGAATTTTCTGTGGTTCTATGGAGAAACAGAACCCTTCCAGAGCAAGTTCCCAAGCTGCTCCATACTGTGGACAAATGAGACATTGAAATCTTTATTTTGCTTTCTGATATTGGTATTTCAGTTAAGATTTGTACTAACAGCATAGTAGTTTCCAAGAGAAAATAATGAAATTACTTACCAACAGTTCTGTGTAAAATAAATGTTCCTCTATAGCAAACACTGATACAATAACTTGTCTAAATGGGCACACAAAGGATGTAAAATGCTCCAGCCCTTCTCACAGCTCAAACCTTTCAGCCATGGGGCCAAGCAAATTTAAATGCAAACAAACTGCTGTGGAACACTGCAGCACACACACAGAGCCTACAAACCTCACAGGGCCTGTGTGGAAGGTGCTGCCATCCAGATCATCATTGATTCTGCAGGCAATTCCAGGTTACAGGGTGCTGTAACCTGTCTGTGCTGCAGACACACTTTGCTTTACAGGGGCTGTTTTACTCTTACTCTGATCATCACAACTTACAAGACACAGACACTCATAACCCTAACAGAAAACACATCATGCACACCTTAATTGCTTTTATAACAGGAAAATAAACCATTCATCCATACAAGATTTATAAGAGCTCATGGGTATTTTGTTGTTAAAAAATCCAAGTCTTCCCTCTCCCCTGGGTTATCTGAAAATTATAAATGGCAAATTTGGAACATTATTTTCCAGACTCTCTGAGTGAATTGATTAATGGCCAAAGTTCTGCATCTTTGTGACACTGGATAGGCCTGAGCAGTTCAAGTCAGCTGGGAGAGGAAAGCAGGGCTCCAGACCAAACCCTCCCTGAGCCCTGGCCAGCATCAACCTGCAGCCCTGCAGAACCCTCTGCTGTCTTTGAACTGCACTTAGTGGAACTGAGCTGGAAATTGAGGGATACAGGAGGCTTAAAAGAGTTCAAAGGGATGAGCAACCAGGGGGAATAAAGCCCTACACAGCTGTCCAGGGTGCATTCAAAGTGCCCATCAGAGCTCAGTGTTCCTGCTAAAACCCATCAATAATTCAAAGTGCACCAGCCTGAGAACTCACTCCTCCACAAAGAGCTTCCAAACCCAACCCAGCTTTTATTTAATCTGAAAGCAAATGGCAAAGCACAACACTAAATCAAGCCTTGAGCCAGGGGACTCTGAACCACTCTGATGCTTCTCAAGTCTCACACCTTTTATTTCACCTCAAAAACCCTGAGCTCCCCTCACCTCAGCAAGGCAGCACCCCTGTCCTGATATGACATTCCCCTTCTTTCACGCAAATCCTTTCTGCCCCAAGGCTCCAGCTCCCAGTGGGTTCCCTGCCCATTCCAGCACTGCTACACCTACAATTATTGCAGGACTTAGCAGATAAAGAATTATTCAATAATTTAGCAACATTGCAAAGTGAATTCCTGGGCTCAAACTGTAAAAATAAGAGAGGATGTTTTGATATTTGAACTATTTCAAGCTGGTAAATGGGAACTTGGTCCAAAATCCAAAATTTTAAAGGCTGAATGTTTTGACATGTTGTATTTGCAATAAATAAGATTCACACTTAAACACCACACATAGGAATTACCAGCTCCACTGCAAGGTAAATCAGAAGAATTTCGGTTGGGATCTAAACATAAACTGGTAGGATCAGGCAATGCCACTTCCCCAAGAAGTGCATTTTTCTAGTCAGTTTGTTTTATAACCATATTTATAAGTTTCATCAGTTTTCCAATAGAACAGAATGGATTTTAAGGCCTGTTCAAGGATACTGAACATCTATAACGTGTATGGTACTATGTATTTTTATTTCCAACTCATGTAATACTGGATTTGAGGGTATATATTAAGGAACCATCTTCCCCTTAAATTATTACTTAAATAATTCTGAGTGTTATGTTGCCAAAAGCTCTCTATGCAGTCAGAGTTGTCAATTCTGACTGCAAGTCCCAAACCATGCCCTGAGCCTTCAAAACACATCTGATGGAGCTTGAAACATCTCTGTGCAGCCTAAACAAGCTTTTCATAAAAGCTCCTTCTGGGAAATGAACTATTTGAAAGGAAGAAGTTCAGGATAGTGGGAGGGAATGTCCTGCACTTTAAAAATATGTTCCAGAGCAAATTTTTATTAATATTTCTTTTACTCATCTGGTCGGGTAGAAGCAAGAATTAGTGAGTAGAATCAAAATTTGTTCACTTAGTTTTAAATGATAAAAGAAGTTAAACTTCAGGGGAGGGGGTCTGGAAGAGGCAGTGAGATAATCTCATGCTTCTCCATGTAAGTATGTGCTTTTCAAAGCCCACAGCCACACATCCACGTGTAATGGGAGCATCCCCTTTCCCTTTGATGCTTCTTTGCCAGGAAAGCAGCAGCCTGAGTTTGCAGGTTCTGCTGAGAAAATGCCAGAAATGACAAGCCAGTAATTGATATCTTTGAAATTCTCAGTCAAGACCAAAGAGCTCTCTGCTCTGGATGCTCAGGAGAGCTGAGGGTCAGTGCCTTGCCTGCAGGACAGGGAGGCAGGAGCCTCCACCCTGCTCACACCCCACAGCAAGGGATAAAATCACAAACCCACTGAAGCCCACAAAGTTCTCCAAATGCCTTCCAGACATTCTACAGTCCGTGTGGGGGGAGTGTGTGTCTGCTTCTCCTCTGGAAAAGAGACATCTGCCTGAATCCAGCCCCTTGGGAATGTTTATGTTCACAGGAAATCTTCTGCCCAAATCTCTCTTTTGCAGGTAAAACAAACAAAAGTGTGGTCTCAGCAGATCTAGAAACACCCTCTGTGACCCCTGTGCAGCTGCACATCCAGAGCCCTGGCACAGGACAGCAAACACTTCCACATGGAGCATCCAAACACCAGGAGCCCAAATTCTTCTCCCCCACCAAGGACAGGTGGGCACAGGCCAGGCAGAGCAGGACAGTCCTGAGCACTCCAACATCTCCCTGATTTTACCCTAAGAGAAAACTCTCAGCTCATCACAACACAGTGCAACACTGTAGTCCTGAGTGAAGCAGTGCTGATGTTCCAAAACTGGAAATTACCTGGAAAGCAGATCATGGAAGCACCATGAGGAAATGGTCACAGGGTTCAGGGCACAGAGCACACCTGGAGACAGAGGTGGAGCACGTGTGGTGTGCTGCTCAAACCTTAAGCAGAAAGATGTCAAAGCCAAGAGCGCCAATTAATCTTGCAGGATCAGGTTATATTCTAGACACAGAATTAAAGAATCCCACAATGGTCTGGCTTGAAAGGGACATCCAACCCACAAGCTCATCCAGTGCCACCCCTGCCATGGGCAGGGACACCTTCCACTGTCCCAGACTGCTCCAAGCCCTGTCCAACTTGGCTTTCAACACTTCCAGCAATCCAGGGGCAGCCACAGCTGCTCTGGGCACCCTGTGCCAGGGCCTGCCCACCCTCACAGGGAGGAATTTCCCATCCATCCCTCCCAGTGTCAGGTATCCCAGCTGTGCTCCTGCAGCAGGGAATGAAAGAACACATTCCTAGGGCAGGGCAGGGCTCCCACCCCAGGGCAGGCTGAGCTAATGAGTGAACATTCAACACCCCCAGCCTGACTTGCTGCCCCCGAGCTGCCAATTCTGTCATCAGCCCTCCAAACGCTGGCCCTGAGCAGGGTCTGAACAAGCTGCCCTTTCCGTAGGCAGCTACAGGTTAAACACAGCACAGGAATGTTCCCACAGAAGTTTGGTTTCACAGCTCATACATCCTCTGGCTTGACAAACCTCCACGAGAGGGGAAACGCAGAGCCCTGCTCCTGTAAATCTCAGGGATCATATCTACAAGGCAGTTATTATATCACTGCAGCCTGGCATGCTGGCAGATCCCTGAGCCCAGCATTACACTGCATTTTAACACCATTCCTGGTAACAGGATGGCTGGCTGCAGACAGAAACACACAGGACTTCATCTCCCTTCAAGCACTACTGAAACAGGCATTATTTTCCTGGAGCCCACGGAATCTTTCAAGTTTATGACATATTTTAATTATGTATCTAATAAAACTTTCTGTTTTTTCCAGGTCGTTAAACTGCAGGAAAGAAAAATTTTCCAACACAACTGTGTTCCAGTTACTAATTAAACCAATTTTAACACTTTTCTGCAAGATGTTGGTAAAGATGATTTATTGGGCTGGCAAACAGCAGGACGTCAACGTCAAAATAACAGCTGGGCTTATTACAGACACTTGAAGATTTACTCATGCCACCAAATAGCCACAATGAACAAAAACCCCTACAATTCCACAGACAAGCTTGCTGTATTTCCAGTGGTAAATGCTGGAGAAGGGAAAATAAACTGGATTCCTTCAGGAGGTCTCTGTTTTCTGTCCCAAATGGGTCTGTTCTCCTGTGGAGATACAGATTATTCCCTACAAACTCATAACAACATCCAAAAAAAAAAGGAGATGGTAAAAAAGCCCCAAAATACCTGTTGTACTGAACCAACAGGTAAAAATATCATTTGCTTGTAATTCTTCTTTGTGGGTTCTAGGCCACCCTTCCATGAGTACAGCTTCATGAGCATCTTTTTAAAATAAAGAACACAGATGGAATCAGACACAGCTGATCAAGATAAATAAATAAATCCAGGGAAATACGGAGACCCTGTGAGAGGCCATTCCGTGAGCTCAGCAGTGTCATCCCAACTGCATTTTCCTTTGTAAAGAAAGATAAACAACTGATTCAGAACAGTCAGTCAAATGGAGAAAAGGGTGTAAAACACCTTCAGAAAGATTTAGCAGTAAATCCGCACAGGACCACTAGCCTCGATCTCCTTCCTGCCCTGTGGATCAGTCACAGCTCCACAGCTGAAGTTATGTTCCATGACAGAACCCACGCTGGATTTCTTCCCATTTCACCAGGGGAAAAAACCAGGGAACCTGGAATTTCACAGGTGTGATCTTGTTCCAGGGAAGAATTTTTCTGAGGAGCCTGGGGCAAGCTGGAAGCAAGACCAGGAAACAGCAGAATCCAAAAACTGAGGTGAACTTACTCGAATATTTTCATAACTCCTTTGGCAGCAGAAACCTTGGCCCAGAGACTCCAAATTTTTGAAATTTGTTAATCTTGGCAGGAGGCTGTGCCAATTTTCAGGGAGTTGTGGCTGGAATTATTAAGTTAATAGTGGCAGTTTCCACCTACACTCTGAACAGTTGTTTTTATATACCCACATCCTTAAAACCGCCCTTGCAACATCCCCAGCACCACTTTGGAAGGCAATAGGAAAGAAATCACATGGAGAAGACAAGGAATGGGAGGGGAAGGCCTCAGTTTAAAGAAGGGGAACATACCAGAGTCCAGCCAGGTAATTCTAGGAGATTAACAGCATCCAAAGATGAAGGACTGAAAAGAGGCCTCTCTTCACACATAATCTGGGTCTACATCTCACTCAAATATTCATAAAGACAAAGCAGAACAGAGCAAAATTGTCTTTTAACGCCCCAACACATACCAAAATTTAGGCCAATTTTTATGCTTCTTACTGAGAACTTGCATCTTTTAGAGGGACTGGGACAGGGAACTGCTGTTTTATGTTTTGCCTTTAAAAATCAATACTTTTTCCTTCTTAAACACTTCACAAAGTGAGTGGGATAAATGACATTGCAGCCTGGAGCTACTCCTGACTGCCAGGCACTGACAGCATCGCACCCACAGAAGAGCTGGGGACAAACCAACCCTCCTGCCCTGCGGGCCCTGAGCAGGCTGGGGTCAAATCCCTGATGGAGAGACCCAAGCTAGGCTGTCCCAGCTCCGGCAGACACGGAGCAGGGAGCATCCCCACCCCTGCTGCTCCCAGCTCATCCACAAGGCTCCTTTAGCTGTGGCACCTGAAACTATCCCAGTTAACCCCAGCCAAGGGCATCTGGCCAGGCTTTACCAGTTTTGCTTCCTCTGCAACCTGTCTTAGGAAAAAACTTACAGAGACTCCTTCACAAGCACATTCCCCCCGTGTTGTCCCTTCCCTGGAATATTATTATATAAAAGAAAAAAAGGCAAACCAAAAGCAGATGACCTCGAAAAGGATCTTCTCAGCAGGCTTTGCTGACAACAGGCACAGAAGGACTGAGCTGCTCTTTGCAGTGTTTCTAACTCCTAAGGCACGACAGGAACATCCAATTCCAGGGGCAAAGCCCAGCTGCTGCTGGAGGCAGCCCATCAGCTGGGCTGCAGCGGGGCAGAGGCATTCCCACAGGACACAATTCCTGACAGGAATTCCTGGCAGCTGATCCCTGCGCAGGCGGAAGTGATTCTGCCTCAAATACTTCCTTTACCACTGATAACACAATTCCTGCCATGGCCCTGCCAAGGCTGCACTGATAAGGAGAGGATCTGTAACCCAGTCCTGCTCCCACAGGGATTTATTTTTAGACGTCAGATACAGCAAGGCAAATACAGAGACTGTGCTGTTTGAAGGGATAATTCTGTGTCAAATGCAAGATGCTGAAGTGATATGAATGTGCATTACAGCATTTGCCTTGAGCAAATGGCTTTTGAGGGAGCAAAGAATATTATCTGGGAAGCGTGGAGCTGATCAGCTCTCCATATTCCATTACCAAAACCTACTGAGCTGAAGATAATGTCTTAATTCTTTCAAGTGAAGAACAGAGTATTAATTCCTGGCAGGAAGTAGATACTTAAGGAATTCCTAATCACTTTCTCCGGTTTGTATTAATGGCATTTAGAACTAAGTAAAGTAAAACCATATTTCATAGAATCACAGAATATCCTGGGTTGGGAGAGACCACAGAGACCACCCAGTCCAGCCCCTGGCCCTGCACAGACACCCCAACAATCCCACCCTGTGCATCCCTGGGAGCACTGTCCAAATGCTCCTAGAGACTTGGCAGACTTTCTTTAGCACACAGTTATTGAATTACAATATTATCTTCTTAAATTATAAAAGAAATTTAACTCTGTCTCAGTAAGTTCTTAATGCAAGCAGAAGGATATGGGACTCCATATCCATTTTTCTATCTTACATTTTTAAACTTGGGGAAGTTGAAGTTGCCTCAAGAGGCCACACAGAGTTTTGATGAGTTCTTTTCAGTTACCTATTCATAAATCTGATAGAAACCCAACAGATATAAAACAAAGCTTGCACTTGCTAGATGCAAAGTGCTGATGTTGAACAGGGGGCATTTTTATAAATTCACAGGCATAATTACAGACTCTTCTGCACAAATGCAATTTAACCACTTGGAAATTACCTATTTGTACAAAGATTTTTATGTAGACTTACCATCAATTTGTCCAATGAGTGAGAATCAGGTCAAAAAAGCTAAAGGGGAGATAACTTTTGTTTTTTGTAAATTGAGAAGAAGCTAAATTAGGAAAAAGGTAAATTGAGAAGAAACATTGCATCCTCCTTGGGAGATGGACCATGAAAAAGCTGAACCACAGTTCTGAATATTTATCCCACGTCAGACTAAAACACATCTATGAGCCAGAACCTGGCTTTTCATTAAAAGTTAAAATTAATGATGCAGCCCTTAAAATAAATACAATAATGAACATAAGGTATTTCATCAAAATGCCAGTGAATTTTGGGCACTGATGCAATCTGTGAGGCTTAACCTGTCGGTACAGCTTTGACATCACTGCCTTTGCCTGGCAACCAGCAATTTCCTGGGATGCCACACGTGCCTGGCTGGCCAGCCACAGGTATGGGTAAGATACTGCTTTTGGAAGCAGTGTGGAAGGACATTTCTGAAGAGAAAGCCCCCCAAAATGCACCTAGGCTCACTGGCACGGTGCAAGGATTAGAAGAGAACAAATCCCTTCCCATACCTCTCAGCAATTTAATTTAAAACTATCTCATCAGGTGAAATGTCAGGCTATTAATACCTCCTGCACCATGAGACCATATTATAAGTGACATAAACGTTACAAAACAACCTGAAATTCGGCCAGGCTGTTAATAGACAGCATTACACAATTCCTGACACGGACAGATAATGCTGTATTTTCTACTATGCAAATTTCTAACAGCGAATAGATTTTGAAAGCAGTTTACACCCACCACCCCTCAGATGCAACTCAGTAATTCTCTATTAGGTGCCAAGCTGTCACTTCCCATCACTCCAGCCCACTGCTATTCTCTGCCCTACCTTGGGAGCACAAAAGAGCCTCCAACTTGATTAAAATGCATGAGGCCTGTGTGAACCTATTTTTAAATCTCCCAACTAATACTGCTGTTGCATTAACAGCTTTCATTTATTTTACCATTAATACTGGTATTCTAAGGAAGTGCTGCAATGCTTTATCTTTTTGCATTTCAGCAGCAAAGCTCTTGTTCTTAAAGAGATTTTTCACCATATAAAAAAGTCCTGACACTGTGGGGATTTATCAGAAACCTTGCTTAAGAAAAACAAGCAATTACAGGCACAGAGGGCCTGAGTCACCTTATTTAGGCACAAATTTTGCTTTAGGTACACAAATAGCTAAATATATAGGGTTTTTCAGAGGCAGATATGGTGGAAACAGAGAACTGACCCCTCCACACACATAGTCTCAACTTTTTGACAGTTCTTCTCATGCTGCCACCAGCCCATTTTCTTCCTGGCTTCACAGCACAGACACAGAAAACAGGTCAGGGCTGAGATAACCAGTAACAGCTCAATAACCAATACAATTTTTATTTCCTTCCACAATCTCTGTTTTTCAGGCAGACCTCCTCTGGTTACAGCCTCTGGTGTGGTTGTGCAAGGGGACCACTGAAGGAGAGCAAGGGAAGCTACAGAAGCAGCAGTGACACCACACAAAGCAGTGCTAAACCACTCCTGCTTGTGGGAGCTTCCCAGCAGGATGTGCTTCAGGAAAACCTGGAAAGACTGCATCACCTGGTTTTACTTCTGCCTCTCACAAACATAAAGATGAGCCCCACAGGTCTGCCCTGCCATCCTGAAAACATCCCAGGAAATGGTTCAACCCACAAATAATTAATTATTGGTCATCAAAACAATATGCCATGTGCAGCTTGTGCTCCCTCTCCAGTTGCACGTTGTGCTGAACACCCCTGGATGATGGGAGGGAGAACTCAGAGGACCACAGGATGCAAAAACCACACCTGTGTGGACACAGACCTGCTCCAACATAAAACGTCTTTGCAGAATTACTGAAAAATTAGTGTGTCAAATCAGCAAATTACCAGGAGACAGAAAGCAAGGACATGGATCAGCCATGCTGTTCCTATACACAGAAAATGAAAATAAACCGTTTTCAGCAGAGTGAGTTCTGCTCCTGCTTGCCCATTTCCCGGGGCCTCCATGGGAACTGAGCTCTTTGCCCTCTACCTCATGCACAGCACTTTGTGTGCCTGGGTCTGCAGATCCCACACCCCAGAGCCAACCCTCCCAGAGCCACCAAGTGTGAGCAACAGCAGATCCCAACCCTGAACAGGACCCAAGCTCCTTCCCAGCTGGAATTTTACTGAGACAGAGAAAAAAACCCAGCTGCATAATTCTGCTTGCAGAAGTGTCAAGTACGGCAGCATGGCAGGCTGTAAATAATTCACTCGGTATTACAGGAAATGTTTTACAAATGAAAAGGTTGTAACCTCCTTTTGGCTACAAGGCTGGCAGATGCTGGAGGCATTCCTGCTCCTCTAAGTGCAGAACAAAATGTGTCCTGTTTGTGAGAAACTCGTGGGTCTCAGCCCTCCCTGGAAAATGCTTCTGCCTGTATTCCTGAGGGAGGGATCACAGAGGAGCAAAGTCTGCACACTTCCAGAAATGCAGCTCAGGCTGACGAGCAGTTTCTGGTATTTTGATGACACAGCTGCTGCAATGCACAATGCAGAGCTAAGGGAAGGGGTAAATTTGATTTATTTATATTTACATAAATACATTCACACAATTTTTTAATCACACACACACTCAAACCAAAAATACACACGCAGTGATTACAGATGACTCAAGACTGAATGTTTGATACAGTTTTAAAACAGCGACATCAGCCAAATCCAGTGGAAATAAAACCATCTCCAAGCTCAAAGGAGAGCTCCACATGACTGAGTGCAGATTCTGCCCCAGCACATAGAAGCAATTCCAAATAAAGTCTCTGCAGCTTTAAATTCTTACCACTAAACATTTAGCAACAAACTAAATAAGCTGCAGTGGAGGTCCTTCTATGCCTCCCCACCAGGTCAGCTAGCAGGAAGCACAAGGTGTTTCATGTGTAAGAGAAATCCAAGACTCACCTGGATGTTGCCAAAGTCCACGTTTTCATAGTGGAAATGTGCACACTCAGCCATCTTCGGGAAGTGCCCCTTTGTAAAGGATAACCTGGAGCACACCAAGAGCACACCATGAGATGGATGCAGACTACTCAACACAGACAAACAACAGGTACAGATACAAAACAACAACAACTTTCTCATCCTAAAGCCAAGGGAACACAGGGATTTGTTCATGTGATGCACCAAAACAGTGGGGAAGCGAGCCAAATGAGAAAGGAAAGCTGAAATGCCAAGTGGCTTTTCCACTGCATCCCTAGAGATCTGGGTGACATTCCAGCAGCACCACGTCCCAGTGCATCCCTGCAGAGCTGTGAGACATTCCAGCAGCACCACACCCTGCAGGATGGACACGAGCAGGGACAAGCAGCTGCACCTCACAAATGCACATCCACAGCCTTACACGAGACACGAGGAAAGCAGAACTTTACCTGTGAAAGGCATCACAGCCCATCAGTCCCGGGGGGATGTATCTGAGGGTGCAGAACAAACTCTATTTATCCTTTGCCTTTTGCAAATCAAAAGTCAGGCATAATTATTCCCAAGTGTCTCCAGCCACACTGGTGGCTGCCGGGGAGCTCCTCTGGCTCTGCAACATGCTCCTGCTTCTGCTGAAGCTATTACAGACTCCTATAGATATTCCTGGTGGTGAGCCAATGAGATTGTCATTATCTAGCTCCCTCTTCCCACGGGAATACAAGTGGGAAGTGAGATGCAGCATCTGGCTGCTCAGCACTGGAACAAAGAGCCATTTCCCTCTCAGCAGAGCACTAGAGGGGTGAACTGAAGGCTCAGATCCATCAATCTCAGGGAGTTCTACTCCTCAAGTCAGCATTTTTAGCACAAGTAATATTGATTATTTCTGATCCCTGTTGCTGCACACATAATGACTTGGTTTACAGTCTCTGGGAGACAGGCAGAGACAGAAATACAGCATGAGCCCACAGGAAAAAAAAACAAACAGACTGGGAGATCAGGGAAGAAAAAATATCCCTTAGAAGGGAAAACTGTAAAATCCATTCAAATGAAGTTACAGAGGGCAGAATGCAAAAAGAAAAGAGAAAAAAAATCAGATCAAAAATACATATAGGCCACCCACTTGTCCTGGTTTAGCCTTCCAGAGCATAAGGAGACAGGGAAAATTATCTCATTTACACATTGCCTGGGCTTCTTTTGAGATTTTTGTTCTATTAAAATAATTGTTCTATTGTGGATTTTTTTTTTTTCAATTAACCACTTTCAGGAAGAATTGCTAAAGAAAATTAAAAACATTCCAACAGTGAGGTTCAAACCCTACCTAGCTTTGTTTCTATGGCCAGAAAGAGAAGAGTGAGGCAGCAAAACCTCTCATGCCCAGTTTTAGGCTCCATTAGCTCAAATTGCCTCAGTTCCACATGGATTTTGGTTGCTCTGCTGAAGATACACCATCACAAATTGTTGCTGAATGCCCTGCACTGCAGTCACTGCAGCACAACCGCCAAAACTCAGCACAGCAAAACTGGAAGCCCAGGAAAGACGGGAAAATCACAGAAGTCTGCTCTTACTTTTTCACGTTCTTCACCTTCATGCTGGCTGTGCTGCCGCAGGAGCGGAGCGGCAGCTCCCCGGGGATGTCCGGGATGTCGGCACCTCGGGCCTGCGGGAAGAGACAGAAAAGCAAGGAGTGAAACACGGCTGCAAGCTCTGGGCTCTGCCTGCTGACAGCAGCCCCTCTGTTCTGCACGGGGCTACAAACCTCCGACCTGCTGAAGTTGAGTTCTGCCTTTTGACCAGGGAAAACTGACCCTTGGGATGGGGACCAGGGAGGTGACAATCTCTTCCTGCCCCAAGCCTTGCTAACCCTTGGGGTAACTGTGAAATCCAGTATTTAATTCATTGCTACTTCTGCTTTCTGAAGTGGAAACTTTCAGAGGTGGAAGTGAAATAGATATTCCCAAACCCCAAACTTGGACTCCTCGAACTTGGACTCCTCAGTAAATACCTGATTTTCCAAACATCTGTGCATTTACACTCAGGCAGAGGCACTGCAAAAAGCTGGATTGCTCACACAATGGAAAACAAGTTAATGACAGAACTGCTAATATGTGGGAGGTGAACTTCTAAAATAGATATTTGAAGCTATTGGTTTAAGTGCTTGAGGATATTAAAATTCTTTAATTACTAAAATTCATTTACTTCAGTGAGGCCTGAACTCCAAACTCCCTCCTTTCTGTTCTGTCATACTTTCCCATCCCCTCTTTCCTCCAGCTGCCTTTGCTAAGCCATGAGCTCTGCTGGGGTTGAATTCTCCATCACAAGAGACACAAACACTCAACTCCATGGGTTTCTCCAACTGTGATCCAGAGGAATGAGGGGGTTCAATGAGGCTTTTATGGACAGCAGTGATCAAACAGCAAGGCTATCACAGACTTCGCAGAGGAGGAGGAGAAAAACAACTGATGCTGGCCAGAGACTGCCCATCAGTGATGTGGGTGATACCATCTGAGTGAGCTTTCACTGCTTTATACAGTGCACTAAAAACATGAACAATGTCCCGAAGAGGGAATGCTGAACTAAGAGGAAGAAAGGCACTTCAGTGTTACTTCTCTTACAGGCCTGGAACCATCAAATCCCTTTTCTTATGACAGGAGCAAACAGATGATTGCCCTGATGTTACATCAGTCCCGACGGTTCTAAGCTGGTCCAGCAGAAGATCTCGGAACAGAGTTGGATCTGTCCCAAAGCTGTGACTGATAACAGAACACAGCTGCATTCTGCAGTGTGAAATATGGAGAAATATGGAAATATGGTCTCCACCCCCAAAACTTTATAGTTGGACCACCACAACTCAAGCTAGCAGCCCATGTGTGGGATGAACTACAGGACAACTTTGTCACCCCTCCCTGAAGCTCCCATTTAACCCTGACACAGGTTACCTGTACTTGAGCTTCACCACGTCACCGGGAGCTGTGGTGAGGCAGTCAGTGCCATTCTCCTGCTTGTTTTCATCAACCAGACCAGTGCCAGAGAGAAGAGCAATTCATCCCACTGAACCAAGACAGGGACAGGGGTGAGGCTACAACCACATTATCCATGTGAGGCTCCTGCTACAGTCACCAGGGACACTCTGGTACTTGGTACCATTCCCCTGCTTTAGACAACAGGAGGAGAGCCCTGGGGCTCAGGGTGGAAGGAACCTTACAGATCATCCAGTCCCACCCCTCCCCTGGGAATGGACACCTTCCACTATCCCAGCTTGCTCCAAGCTCCATCCAGCCTGGCCTTGGACACTGCCAGGGATCCAAGGGCAGCACAGCTTCTCTGGGCACCCTGTGTCAGGGCCTGCCCACCCTCACAAGGAATAATTTCTTCCTAACATCCCATCTAACTACTCTCTGTCAGTTTGACTCCATTCCCCCTGTCCTGTCACTCCGCGTCCTTGCCCACAGTCTCTCTCCATCTTCCTTCTCAGCCCCTTCAGCCTCTGGAAGGCCACAGTGAGGTCACCCTGAAGTTTCTCTTCTCCAGGCTGAACAATCCCAATTCTCTCAGCCTGTCCTCACAGCAGAGCAGCTGCATCCCTCTGCTCATCCTGGTGCCTCCTTTGGACAAAGCCAAGCAGGCTGCAGGAGCACCCACTCCCCTGGACACAGGGCTCCAGGTTGAGCCTGGGCTCTGAGGAGATGAACCCCAAGAGCTGCAGTAACCCACCAGCAGCTGCACCCACCCAGCTCCTGGTGCTTCCAGCACTGCCCTTGGAAAATCTGCTCTGAGTGAGCTCTACCCTTTGAGCACCACAGAAGAAATCTGAACCCAGGTCTCTCTCTCTCCCAGCTGCACCTTCCACAGCCCTGACCACAGCCAGTGCTCTGACCCCACTGTCTACAGCTCTGCACAGGCACAGCCACTCACCAGAGGAAAACAGGAACAATATTTATACACTAAAATAAACCTACCCTGGGCTGACTGACTTACTGAGCACAGAATCACTTCAGAATGTAATAGGACACTTGAGCATCTCATTGTCAATTTTAGAATTAAGAGGATCACCAATTTAATAAGCCTTACAGGTCTTTTACATAAGAAAATAATTACAAGAATAAATGTGCCATTCCAATAAGCTGCTTTTAGGCCAAGCTAGATGCGCTTGCTTAATTTCCTAAGGAACAGAATTTCTGTAGGAAGAAAAGTAATTTTTCTTCTCCATCAGCAGTAGGAGCTGGTGGGATATAAAAATGGATAAACAATCTGACAGAAAATGTGGGCTTCAAGCCAGTTTGCAGCAGTGGGCAGAGACCTTGCTGGATCTGACTCAAAGAGGCGTAGGCAAAACTCACACCTCCAGGAGCCCAAAATGCCAGCACCTCTCTTGGAAAAGTTGTATTATCCTCTCCTACCCAGTGGAGTTAAGTCCAAATTGAGCTGGATTGCTGCGTTTCCCATTTTCTGCAACCAGTTAACTGGACCACAATGAGAAGCAAGGCAGTAATTAACTCCAGGAGCTTTTCCAATTAGATCTGAGCTCCATCGACTGCTGCAGAACAACAATCTCTCCAAAGTTCACAGCTGAGGCAAAAGCACAGAAAGGTAAGGGCAGAGAACTTGAGCAACCTCAGATCTTTATTAAGAGGTACCAATAAGAGAAAAAACCTTGGTGAAGAGACAGATACCAAAAGAGAAACTTACTGCAATTTTAGAAACTGCATTACTCCTAAATAACCAAAACTCCTTTTTATTCAAACCAAAGATACACAGCTACATAAAGTAGATTTTATACACTATTTTGCACCTGTTTTGATGCAAAACTTGGCATGTAGCATGCAGGTCATCCTCCCCTCAAAACACAAACAAAACCCTCCAAATGAAATTTGTCATCTTTTGTGCTTGGTGTCACAGTAATTTAATTTTAAAAATCATTTTGAAACAGTTGGATTATTTACATCTGAAAATTAGCTACCTGGCATCATCAGTCTCACTTCCCTATTTTCTATGCATCGCTGTGCTGTGGAAACCTGGTAATTGCAGAGCAAATCTGTTTATGCAAATTGTTTAGTCCCATTTTCACAGCTGAACGTCACTGCTGTATCAATCTGCTCCGGTCCAAAACTTGGTAAACAAATTAGAGCTCAAGGCAGAACTCAGAGAATTGATTTGTCAGGAATCTCAGTCGCTTACCTTTGCAGGGAAGGCTTTGGAGAGACACCACTTCAGCAGCTTGCCCTAAACCAAGAAATTCTCCTTCCAAAAGCTTGACTTGTATCAGTAGTAGTTGAGACAATATTGCAGAGAGTGACTATTTTGTCATAGATACCTGCAGGGACTGCCAGGCAGGGAGATCTCACTAAAGCCTTCCTCTAGGGAGGAGGAAGAACGCCTGTCTGCCTGTCCAACCCTCCCGTGGATCACAGCATCACAGGACTGTTAAGGGTGGGAAAGGCCTTTAAGATCAAGACCATCACTCGCTGCCAGCACTGTGCTCAGCCCTAAACCGTGTCTTAAGGCTCCCACACGTTTTCTGAACACTTCCAGGGACAGTGACTCCAGCCCTGCCCTGGGCAGCTGTGTCAGGGATGGACAGCCCTTTCCAGGAAGAAATTTTCCCTGATATCCAATCTAAACCTCCCCTAGAGCAAATTGAGGCCGTTCCCTCTCCGCCTGTCCCTGTTCCCTGGAGCAGAGCCCGATCCCCCCGGCTGTCCCCTCCTGTCAGGAGCTGTGCAGAGCCACAAGGTCCCCCTGAGCCTCCTTTGCTCCAGGCTGAGCCCCTTCCCAGCTCCCTCAGCCCCTCTTGGGGTTTCAGCCCTTTCCCCAGCTCTGTTCCCTCCCCTGGACATATTCAAGTGCTGCTTCTAATCTCCCTGGGAATCCGAGAGTGGAATCTGAGAGCTCTCACAAATCAGACTGTTTAGCTTTAAGCATTTGAAATTTCTAGTCTTTTTATTTATAGACATGATTTAGAAAACTTCAGCTTTGTGCTCTCTAGCACACAAAACCTTAGTCATAAATAATTTATATCTAACGATTCCACAGCATAATATGAAAGGATTTTCTCCTAAGAAGTCCCCTTGCATTTATCAGAAAACATGTCAACCTGTCTCTCTCACATGCAGAGACGTAACACAACCTGAAATATGTGTAAAATTCAACACAACAGTCCAGTGAACACAATGTGATGAAATTTCCACCTTGGTATCCTCGACAGGGAGAACAGTGAACCAGTGAAGAACCCACCCGCAGCCCTCCTCCTGCTGCTTCTGACTTACTCTGGGATGCACAAGAAACCCTGGAATCCCACAAGTAACCCCACAGTTGGTTTTCCACAGGACTACAGGAAGACCCCTGAGGAGGCATCACAGATACACCTTGGCAGGTGACTGAACCCAGGTGAGATTTCTGAAGGCAGGAATTTAATCCAAGGTTATCACAAAGCAAGAATAACTATTAGACAGGCAGTAACATATATTAATTTTCCACTGTCAGTCTCTCAACAAAACCAGTTTGGAGGGACCAGATTGCTCTGGATTCTGTCAGCACATGGCCTTGTTTCTAAAAACAGCAGAGCTGATTCCAAATGCTGTTTGGTTTCCATGACAGTCTTTCCTTTACATCATCTTCATTTCCCCTCGATCTTCTTGGAAGGAAAAACTACAAAGAGAGGGGGAAAAAAAACTAAACCCCCTCTAGAGCTCTGAAAAACCCTAAAGCTTTGTTTCAGTTTTACTTCTTTGCTGGAGAACAGCAGGGAACAGAAATGTTGTTACAGGAGAAGTCATTACTCTGTCGGGAGCAGTAATCTCTTCACTTGACACGAGGAGGAATGAAGAGGGCTGAAGTGGGCACTCATATACGAGGACATCAATAGCTAGCCCAAATTTTGGGTACCAGCTCACTACACAGACCTGGCTCAGCACCTACTCCATCAGGATGTTTGCTCTGCAGCACTAAAAAAAAAGTGTCCCACAAAACTCCTTGCTCCCTGTGAGGTGGAAGGTGATGGCTCCCTCAACACCTGCTCTCAGGAATTACTGCCCAGGAACTCACCTGGAGCACAATTAAGGAAGAATTTTGGTCATCCCAGCTTTGGCCATGTAGCCTTTAACACTCCAGGGAGACAAAGTCCTCTCTGCTCCTCCTCCTTCAGATGTTGTGACAACTACCCTGATTTAATAAATAAATCAAAGAAGGAAAGGGAAAATGCTTCATTAAGCTGAGAGTCACCATGTCCGAGCTGCTCCAAATAATTCTGAAGGAAAGGTCCTGATTCCCAGCATTTATCCCTAAAGGATTAAGATGTACTGAGCACAATGAGGCTATAACTGGGTCACTGTTTTGAATAGCAGAAATATATGGGAATGGATGAAGAGACAACATTCACCACAAAATGTCAGAGGTACAGGGGCAATACGATGGAAATGCAAATATTTGCCAAGTTCTTCATGTTACCACTTTCCATGGATTCATTTCGTGGAACTGAATTGATTTCTTAAGCATTTTCACACAGGTTGTGGTCTCCCCATCCATGGAAGTGCTCCAGGGCTTGGAGCAACCTGGGATAGTGGAAGGTATCCCTGTCCATGGCAGGGGATGGAACTTGATGGGCTTCAAGATGCCTTCCAACACAAACCATCCTGTCATTCTGTGATTTTAAGGATTAATCCTGTGCTGTTCATGTTCTCATCAGCAGAGTGCAGCATGGGCACATTCAATAACACCCAGCACAAGGACATTTTCCAGAGTGAGAAACATTGGAACCTTTTAAATTTTATTTTACTTTTTTTTTAATTGAAGTCATCACTTAGCTCTTTCCTTAGTGTAAATATCCTTTCTGGCTGGAGGGGGGCTTTAGGTGCAGAGCTCAAGGCCAGGATGGCCTAAGTAATTAGAGGCAGTACTGACCTTTTAATCTAGCTCTCAGTTTGGGGATTGTGGAATGTGCAGAAACACTCACCAGCCAGAGATGCCTTTAAAATCTCATGGCAACTGAGATAATGGGATAGAGAAAAGGAATTAAAAAATGACAAGTGCTTACAGTAAGAAAACGTTGAACACTAGCAATGCACATCTTAATCCCATGTCTAAGAAATCTGCATTCAATAAAGACATTTGAATATGCATCATTTTTTGAGTTTAGAACTTTTAATTCTATTTTTCAGGTTCTCAGTTCTAAACTGCTCCAACCAGTACTTAGTTCATGGCATGTATAAAAGAGGATTCTTCTCTTTTTTTTAAAGGACCACACAGAACGTGTTTTTTCTACTCCCAGCATCTCCATTAAAGGGGGGGGGGGGTTAAAAAAAAAAAAGGCAAAACAAAAAACCCAGCACTTTAAAGCATTTCCATGAGCTGGCAAATTCAGAGAAACCTCTCATTCCAGAGACTTAGCATCACAGAGAAGTTAGTCCAGGGCATCCATTTACCATACTTTAAAAGATCAGCCTGGAATGAGCAAAGAACAAATTCCTAACTATTTGTCGACTCTGTTTTCAAATGAAGATCTGCAGCTCACAGATATGTAGGTGAAACCTTCTCCAGCTCCCATGTAAAACCACTGAAGTGGAATCCAAGACATGGAACAAGCAGCTTGGCAGCTCCGAGCACCTCCTTTGGCACTGCCACTGCCACTGTGACCAAAATTCACCTCTGCACAGCAGCATGAGTTTGTGCCATGGCAACATTTCCCAAGTGAGCCTGAAAGAGACACCCAGATTGTCTGCACGTGAATCCAGTGCACTCAAGGGGTGCTGGGGATTTTCAGCAGAACAGTTTCACACTTGTGTTTTCCTTCACAGAATCCAGAGTTTCAGGACTAAAAGGGATGCAACCAAGCACAAGTGAATGGTCAGCTACTGAGGGCAGCATTAGCATGACAACTCCCTGACAGCCCTAAGTTTGGATCTGACATTCCCATAGTGAAACCTGATTACCATTCCCAAAGCCCTGGGCCCAGGAGCTGCAGGATACAGTACACAACCTCACACAATGGCAGAGTGGCTCAGGAATGTACTTTCTTTAAGAACAAAAATCCCACATACAATATGCGTGGGAAAGGCAGACAGGGTTAGAGTCCTGCTTCTGTACAGACTACAAAATAAATTACAGAGAAAAGCCACAGAAAATAGGACATCCAACAAGAACAATACTTTTGATTCCAGTCTCTTGTTGGTAAAAAAAAGACCCCAAAGATTCCAGCTACTGTTTGATGCACAGAGGGAGGAGGGGATCCTAATTATGGCTTGGATATAAAAGGACAATTGGAGCTTTGGGTTGTTATTGTAGAAAGCAATTTCTCATCACATAAAACACAACAGAGATAGATTCAGGCTCAAACAAGCAAATCCCACTCTGGTAAGTCCCCTGACCACAGCCAGTGATTATGCAAATAACAATGTGATGTTATGTTATAGGTATAAATCGGATTAGCAACTCAGGAGTTGTCCCAGTGCAGCAGCAGCAAGATGGGGAAGGTGGAAAAAAGAGCAGCCTGACATTCAACCCCAGCATCTGAGAGGGGACAATTAACAGGAATTTATATTTCTGTGTGTTAAGCCAACCTGGGCTCAGCTTTTGTTTATAGAGAAGAGCTGTGTCCAATGGCATGAACACAAAACTGGGATCCACTGCATTCCCTGCCCAAAGCCCTGTGACAACACAGCAATGTGAGGAATGTGTCTGCCTCTAGCGTGCACTTTATACCATACAGCGTCCATAAACTTCTGATCAACACAACAGAAGAGTCATTAACTCTGCCCAAAGGGAGGGAAAAGCTGGCCCTGAGATCACACACCAGGCTCCATACACAGGGCAGGACTCCTCACTCCTGCTGCCCTCCACAAAAGGTGACACGAGCTGGAAACAGGAGGTGACACTGCTCTCCAGAAATGACCTGCAGGCCAGAACAGGACACATGATGCTGCAAGAGCTGGGAAGGTGAATGATGACCATGGAGATGCTCCAGGGCTGGAGCCCCCTGCTCTGGAGCCAGGCTGGCAGAGCTGGGGGTGCTCACCTGGAGAGGAGAAGGCTCCAGGGAGAGCTCAGAGCCCCTCCAGGGCCTGAAGGGGCTCCAGGAGAGCTGGAGAGGGACTGGGGACAAGGGGTGGAGGGACAGGACACAGGGAATGGCTCCCACTGCCAGAGGACAGGGATGGATGGGATATTGGGAATTAGGAATTGTTCCCTGGGAGGGTGGTGAGGCCCTGGCACAGGGTGCCCAGAGCAGCTGTGGCTGCCCCTGGATCCCTGGCAGTGCCCAAGGCCAGGCTGGATGGGGCTGGGAGCAGCCTGGGACAGTGGAAGGTGTCCCTGCCATGGCAGGGTGGCACTAGATGTAAGGGTGCCCAGAGCAGCTGTGGCTGCCCCTGGGTCCCTGAGGATGTCCAAGGCCAGGCTGGACACTGGGGCTTGGAGCAGCCTGGGACAGTGGAAGGTGTCCCTGCCATGTCAGGGGTGGCACTAGATGTACTCCAAGGTTCCTTCCAACCCAAACCATTCCATGAATAATCTGTGCCCTGGCAATCACGATATTTGATCAAATCCCAAAAAACAACCTGCAGCCTTACACCAACACAGCACAGACCAATACAAGGCAGCAAGCCTGCCATGTCAGGGGTGGCACTAGATGTACTCCAAGGTTCCTTCCAACCCAAACCATTCCATGAATAATCTGTGCCCTGGCAACCACGATATTTGATCAAATCCCAAAAAACAACGTGCAGCCTTACACCAACACAAGGCAGCAATGCAGAAATGTGGGGAATGACTTAAATAAAAAAGTCAGGCTAATTATTACCAGCATCTTCAGGGAATAATTCATCATTTTATAATTAAGAAGGCTGAATCATGGCAAAAACCTCCAAACATTAATGCCTACAATCTTCAGAAAGACAAACTCTAACATGATTTGTTTGTCTCTTGGGCTTAAACTGGGGTGGGGAATGGAAGGGGATGGATGAGCAGACTGTTGATACCCTTTAAAAACTGTTCCATCTTTCTTGCATTATGGTAACTAAGAAGACATGAACACTGATTAAAAAAAAAAGCGCCAGTTAAAATGAACCATTTATAAATAAGAGACTTCTTTCCCTTCCTTAATGTTTCACCTTATTTTTAAGCAGCTGGGACTAGGGAAAAGTGATTGACAGTAAATAAATTATAAGTTTTATCTCCCAAATAAGTACATTTCGAACAACTGTGGCATTTCCGGTAATCTGACAACAAAACAGGCATAGAAACAGATCAGCTTCAGAACAGGGTGGGAGGGAAAGAGGTGGAGGGTCATGACAGTGTAATCCTGACTCCAAAGCTCAGGGTAGGGAATAACTTGGAGTAGCAACAGCAGCATCCCCAGCACCACAGGAACAGCACCACCAGCAACAGCAGCCTGGCTGAGCCACAACTGGGAAATGACAAACAGGGTGCATTAAAATTGGTGATGATGGTGCACAACAAGCTGCTGATCCAGCCTTAGCAGATTCTAAATCATTCCTTCATTTTGCTGTATAGAAACAGACTTTCAAACAGATATTTACAAAACATAATCCGGATCTCCTGGATCACCACTCTAGTACCAGAGTGCACACACTGGCAAGGCTTTAAATGTAACCAGAAACTATTGCTGCTCTTGCTTATGAAAACTAAATGATTACTATGAATTAATATTTCCTGCCAAAAATACAGTATCCATTCTGGACTAATTGAACTTATTTAATTGGCAAAGCCAAATGGAAGCCAATGTGCCAATTAAGTGATTGCCCCAATTTCCGAAGATTCTCAGGGACAAGCTCTGTGCTGGGAGCCAGCCTGTGAAATGAAAAGGCCCCTCTAACCAAGAGGCAGAGAAAGAACCTCACACAGCAACAGAAACCCTTGCCAAAAGCTTAACGAGGGAAAATAATGCGAGATTCATGCAGCAGTCAGAAGGAAAAGCAAGTTATGTGGATTGAAAAGGAAACAGGTTACTGGTGCAATGCCAAACCAGAACTGCTTTGACCAAAATATTATTGCACCTGATGGATGCCTGGTGTGCTAGCCTGTCCTGAAACATTTGTGTCAGATCAGAGCCTGTGCTGTCCACACTTCCTGGACTCCTATTCCACCCTTCCCTCTGCTATCCCTATTCCCCAGCCTGAGCTGCAGCAATTCCATGAAAATGCTGTCCAGTGCTGGGCACAGAAGACAGACACACTGCAGTTCTTGTAGGATTAACACAGTTCTGACTCACTAATCCAGGCAAGTCAAGAGCTTGAGGACCTTCAGCAGCACAAAAGCAACCTCCAAACCTACAGGTAACATTTTCTACAGCATTAAGGCAGTAATCCGTCAGACTCAGAGCCAGAAGACAAATGCTGGAGCATTTAGGTGGAGAACCATCTAAGTCAGGCTCTGATGCTGTCAGAGCTCATGGAGAATTTGGAAAACACCCTCAGCACAGGGTGGGATTGTTGGGATCGTCTGCCCCCCTCTTCAGAGCCAGAAGTTGGACTCCATGACTTGTGGGTCCCTTCCAGCTCAGGAGATTCCACGATTCTAAAGTCCATTTCTACTGACTTGTTCAAGCCCTTTAAAAGATAGCAGAAACCCACAATTTCAGCTTCGTATCTCCTAAAACTTCCCCTTGCACTTGAGAGCTTAAAACTTTAGACTTTTAAAAAGAACTTGCAGCTGGGATCTCAGAGTTCAAAAGCACATTTTTCCCCAATTTTTTTCCATATGTGGAACCCATCTGAGAACAGGATCAGCCTGACAAAACTCTGTCAGTGACTTCAGAGCTCTCAACACATCCTCAGATGTAAAATTCCAGTGTTGGTTCACACATATACAAAGCATTAAGAGACACAGGGAAAAAAAAAATCCAAAATATCAATTTTAACATGTTTAAAAGTATTATATCTACATATCTCAGAAGCTAAAATTAGATCATTTCAGTAAACCACTATTTGGAAGCTTACAGGGCCAAGCAAATGGATTTATGCAGATTTTTATGCAGATTTTTCCACAACTCTTGGAGGTTAGTCTGCAGCAGAAACAGGCCTGATGTTCTGTGAATTAAAAACCAACCAATGAAGCAACACTAATTAAAAAACAAGCCCCTTGTATTCTATTTTTGGCATCTATTCTTGCAGAAGCCCCACTCAAGACCTGGGGCAGCACTGGCCAAGTGATGTACAAAGAATGAAAAACAAACACTAAGGACATAAAAATCTTTCTTTAAACCATTACAATCCACTAATCTCTGTACACATTCATAATTGCATTTAAAAATAGTTTTCTCCTCAGTCATGTCCCAGATTTAACAGTGATATATTGAGGTCTCATTAAAAAGCCTTTATTACCTTCACAAGACATAGAACCTTCCCTATCTGGCATGAAATGCTGAAAATACTACAGATCTCAGAACCCCTCTGACCTAAGAACTAGAATTATTCCAGGGACTTCATAGGACAGGCTCTAACCATGTGCTTTTCTAAAGCATTTATAAGCTTGCATTTCTCCTAAGAAAATTCCAACAGCAAAAGCCTAAAATGATGGGTACCAACTGCAGCTGCTGCTTTCTTGTGCACTGGTCAAATTCACAGAGTCTTCTATCTTAATTCAGAGATTCCCCTTTTCCAGCACCCTGATTCCACAAAAGTAACACCTGACCCCAGCTGTCACCTCTTGGCCCTGCTATGGTCAGCAGAACTCCCAGATCCCATGAGATCCCAGCCAGAGGTGCACCAGAGGGACAATAAACCTTCCATGGGCTTGGAGACTCATATTCTCATACTCTGAACATTTCCAAAGCTGAAGGAATTGGAAAAGTGCAGGAAAAGCGACTTCTTCAGAAGCACGCAGAGAATCATGGAACGACTTGAGCTGGAAGGGATCTTAAAGCTCATCTCCTCCCACCCTGCCATGGCAGGGACACCTTCCCCTACCCCAGGCTGCTCCCAGCAACATCCAGCCTGGCCTTGGGCACTGCCAGGGATCCAGGGACAGCCACAGCTGCCCTGGGCACCCTGTGCCAGGGCCTCAGCACCCTCCCAGGGAATTTCTTCTTCACCCCCAGCTCTGCCAGCCTGGCTCCAGAGCAGAGGGGCTCCAGCCCTGGAGCAGCTCCGTGCCCTCCTCTGGGCTGGCTCCAGCAGCTCCAGATCCTTTTTTGAGTGCATTCCCCTGATCTCCAGTGTCAGAGGAATGCAGCTCACGTGGCACCTCTCTGTGTCAGCACATTTGCAATGGGGGCATAAATGAAGATTTCTGTATTTATCTCAGCATTTTAATCCTGCTTCACCACAGAATTTAGACAAGGCAGGAACAGAGGGTCTGTGAGCACAGCAGTGGGATGGGGGGAGAGCCATGGGCTCAATGCCTTCAAACAGTGCAACTCCTAAATTCATGAAGAGGAGAAGGCAGGAACTCAGGAGGTCAGCAACATGTGGTAAATGCAATATTAAGCACAAATATCAATTTATGCTAAAGTTAATGCAGGCTGGGGACAGCTGTTTTGTAGGCTCGTGTGAGATATATTATATAAAGGCTCTTTCACAACTTTATTTCTTGTAACTCAGAAACAGAGCACTCAGCAGGGCCTGACAAGGAAAAGATACCCCTTTCCTTTAAAATAACATTACTGTCTTGGAGAAATGTTAGAAAATCCATAAACTGCAATTTTCCTTGGCTCTCACAGGGCTTTGCAGCCCCAGAACTCAGAAGTGTTCTATGAAGAAAGTCAATATCATCAACTGCATTTTCTGAAGTGGAGCAGAGGCAAAAATCCCAGGATGTGTGAAGGTTACCCAGCAGGTGCAGCACAGTAGGAATTGGGGGCTGAGACGGAAAAAATTGTGTCTAATACACCCAAATTCTAAAAATACAGAGCATGAGTCGGGGGGAGTACAAAATATAGCAATGCTTGAGGAGACAGGCAGCTGCCTCATTATCCAGCTCCTGAGAACTCTGTCCAGCCAGGGCTGCCTCCCCTTCAGCCTGGACCTCACCTACAACACAGAACTGCATCAGAAATACTGAGGCAGAGATGTCTCTGGATCCCTGGCAGTGCCCAAGACCAGGCTGGGATGGGCTTGGAGCAGCCTGGGGTAGTGGAAGGTGTCCCTGCCCATGGCACGGGGTGGAACTGGATGAGCTTCAAAGTCTCTTCCAACCTGAATTTTTTCACAGTTCTGGGATTCCCCCCAAACAAACAGGTTTCCAACACAGAATCACTTGACCTTCTGCTGAACCACAAACACAAAACAAGCAATGTTAAAAAGCAGATGAAAGTAAAAATAATAAACTAAAGAAGACAAAAGAAGTTGCATCAAACAAAGGACTGAAGCTACTCAGGCACCAAGAATGAACTGGCAATGACAGAAACATTAAAAATAAAGAGTTTCTGTCACCTTATATTTACAGTACAGGAGGACATTCAACCTCCACACATTTAAAAAGACTTTCAGTTTATTTCTTATTAAGAAAAAGCTCTGGAAAAAAAAGCACTTCTCTAAATTAATAATAAGCCCTTGAAAAAGTATTATGGATAAAACTGGGAAGGAAGAGTAGGGACGACTTGTTCATGTACCTGTGAATGCATAAATTGACTTTTCTTAATAAAAGCGTGTAACAAGGCAAAGTTCAGGAGACAAGTGCCAGGGCACCCCCAGCTCTCCAGAGTGTCCCTTGTCTCAGCCTTTGCTCACCTGGGAGAAGCTGAAATTCATGTGAGGTGACAAAGCCTGGTGCCTGCCAGGGCTCCAGCAGCAGCCAGGGGAACCAATGGAGGGAACAACTTCTCCAACCCTGCATCCTCCACTCCCTGGGGGCTGGGACTTCAAGCAGCAACAAAACCTAAAATCTGCATCTTCAATGACCACTAACCAGAAATTACATGTACTGTGACACTGAGACAGTCACATACCATGGAAAGAGCAATCTCCCGGACAAGGCTGAAGCAGAGGCTGCTAAAAATGCAAAGTGAAGGAACAGAGTGAGGGAAGAAACCTCAAGCTTCCAATGATCAGGGAAAAGGCAGAATACTGAAGATATGCTGGTTAAACAGAGAACACTGTCAGTGCTGAACAAGGTTCTGCAAATATTTACATCTGAATATTGCCCCTGACTGGAGGTAAGGAAAGTTGAAATTTGATTCAGTCAACACAGTAAACACAAACAAGAGAGGTTTTTCTCCCTCCTCTTCACACTGTATTAAGAGGACCCTGAGGTCAAACCAACCCTGTGAGCACAAATCCAGCCACTTCAAATACAGGTTCAGCAGCTTTACTGTCCTTCATCACACCAAGTCACTGTGCAGCAATCCCAGCTGGGAATTTCCCTGTTTGTCATCCTCTAAATCTCTACTCCACTGGACCAGTCAGTTTTGGCATTGCTGGCACAGAGCTGTGCACGAGGGCACGTTCCAAAAAGTGATTTAATTGGGCAGTGAGAGGAGCATGATGCAGGGTAAAATAAACACTGAGCAACGTTCATGAGCACAACAGCCTCAAGCAGGTGAACACTGCCTTCACTGCAAATCAACCAGGAATAAAAAAACAACACTGATGAGATATGCCAGGAAACCTGTGTCACAGGTGAGCACACTGAATTACAGCCTGACAGCTCTGAGACACACCTGGAGGTCACAGACAGCAGTGAGGTGTCACACAGTGACTCCCACCAGACTCCAGGGTGTCGGAAGCTCCGAGCTGGGAGCAGGTGCTGCTGCCTGAGCAACACTGATGGGAACAGACACTGCTCCCAACTGTGGCCAAGGTGGAGAGAAGGCAAAAACAGCCACACACAAGATAAGAAAAAAATTACAAAGTGGAAAGTGCAAAAATTGACAGGCTGGGAGAGCTGGGGGTGCTCTCCTGGAGAAGAGAAGGCTCCAGGGAGAGCTCAGAGCCTCTTGCAGGGCCTGAAGGGGCTTATAAATAGGTGGGTGAGAGACTTTATACAGGCAGAGGGTGACAGGACAAGGGGGAATGGCTTCCCACTGCTGAGGGCAGGGTTAGATGGGATACTGGAAAGGAATTCTTCCCTGTGAGGGTGGTGAGGCCCTAGCATAGGGTGTCCAGAGCAGCTGTGGCTTCAAAAACCCCTATGTACATTAAGGTAATCCAGTTGTCTGTGGCCCACTGCCCACCTGAGGGCCTTCTCTGAGATGAGCAGAGCACCTTTGTGTGTGCTTTTCTGCACCTCTGGTCCCTCTGATGGCAGGTTTGCTCTCAGGCTAAGGTTTTATTCATGTAGACTTAGCCAGCATTTTGCTAAAATCTCATCCCTTCACAATGCTGCACGCTTCAAAGAGCATGTTTTTACAAGAAGTTCCCTTCATGCTCAGAAGTCTTGCTGAAAAAGAGGTTAATGCAGACTGAAAATCGTTGTGACATTATGGACCTTTTAATTGGTTACAAGACCTGCTTTGGGGCACGTATTAATAGGGCAGAAGCATTGTGAAAGCTCCTTCCCTCTCCTTGACAAACTGCCAGAGGAAGGGAAGCATTTTGGCCTTGTTCAAAGTATTGTGCAATCCACTTAAAAAGCTGAAACTTAGAGAATATAAATGGAATAGAGAGCAGAGTATTCAGAATGGGAAATAATGGGAATAGAAAATGTAGCTCAGGTGTTTACCATGGCGCTGAGCGTCTCCTCCCAGTCGGGCCTCTCCCTGGGATGGATGCTCCTCTGCAGCTCTGGGACAAAGTCATCTTCTTCTGCGTGGACAGAGGACTTCATCATTCTGCAAAGGACAGAAGGTGGATATTCACTGACAATTCCTAGGTAATCTCACATCCAGTCTGTTACAGTGTTCAGTTATGTGACAGCATAAAATGATTTTACACATCCAGAAATCCCACAGACTCCTGAGTTTCTCCCACTTCCTCATTATACAAGCAGGACAAGAGTGTAAATTTGGTGGAGAGAAATCTGCACTTCCTAAGCAATCAGTAGATAATTTTGTTTAATCACCGCACAATTTGCAAGTCTCACAACACAGAAGAATGCAGAGGAGTGATCTTCAGTCCACTTCAGAAAAATGGCTCCTATTGCCCAGGCAAACAGCAAGAGAAACACACATTTGTACGGAGAAATACGCACATTTGATTCTCCCTCCTTTCAGGAGGTTTTGCCTGAAATAGGGATAAACAGCTTCCAAATCTTAGTCTGATTCCACATCCCAAGGCCTGATCCATCAGCTCTCAACCCTTCCTGATTTTACCTGAAGAGTGAGCACCTCAAATCAGCCTGATGTGACCAGGCAAAACTTTTATTCAGACAAGGAGCCATCTTCCAAACACCCTGTGAAAGTTATTCCAAGCCTGCACAGAGATCGGAGGCTCAAAATGAAAACTGAGAAAGAATTCATAAAAGCTCCTCAGCCCTTCCACATGACAGCACTCTGTAGATATGTATTTTTTTTTTCACTTTCTGTTTGGATAAATGTGCCTTTGCAGAGATTATGGCGTAGACTTGAAGTACCGAAGGCCTGTTCAAAGTCTGGTATCACCCATCCCAGTTTCATTAAACATCATATTCAGGCAGGCTTTTATTCCCTTAATAGATCACCACTTATGTATTTAGGATAAGCATTTTGATAATCAGCAGTGCAAAGGCATGGGCAAGAAGGGCTGTTTTCTAACCCTGCTGATTTATGCACCACTTGACTGAAACATGCCTGGTGAAAGCCAGTTAATGAAACTCCTTTGCTTCAGATCCAAGAGGTGAAGTTCCGAAACCCCAACATGCTGCTTGACAGTGGGCCAAATCATTTAACTCTGCTTTGTTCTCTCCAAGAGGGTTAAGGATGAAGTAATTAACAATGCAGTTAATGGCACGGCTGGGTTAGGAATTACAGCCCTTATCATTTTATCCCCAGCTGTGTGATCACATTTCTGCTCCAATAAAAAACACATCCCTAAGAAAATGAGCCTCAAAACCGAAAGTAACAATGCCCCAGGAAATGCTGCTCACTGTGGGGTCTGTGTGCCATTCCCACTCCCACATCACCCACTGTCCTCAGGAGGGAAGAAATGCACCTGCCCGGGGAAAGCTGCAGAGAACTAGAAAAAAACTGCAGGAAAACACCAGGATTTAGAATACAGAGGTGATATGTCAGCTCAGAAAGGAGACCCTAACCTTTGCAATAGATGTTTAAAAGTCCTGGCCTCACAGCCTCAGCTCCACCACAGGAAAGGTTTCCCACTTAACTTAAAGCAGAGGAAACCAATTTGGCAACTCAGAAACAAGAATTAAACAAAAAACCACCCCAAACCAAAACAAAAACAACAACAGAAAAACTCTAAAGCAACCCTCAATTGTTTTAATCAATGTCATGATTTTGAAAAAGGCTCAATGCAGTTTTCCTGAAGATTTCTAGATGTTGGGGTTTGACCACATTGCAGCTGAATAAAAAGATTCTAAACAAATTATCCCACAACAAGGTCAGTCTAATTCCCTGAGGTGATGGAATGGAAGGAAGGGTGATGTGATCAAGACCCACCTTCTCCAGCAGTTAAAGCAATCAAAGTGCATGCTCATTTAAAGACTTGAAAATAATGGGACTGCATTTACATCTTTATCAGCACTTGGGAGTACAAATGGATTCACTACACAGCTTCTCAGGCTTCTGGCAATTCCTGCCAGATTTCTGCTCTGAAATGTGTTGGCTGCAGCGGTGAGAGTTAGTGCAGAGGACGGTGCGTCCTGTTTTAAATAATCCTGGGAATCAGACTCACGTTCAGGGTCTGTACCCGCACACTGGATCAGCACGGATGTCACGGCACCCAGCTCTTTAACACACTCCAATCTATCTACTCACATCATTTCTTTAATCTATGTCTATAAAACTTCCATGATAAACTCCTCACAAGCCCTTCCTACTGAGATCCCAAAATGCAATCCCATTATTCATCCTGTGAAGGTGTTCTGGACTTTTACTGCAAATTGGAAAAGCTCCACATGCAAAATTGAGCTTTTAAAACAGTCAATTCTTTGAGCTTCTGCCAGATTCAGAATATTCTACTACTGAGGGAAATTCAAACTTGGTCACAACAACATCACAGAAATACTGGAAATTATAATGAAGATTCTCTCTCTGATACAATTATCAGCACTTGATAACTATCTGTGCACTCTTATTAATTTTTAATAGCCCCTATTTAATTCCATGCCATCTGAGACAGAGAGCAAGGAAGGCTGAAGATGCTGGAAGTAATATTAATCCTTTATGGATTAAGTTTGGTGGCTTTTTCCTGCCCATCAGTGGCCTGGATGGAAAGGAAAATAACTTTGTGAACTTGCAGCAATGAAACAGGGACAGGAGCAGGGGCAGAAAGGACGGAGAGTAGGAAGAAAAGCAGCTTCTGAGCACACTCTCCTTTCTACAATGTTTCCTCTGGGCATGTAAAACCTCAAGAGCAACAGCTCGGGAAGGAGCTTTCCTCCCAGCTGGTCTAGGGAAAACTCTGGCCTCACCCCAAGACAAGCCTGGAATATTATCTCTAGATATAACCACACTCACACATTTTTATATCATGTGCATTTTGTATATTTGACATTATTTTAATTTATATAATAAATAAATAGCACAACATATATAAGTCTGATTCACCACACATGTCAAGCTGGATTCTTTTCCACAGGAGAGGAAAATACCTCAAATCCCAGGAGCACTTGCACAAAACAGTGACACATGGATCTTGTAAACAATAAGGCCAAACCAACTAAAGAACTGCTCTGTAACAGTTCCATTTGGATATATACATTTGGGGCAGATGTAAATGAGTGAGAAGTCACTACAAAATTTAATCCTGGCCATTAGAATAGAAATATAATTTTATTTAAAATGCCACTTCCTCAACCTCTCAGCAGCTCTGCCCTTGCCATGAAATGTGACACTGTTATATTAATAAAAGTTCTGGTATACAGAGGCCATTAAGCAATTCCCCTGCAGATGAATGAACCCTTCTTCATTGTAAATTGAGAACCAAATGTACTGGAACAAATGTTTACAGGACATTTCACAAAAGGCCCTGCCCACTTTCACACCCACCCTTTGAAGTTCTCTGGCAGGTCAAATTGATTAATTGAGTTAGAACTTATATATTTGTACATGACACAACTGTGTTGAGAGAACACCTCATGTCCTTTTCCTCCTTCTCAAGTCCAGCCAGCTGCTCCCCTTATTGATGGTATTTCTGTGTCGTACCAGGAATTGAAACCCTCTGGTGCCTTATCCAAGCATCAAGTCCTGCCTGCTCACACTGAGCTGTGTCACAGGCCAGGAAACACCTACAGGAGATCTGCAGGGTCATTTGTATTAAGTAAACTTTATTTCAAGTAAATGTAAACTTTGTATTAAATAGATGAATATTCAGCCCGATGTCCCTAAACTCTACAGTTACTACCTGTTTATAATACTGTAAATTTTAAATACACCTTTCACTAGATGAGAACCTCCCCTATGGCTTTGAGGGAGTCCCACATCCACAAATCCAACATATTTTCACATTTTTATTTGCATAAGAGAAGAAGAATCACAAAAAGGGGGGTTGTGGAAAGAGCTCCTCAAGTTAAACAAGAACAGAATTCTTAAAACATTGTGGGACCCCTACAAGAGTGCTCCCATTACTCAGGTTCTTTGGCACACCCCCAGTGCCACAGCAGAGGAGAAACACAATTGTCATGGCTTTGGTGCCATGTGACACCCCAGTTCATGGCAGGACACAGGATGGTGACAAACTCCTTCCTCAGGTGCTGAAGGTGTGAGAGCCCTGCCAGGCTCAGGTCAGAGAGTCGATTCTCTGCCTGCCCATCCCAGCTGGACAGGCAATGGACTCCTTAGATTAAATGCCAAATATGATTTGGAGTTCTTCTCCTTGGGGACATCAGGCACTGCAGCTTCTCCTGGCTGCTCCCCCCACCAGTGACTTCTCTTCCCGACCTCCAGCTGAGAGGTCAGAGCCGATGAGAACTGATTTATTGGTTTATTTATTACTTCTATCACACTGTTGTTCTGCCTGGAGATTGCTCCCCCGATGGAAAAGCACAGCTCTGCCCTACAGAACCAGCAATTCAAGAGGATTTAGAGCTCTGCAGAAAGTGATGCTTCCCAAGATATAAATTTTATCTCAAAGGCTACAATTTAATTAAGGCCTGTGCTGACACTAACTGATATTGAAAACCAACGAGCTTCAAACACTATCTGGTAACATCTCACATTTGTTTTGTTCAAATGACTTGCACAAAAGGCAAAAATAACCCATCCTCGCCTGGGTGGAGCATCCCTGTCTTTCCAAATGTAACAAGTAGAGTTTTGATCCCACTACTCTCAATCACAGTTTGGAAACATAATCCAGCAGTGAATCAACAGAAAAATACCTTGAAAACTCTGCTTCAGAAGGTTTAAAACAAGTCAATCAAGATGTAAAGTGCTGTGGGTGTCACTCTGCAATACATGACAGCAGAATTGAGTCAACTTTTCACATCTCATGAGCCACCCATTGCCACCAGGAAAGGAAGAAAAATTATTAAACATGAACTGATATTTGACCCAACGTTTATCAACACTTGGGCAAGAAGTTGGAATCATGTGAGAAACCCTGATGTATCTTCACTTCTGACCTCAAACTTGTACCACAAGCACACACAAAAATTAGGAAATTACATTAGGGAGATGGGGAAAATACCAAATAGCCCTCTCAGCCTGATTTTCCAAGTAAACTCCGTGTCCATGAAATTAAAACTAATACAGTGGGAAGGAAGAAAATAATCACACAATATGGAAAGCAGAGATAGCTCTGCTCTCAGACAAGCCCCAGGGAAAATGAAAGAAGAGAAGGGAACTGCAGGCTGACAGTGCTGACCTGATGAGGATTTAATTTTGCATGTTTCAAATCAGCTTTGTCAACACCTCCCTGATTACATTATGTCCATCTGTATTATATAAAACAAGATTTCTGAAGTCTGACTCCAGGATCACACAATACGTAGCTGGAAAAGCCTGGCGAGGGCAGCTCCAAGCCCACCTCATAAATAATGCTAAATGGATTGTGCTCAATCCTTGGCCACAGAGCGAGAACCTGGCACAACTAAAGGGTTGCTCTGATTGATTGGACAATGTTGAAAGCTGTAATTGCTGCTTTTGATGGAAGTTCATCATAGGAGAGCCAAAATCCAACTAGCTAGGAAGGCACTGCACAAGGAAAATCAGGAGAGTAACAGTATATTACAATAAGAGGATATCTAAAAATCACTGGAATGAAATGTCATTTCAATATAAGCACAGAGCAAACTGGATTCCTCTGCACTCTGGGTGCTCCAGGGCTACTCATGATGCATTTATTTATTTATTGCCTGGTTCTGAGTGTGAGGGTCTCAGAACTGTAACTGTGGGCAGCTGGAGTAAAAAAAAAAAAAAATTAAAACAAGCTCCCTGTGCTGTGGAGCTCTTTAGTTCATGTGCCCTTCTCATGGAATGTAGGCTTCCCTGGCAGATCTATCCATGTGCCCAAATAAAGGAGGCTGGGAAACTCTAAACCACGGGAACAGAAGTCCAAGCAGGATCAGCACTGTTACAATGAAATCCCATTTTACTGGTTGTGATGGCTTTCAAAAATTAACCATGTTAGTTACAGCCACAAAGATAGTTTTAAAATACTTTAAATACCAAATGTTCTGTTTTTCTCAATGTTCAAATTCCAAATCCATGGCATACCTATGCCCAGGGAGCCTGAGATCACCAGTGCAATAGGGTGGTGCGGCAGGGCTCATGGGATCCCCAATACCAATCACTGACATTCAGCTACAGAAGGCAACTGGTCACCACAAACCACCTCACACAAACTTGTAGTTCTGGGGTTTCTATTCCTACAAAGATTATTTTTTTAAAGAAAATAATCACTTCCCATTTGATGTCCATCTCCACCTGTGAAATGAGATTCTCAGCTGCCTGAAATCTTTTTCTCTAAGGAAGGAAAAGAAATGTGGGGGTTTGGATTTTTTTTTTAATTAACTTCTCTTCTTAGATGAAGAATATTTGAAGTTAGAAAAACTTTAAAAAATTTAAATATAGGAAGTTTTAAATAAAGATCTCTTTGCAATCAGCACTATCACTTGATTAATTTTTAAAATGCCAGAGTGGACATGACAACCCTTCCACTGTGTATGTTCTTCTGCAGAGGGAGGCAGACAAGGCCAGTGGCACTGCAGAGATTAATTAACATATTGGTTTCCTGCCCTGGTCCAGCTCTCTGGCAATGCTTAAATATAAGCTCCAATATAGTCAGACAATTATCTTTGCTCAAGGGCTTTACCGTGGTTTCAGACTTCCAAATTGTCTTGTTTATTCATTTACAGGAGCATTTAAAACACGTTTTCAGAGCTCTCAAAGAAAAGTTGCACAAACAAGACCAGATTAGCTGGAATTTAAAACCTGTGGGCAAAAGGGCAAGTCTGGGCAAGGCAGTTCCCCTTTTAGCAAAAAAAGGCATCTCCAGGTACCACAGGCAGCCTCTCTCACCTCGGGTATCAGCTTTTTATTCCCAACTGACTTCTTGGTGTCCCCGACACTGAGCATCTCCCAAGCCCTCCTAACCCTCACTGCATAAACAAAGCCCCCAAGCCCAGGGGGGAACACGTCTTTAACCTGAAAAAGGATACCTTTAGATCAGATATTTGGAAGTAGTTCTTTTCTTTGAGGCTTACACTGGCACAGGGTGCCCAGAGCAGCTGTGGCTGCCCCTGAACCCCTGGCAGTGCCCGAGGCTGGAGGGGGCTTGGAGCACCCTGGAACAGTGGAAGATGTCCCTGCCCATGCAGGGGTGGGATGAGATGGGCTTTGAGGTCCCTTCCCACCCAAATCAGCCCAGGATTTTGTGATTCCAGAGCTTGAGGACACTGCCTATGCTCTCACATAGTCACAGGGTTGTCCCAGCAAGACCTTGGCACTACTGGGTGGGTTCCAAGGTACCAAACAACTGAACATTTCTCCCATCCATCAAGGAAAGGAAGGAGGATGGAAGAGGAGAAGCCAACGCTGTACTATAAACAAACCTTCTGACTGTTTCCTTTCCTCCAAGCAGTTCTGTAGGTACACAGTAAAATCAACCCCAAACCACCTTCAGTAAATCTCTAAATCTGAAAGCAGAAAAAAGCAACGGACTCACTTTCATCTGTCCTACCCTTCCACCATGCTTTGGCAGCCTCTTGTCTCACCTGGTTGTGTTTTATGTCTCAGCTCAGAACCATCCATCTCCAAGCACATAAGTGAGTACAGAGAGATGCACTCCATGTTCTGGAAGGGACTGGAACATGGAACTAAGAGCTTTGTGCCACTGGGCTGTAAGAATCTGCATACAGGTTTTGCATAACTGGCATTTCTCTAAGAACTTCACGAAAAGATGAAGTTATTGGAATATTTGGCTTTTGCAAGCTTAGAGACATGTTCTTAGTTATTAAAAAGTTTTATAAAAATAATCACAGAATCCTCATGCTTTTGCATACGTATTACTGAATAAACCAGCTCTTTTATTTGGCAACACATAAAAGATGGTATTTTAGTAGGTGCTCGGCGTTTTCTTTCAGAAGAACACAGTGACAGTCAATAAAAAAATTCCTCAGGAATAGGTTTCTCTCATTACTTTGCCCAGGATGAGAAAAATAATTAGGAAATCACTGAACAATCAGAATCTCTGAGCCCTGGCTTGGATTTCTTTTGTTTGACTCAGGAACAAGTATAAAAGTAATAAAAAAATACCTCTAGGGAAAAGGGCATGAACTTCATGTTTACCATCAATAAACTGCTACAAGCAACTCTAAAGTTGGAACACAGAAGGGAGATGGGAAAAGATGCTGCTCCTGTCCTCCTGCTCTGCCAAGGAGTCTGAACTTGGGCACGTCATTAAAGGTTGCTCGTCGGGCAGTGCGATGTCCTGCCTTGGGGCCCTTCCCACTCCCACTGGCTGTGGGATCATCCACATCCCACAGCAGGGCTCAGCCTCGCTGTCTGTCCTCACCCAAGTGACACCAACAGGGACCTCTGACCAGGCTCTCAGTCAGAAGCTGTTCCCTGCACTTCCTCTGCAATCTCCTCTTTTTGTTTGTTTTGGTAAAACCAAGCTCTCTCCCAGCCAGCCCTTCTCCAATGCCCAGCAAGTGCTGTTCTGCCCCTGGCTGGACCTTCAGACCTCACCATCACACAAAGCAGAACACCTGCTCCCAGCTGATTCAAATGCAGCACACATTAAGGGACACCCCATATTGTACAGAATGACCTAAACCTAATCCAGGACATGCATCTGGGCTCATCTGGGGTTTCTTTGTAATTCAGTCCCAATGCAAAGCCATAGCAAATTTACTCTTCGCTCATAGAAGCACATGCTGGAAAATGATGTTTTCAGCACATTGAATGATCAAGAGCAATCACTTCATCAGTTACAATCAGCCCCATGTGTTGCTAAATGACAACTGTTCATAACATGAAACAATGTTCAGAACCTGCCCAGTCAGACAGCTGCTGAGCAAGGAAAACTTTCTCCAACTAAAACATCTATATGGAGCCTGACACCTACCCAGAGCTACACTTTCTATCCATCCCACACCTTCTATCCATCCAATACATGTGAACTGCCTGTGTACGTGGTTATGGGGCACTCTGGGTAATCCAGGGGAAAAAATCCACCCCAAGCAGACTCACTAATGAATTCTTACAAGGAAATGAATGGAAATGAACTCTGGGACACCAGAACCTGAATAGCTGAACAAATAATAAAAGATAAGCATAAGCAAATAAATAAAGAGTAGCTCAATTACTCTGACTTAAATAAATAGTCTTAAATGATGGGTGGTCCTTGCACCATATTTACAACAGCCCTCCTCCTACCCTCCTATTATTACTGCACTTCAGTGGTATCAAAAGCAAACAGGAGGCTGCTCAGTCCTCTCTCCATCTAGAAATCACTAGTTATGTATTTCACTATTACTGTTCCTATTGGATAGCTCCTGACCAGCTAAATGGAATTAAATGGAGGCCTCCAACTGCAGCAAGTCATCATCAGGGACAGATTTAAGCAGGTGGGGGTCACACGGGCAGCGAATGTGCAAAGCCACACGGTAATTAATTCTCGACAGCACAGCCGTGAATCCAAACGATTCATGATTCCCTGGGCTCCCAGAGCACTGGGACAGACCTGCCCTGCCACCCCCCTGCACAGACGTTTCTGATGCAGGGAATGGGAAGATGGAAGTGGGAGGGGTGCAGAAGACACAGGGGGGACAAGGAGAAGCAGTGCAGACCTTCAGGGGCACAGCAGTCAATCCCTCCTCCAGTGTCTCTGAGAACATTTCCCTTCACTGACAACACACCCAGCACTGATGAAGTCTTTAACAACCAGGAACACATTGACTTTGGCTTTTGGAATAATTTACAATTGTTAATGAGCACTTTCAGTGAATAATAAAACCCCCAATAACCAGGAAAGAGCTCCTCACTCTCCCTTGCCTGGCTCTCAAGGGTCCAGCTGCAGCCACTAGTGTCCCTCTTCCCCTCAACACCCACAGGCAGTGTGGGACAAAGGCAGCCAAGCTGGCACACACGGCTGCTCTCAATGGAAACCCTGCTGCTTGGTTTCCTGCTGCCTCACAGATGAATACAGAAAGAATAATTAGTCAAGCCTTCAGACTAATTTAGATGTATTTTTCTTTTTGGAGGGGAGACTGAGAAATGGTACATCATAAACCCAAACCTTAACTCTAAAGCTGCTCAGAGGAGCACAACAATGAAACACCAGGTGTAACCTGTATTACATGGACTTCTGATAATAAACTCCAGTTATGCTGAAAGCATATGGTCTCCTGGATACGCCAGGAGACCATAAAACATCAATGCAAGGACTGCCTACATCGAAGCAGACAAGAGGTATGTAGAGTATCTCCACCCATTTTCCAAAAATCAAAGTAACTGACAGCTCATGTAAGTTGTCCAGTGTTTCTGAGGAAGACTGGCCCAAAAGTAGGAAATAATTTCCACTTCCCAGTCCATCACATAAGGAGTTATCAAATATCTTATCAGGGTCTGGAGGAAGAAGAATCAAGGCTCAAGGAGAACAATGTCCCCCAATGCAGGGGATCACACCTCGCTCTCTCGCACTCCTTGCCATGAGATGCTGTATCCTGATGGAGCAAAGACAAGAGCCAGCCCAGCTCCTAGCAGGCAATCAGGGCACTCTCCTGAGGCTCTCTCAGAGAAGGCTCAGGAGTGGAGCTCTGCCCTTTCCCAACCTGTGCCACTGAGCCTGAAGAGTTTATGCAACGCCTCCTCTTCACTCATTACTTTACTAATTCCTTCCAAAGAGGAGAAAATGAGAAGAGAAAGCAGCACAATACACACCGAAGCACAGACCAGGATCACTGAGCAGGGAAACTCTGGGCTGCAGAGAGCAGCATCCCCAAAGAGCTCAGAGCCAGCACCTCCAGCAGGCTCCAGGGACACAGCCTGGCGGTGTTCCCGCAGGGAGCAGCTCCCACCTCCACCTGATGCCCAGCAGAGGGGCTTGCCCATCTCTACAGACACTGCAGGAAAAGTGAACCCATTCCACACAGGGCTGGCGTTGTGCTGGGCCAGGAGAGCTGCCAGGCCCCGGGAGCTGCTGTAGGCTGATCAGAGCTCCAGGGTGGGGACCCTGGTGCAGCCACAGCAGCACTTTGGGTCACCTGCACAGCTGTGGCTGCACAGAGAGGCCATGAGGGACATCATCACCTCAGGGACCTCCTTCTGACCCGGGCCACCTCCTGCCCCGTGAGCCCTAAAGAATCCTTGGCACCTCAGAGAATCCCAGAAGGTCTGGGCTGGGGGAAGCTTTAAGGATCGTGTAATTCCAGCCCCCTGGCACAGGCAGGATGCCACTCACTACATCCAGCTGCTAAACCAGACTCAGAATCCTGCCCTGCTCTCAGCCTGTCTCCTCCTACTGAGAATCTGGACATTTATCTTTGCTTTGCCAATGCTGGAGCTGGAGCTCCATGCCCAATGGAGGGGCATTCAGTGCCTCATCATGCAATATCTCCCTAATCCCCTGGAAATGCCAGAGATCAGGAAAAAGGAATAGTTTTGTTGGTTGTTGTTATTTCTAATTAACTGGGGGGGAAGCATCTGAAACACAAACACTCCCAGTAAAAAATGAGAGGTCACATTTGTGGTTTAATTTTAAAAGCAAACTATAAACAACAAAATGTAAGAATTACAGAAAAAACCTGTGCCCGAGAACAAGATTTTAAAACTGGGGAAAATGCAACCTTTTAAAACAAAACATTTTAATTGTACTGCTTCAAAATTTTGTGAGCTTATGGAACCTCTTTAATTTTATATCAGGGCAGACATGAAAGTCTCTGAAATACCAACCCAGTTTCAAAGGCAGAAGGAAGGAGGGGTAAAGAAAGAGGAAAACAGTGATAATACTATAATGCTCATAGTCAAGATTGAAAAGATACTCAAAGAACAGACACCCTCTCTAATACATTATAGGGGATGAAAAATATGAATTGCCTAAGCAGATGCCAGCAGTGCAATGCATGGAAAATCAAAAGCAAACAAGGTTTTCCTGAGCCCTTGACTCCAGGAGAACGTGTCTGCATCCACCAGCTGCCTCCATGCAAGGATAATGAACAATTTCAAAATGTGAACATCACAGGAATAAGAGGTCCCTGAGCACAGGACAAATCCTGCCACTAGAACATGCCTCACTCACCCTGATCACAGAGGGCACCATGGGAGCAGCACTGCAGGAGTGCTTGGATGGAGTGCTGGCACACTGGACGTAGGAGGAAAGCAGACAGGACGTGACAACTGAGTCAGACCTCCAGAAAGCAAAGCTCACAAAGGACTGGTGAGCTGTGCAATGACTCAGCAGGAAGAAAAAAAAATAGCAGCTGATAGGCAAGTCTTTTCAGTAAGGACAGGTACCATAAAAAAGTAAGTAAAGTAATAAAGAGACAGAAGCAGAGTTCCCAGGCTGGAACTCTGCCTGTGTGCACGGAGCTGTCTCTGCTGCTCGTCCATTCCAATCCCCTCCCAGCACACCTGAGCAGGCAGAGGAGCAGGAAAGCCTGGCTTTAACCCCTGCTGCCTCCCAGCACCTGCCAGGTTCACTGCAAAGGTGATTTTCTTGGTGAGCCACGTGAGAGGAAGCTACAGCCCGGCCACAAGTCAGGAAAGCACAGAGCAGACAGAATGCCAGCCTGGGGAAGCCAGGGAAAGGAGCAGGAGTGTGGCAAAGCAGGAGAGTCAGCCTGCTGCCCTGCCAGGCCCAGGAAGGTGACAGAGCACCACTGCACCTCCTCGGCTGTCCTCCCGAGCATGAAATCCCACCTCCTGCTTCTCCTGCATAACTTTCCAGGAGGGCTCTGCCATGACGTTGAGGCTCAACAGATCCTCCTGGAATGGGAAGATTAAATGTAATCTGTAAAATAAAGATAACGTGCTCCAACCAGATGGATGAGCAAGACAAGCTGTGCAGATTTCACTGCTCAGTTTGAACATATTCTCACTCACACTCTCCTTTGCAAACCTTTATGCAAATAGCTTTTCAAGAACATTTAATCCTCCACCCTCCCAAATTACCACAGCAGCATCCCTGTCCCTTCAGTCTGGAGCCCAGAGAGACCCTAAGGCACTGGGCATCTGCCTGGCCCAAGCCAGGTGACATTCAGTGACATTTGAGCAGATGCTCATGTGCTCTGCAAGGCAGGAGCAGAAAGGAGCTGGGTCAGGTAACTGCAATTCCTTTCCATCACTGCTCCCTGGCAAACCCAAGCCCTTGAAAAGCACTGTGTCTTATCTCTGCCTTTAGAATCTCACCTGGCCTGCTTCCACTGGTGTCAATTCTGCATCTCTGCCACCACTCTGCTTCTGCACCAGGGTAATAAAAGAGGAGAAGATGCCAACAGCTGCTCTGTACAGCAGAATAACTGTATAATTGTATTGGCTGGAGCAGAGAACTATAAAATCAGAGGGAAGGGGAGAAAAAGGCAGCTGAAAGTAGGAATGACACTCTAAACGTTCTTCTTTGCCACCAGACCACCCCTGATAGCCAACACAAGCCGTGAAAACTACTGAGAAAATTAACCCCTTCAGGGAAGCTGGGGCTTCATGACTGGCACACAGAATTATGCGTGTTAGAAGAGCTGGCAGTGAGAGATCAAGGGGGACCCTGGCCTGCTATATCACAACCAGTTACAGTTAAAAACAGGAAGCCTGGGTGAGGACAATCACAACATCTGCAACATCCTCCTAACATCTGTGTCAACATCCAGCCCCTCCAGGCCCTCAGGCACAGCTCAGGGGACTCAGGGCTTGGGATGAACAAGGACAATCCTGCTGAAAATACAACCCACCTTTCAACCCTCTTTCAAAAGAGCAACAGGAATAAAATAAAAATTTTCCCTGAAGTAATTTTTCTACTTGAGCCATGCAGCTCTTCACAATTAAGTCAAAATGTTCCTGTAAAACAGCTATTTTTGTTACTCCTTCTTTAAAAGTGGTGTAAATAATGCACAAGAAGACTCAGCATTGCCTTAGTCAGTGAAGTCTGGAATAAAACCCAAGAGTGCCAGCTGCTGTCTGTCCTCCATAAAAGCCTTCTCTCCATAAAACATGACCATGGACACTTTTTTAAACCATGCTGACAACCTGTTTGCACACAAACACTGAGGAACAACACTCCCCCTCCCAGGAACTCCCAAAACGCTGTGCTTTGAGGGAAGGAGTAGCTGGGAAGGGCTAAGGAAGCATAAGGTACATTAATTGTTTATTTTCAGCATGACTAAGGTAACACTTCATTCCAGTTGCATCACAGTAGAGGCTGGAATATTTCACTGCAACCTTCAATTGTACTGACTCATGCTGTCAGTAATAAAATACCCTTTTGGGTAAACAAATAAATAGACAAATGATTTGGTTAAGTACCTACCACTGAAAGCACACTGTCCATTATTTTGAAGGCATTCAGAAAGGTTGCAGGTGTGATGAGCTAGAGCAAGTGATGAAGGGATTTACAGCTTTTTTTTTCCTTGTAAAAATGACAAACAACAAAAAAAAAAGAAAGTGTGGAGCAACTTTTGAAAACATTTGTCTCAAGCACCCAAAGGTGCTTGAAAATGAAAGCATTTCTATTCCACTGGCACTTGTGCAGTGCAGCAGGATAATGAAGTGACTGGGCTATTGCCCTTCCCAAAGCAATGAGATCTTGCTGAAAGCAGCACACATTAATCTCAGTGCCCAGGGAAAGGGCACTAAACAGTGCTCTGCCAGCCTCTTACCCTCTCTCAGTAACCAGGATCATTTTAGAACTGACACCTGCAACAGAGACTTTTTAGTACATAATGAGTAACTCGGCAAAAAGAGAAGGCTGTGAGAGATGGGTAAAATTATAGTGAACAAAGGAGTAAAATTACAAGATATAATGCAGCCTCAGTGAAGAGGGCAGCCTGACAGCAGCACTTCCAAAGACTCCTGGTGAGGATGTGGCTTACAGAGCCATGGAACAGGCAAGGAACCATCCTGGAAAAGCACCTGTTCCTTGCGCCCACATTACCCCCACGCTGTCAGGACGCTCAGAAAAGACAGTTCCTCTTGTCATCAGGGCAGGGCAAAGTCCAGTGCAACAAAAATGAGTCTGATCCCTAAATCTGTTTGCCAAAGAGGACTGGGATTTCCTCCGGCCACGATGCGGGCGTTAGAAATCTGACTGATCCAGGAGCAGAGTCCCTCTCAGGTCATGGGAAGGTTCATTCCCGTGCCAGGCTCCTTTCCCTGCTCTCCTCAGAAAGGGCTGGTGCCTTCCCACAGGGATGTGACTCGGTGATCGGTGTCTCCCTTTCTGTTCCTAGGCAGCTCACAGAGCAAGACTCTATTCCATGTGACAGCCCAAGCCACAGCTCCTTCTCCCCTCTGAGGTTTTTCATTCCCAGAGACAAACGAGCACACTTGAAATGTTCTCTGCAAACTTTGTGCAAAAATCAGGGGTGGGTTTTTAAAAATATTTTTTCCTTATTTGGAAAAACATTTCATAAACCATGGAGACAAAAATACGGGTTGGGTTGGGAGGGAGCTTAAAGATCACCCAGTATCAACCCCTGCCACAGACAGGGACACCTTCCACTATCCCAGGCCGCTCCAAGCCCTGACCTTGGGCACTGCCAGGGATCCAGGGGCAGCCACAGCTGCCCAGGGATCCAGGGGCAGCCACAGCTGCCCAGGGATCCAGGGGCAGCCACAGCTTCTCTGGGCACCCGGAGCCAGGCCCTGCCTCCCCTCACAGGGAAGAATTTCCCCTCAATTTCCCATTCAACCCTGCCCTCTGGCAGTGGGAAGCAATTCCCTTTTCTCCTGGCACTCCAGGATCTTCAATTTAACTATCTCTAAGCTATCTAAGTGACCTCTTCAAGCTTGCTCTGTTTTATTTTTCAAGCAGTAACTGAACAGGCAACACAACCCAGACCCGATGCCTCCCATTATGTCATGGAAAACCCATAGGAGAGAGCGTGGTTAATGAAAAAGACAAACCTTTCTGTTCCTGAATGGAGATTGAAATCTTTTTGTATTCCCATTATATGATTAAAGCCTTCAACACACTTGTTTTATCATAAATGCAGCAGTAATTAAATATGCTCTCTAAAATAACATGATTTTATTTTCCCTTGCAAGCAGATCCAGTGCACAGCTAGAACAGAAGATGTGCTGCCACACAAAATGTGGCTGCACGTGAAGCTTCCTGTTAGACCACACTCACACCATGCCAACACTTCCCACTTTCCCAGCTCCCACAAACAGCCAGCACCAACCCTTTCACACAAAGCAACACAGCAGGAATGGTGACAGAAAACAGGGAACCAGCCCCTTTCTCAGATCTGACATCTGTTTTCCCTTGATATGGTTCCACACACTCATTACTGCACAGGAAAGCCAGTCAGGGTCAATTCACTTCTGTAAGCACACTCAAGTAGCAAAAAGCATTATTTTTATGAAGTTCTGAGGCTCATGACAGTGGCAAAAGGTATCCCTTGGTGTGCTTGTTTTTCCTTCCAGTTCTGTTGGCACAGAAAGTGTCAAACATCAGTGGGTGCTGTTTCTCTAATTTACTGACTATGGGGTGTGTTTTAGGATAGCTGGGAAAGGATATTTGAGAGACAAGGCATCAGTAGCCTTATAAATGTTTTATTTATGGCACCAGCAAAAGCAAGAATATTTCATACCATGAGAGCACACACCTGGACATGTTCTAATATACGTATTGGCTGCTGGCTTCCTTTGAATTCCTTATTTCTCCAAAGAGAGCTGTATCCCAGTTTTTAAGAAATACACATGCAAAGGTAAAATCAAGAGTGGGCAAACAACAGTATCCAGAAGGATCTGCAGTTTCTGTTTCAATATTCCCCCTCTCTAACTGTGCTGAACACACCAAAGCTTCTTCCCAAACCAGTATTTCCTGTTGTTCCCTGTGCTGCACAGGTGACTGAGCTTCCTGCTGATTAGCACTTTCAGAACCTGATGGATGATGATAAAACACCTTTAAAGCCCCAGCTGCTACAGGAATCTCAATACTCTGGCCAGAGCCTCCCACACATGACTTGGCAGCCAAAGGGGCTGGAGCACAGAGAGCTCAGAAGGTGACACCTCCAAAGTCCAACATTCTGGCCAGAGCCTCCCACACATGACTTGGCAGCCTTGGCAGCCAAAGGGGCTGGAGCACAGAAGGTGACACCTCCAAAGTCCAACACCACAGCATCCATTTCATCCATAACTGCACAACTCCTTTCTACCATGAAGCAGCAGTCTGAGGTTATTTCCCATGAGCCTTCCTTTTCCTTGCACCCAGACTCTGCTTTGTCCTTAGCAGGCTCCAAGGAAATTTCTGTGTCTGGACAAGAGAGAATGGGCCAAAACCCTTACCTTCTGTTCTTTTATGAGCCACTGGGGATTTGTCAAAAATGTTTCCTAAGCAGAGGTTCATCCTGATTCAGAAAGGGGCCAGATACTAATTAAACATCCTGTGTGTGCAGCAGCAAGGGTTGTACATCTCAGTGGTGTCTGTTTCCAATGCCATATCCAATGTCTATTCCTTGTTAGCTGTAATCAGATCCAAACTCTCATTTGCAAAGTCTGCATCAGGCAGAGCAGCACCTTTTCTCTCAGTATCACTGTGGAGCTTGTGAAACATGTTACACTCTCCAAAGTCAAGGTATTTCACTTATGTCAACAGGATACACAAAAATAATCAAAAAGTACAGATCCAAGTTGCTGTCATTTCCATGTGGGAGGCACAGAATAACTCCACAAGGCAGGGAACATTATCCAGGCAGGGAACGTTATCCCAGTGCCTCTTCCAGTACCTGAACCTCCCCCTTGACCCAGGCAGAAAGGAAGATGAGGTTACCTGCTGGTCCTCTGCAAACATTTATAAAGCCCTACACAGCGCAGGAGATGCTGCCACAGAACCTCACTAATCTGTGTGAAGTTGTACTTGAAATCCCGGATCTCCAAAGAAAACAACAAGTGTGTGCACATTTACCAATATGCATGCAGAAAAAATGTCCTGCTGTTGGTTTTCAAGGAGCTGAGGAGAAATGGGGAAATATTTTTACTGCCAGACCAACCCCCAGGACTTACAAGACCTGTACAAATGTCCTTGGGACTGGCCATGACCTTGAATTATAAGCATATTAAAACATTGTTAGAATTTCTCACCATTTCACTGCAAGTCTCTCAGTATTTCATATTTTCAAACCTCCAGTCATGGAGTCAAACAGTGATGAAATATTATCAGTTTTCAGTATAATTATTAAATTATCTTGTGGAGGAAAGGTGAACAACATGACCCGTCTTGTACATAAAAACCCAAACTAGAGAGCAAATAAAATTATGATGAAAGCACACCTTGAAAGGCATCATTTTTAAAGTCAGACTTGTGATTTCCAGAAACTTGATTAGTGTTTTTTAAATGCTGGAGGGATCACTCCTACCACGGATGAAAAGTCACTGCAAAAGGTGAGCATTTCTTTTAAGTGTGTCCTTGGGTGCAGAAATGAGTCCTTGGGTGCAGAAATGAAGTGTTCTGCTCCCTCTGCTCAGGCTCAGGGCAGGGAGTCAGTGCTGGACCACAGCGACCCTTTGCTCCTCTCCCCCTGAGGTGGCCACGGACCCCGGGCAGAGGAAATTCAACACCAATGGACAGAGGAAAAGCCTAAACCCTCCCTGCGAGATGACAGGAACATGTTTTAATCAAACAAATTTCAGGCACAAGCGCAAACTTATAAAAGGTCAGTTCACTGCACTAGAAAAACCAAACAAGAACATGAAGGAGAAATCCATACTGCTTCCACTCATGGACTTGTTTTCCATTTTGGAAGGGAAGGGGGAAGGAAGGGGAGAAGGTGCATTATATGCAACTGCATTTTATCTTTTTCACTCTACTCTTATGTACACGTCTTTTTAGTAATTTTGAGTCCATTCCAAAGGTACTGCATTCTAACAGCACTGCATGGCAGCTCTGAGACAGGCCCTCTCTCTCACCCAGCTTTATCTCATTCCTTGATCTAACAGCTGCTCCAAAAGCCAGTCAGATCTGCCAATGCAGCACTTGTGAAGGAAGAATAGAAAATACATGATTACCTCATATCACTCCAGATACTTTTTCTCTTCTGGTGCTTGGCTGTGCTATTTGCTAGGAGAATTAACCCCACTGTACACAGATACAAGGACTGAACACAAAGAAAACAAATAACTGAAAATACACTGGAATTTTCTGTTGTTAATTTCTGCCATGATGGTTTATAAAGTGTGAAGAGCAGAGTTCACAGGGTGTGAGGAGGTGAGTTTATAAGGCATGAAGAGAGTCAAATAAAAATCTGAGAAATAGTTTACCAAGTCAGCTTGAACTTTTCCCCTTTCAGTAATGTTTTTCCAGCAATTTGCCATCATGGCTAGGTGGTGTTAGCACCCGAGAACATAATTTTTAACACTCTTCCTACTGCTCAAAGGAGCAGAAAGTGCTGCCAAGGCCCAGGAGGAGGTTCCCACCCCATGAACCAGCAGGGTGCACTTTCACCATTGTTCTAAAGCCACTGAAATCTGCAATTATAGAGCATTCCTCATGTGTCATTAAACCTGTCTCCACAGAATCCAGAGGAAAAGCGCGTGGTAAAATCCCTAAGTGGTACCACATTCTCTCAAAGGGCTGTGCTCCAGGAGGCAGGAGTTGCTCTGAAGCACATTGGTGCTAGAGAGCACGGGGAGCAGAGCCCCTGATAACCCGTGGAACAGTTCATTCTGCACAAATACACTCCTTTTTGGGTCCTCTGGCTGCAAATTAACCCATCCTGGCTTTCTGAACCCACACAAAACTCATCTTCACAGCAGCAGGTTTAAAGCCCTTCCCTCGAGCCCTGCAAGCCAAGCCCCCAGTGAGCCCTCAGTGCCCGCAGCCGATGGAGCTCAGGGCCCAGAGCTGCAGGGCTCTGTGCTGGCAGGGTTCTGTGCTGGCAGGGCACTGTGCTGCAGGGCTCTGTGCTGCAGGGCCCTGTGCTGGCAGGGCCCAGAGCGGCAGGGGTCTGTGCTGGCAGGGTTCTGTGCTGGCAGGGCACTGTGCTGCAGGGCTCTGTGCTGCAGGGCCCTGTGCTGGCAGGGCCCAGAGCGGCAGGGGTCTGTGCTGGCAGGGTTCTGTGCTGGCAGGGCACTGTGCTGCAGGGCTCTGTGCTGCAGGGCCCTGTGCTGGCAGGGCCCAGAGCGGCAGGGGTCTGTGCTGGCAGGGTTCTGTGCTGGCAGGGCACTGTGCTGCAGGGCTCTGTGCTGCAGGGCCCTGTGCTGGCAGGGCCCAGAGCGGCAGGGGTCTGTGCTGGCAGGGTTCTGTGCTGGCAGGGCACTGTGCTGCAGGGCTCTGTGCTGCAGGGCCCTGTGCTGGCAGGGCCCAGAGCGGCAGGGGTCTGTGCTGGCAGGGTTCTGTGCTGGCAGGGCACTGTGCTGCAGGGCTCTGTGCTGCAGGGCCCTGTGCTGGCAGGGCCCAGAGCGGCAGGGGTCTGTGCTGGCAGGGTTCTGTGCTGGCAGGGCACTGTGCTGCAGGGCTCTGTGCTGCAGGGCCCTGTGCTGGCAGGGCCCAGAGCGGCAGGGGTCTGTGCTGGCAGGGTTCTGTGCTGGCAGGGCACTGTGCTGCAGGGCTCTGTGCTGCAGGGCCCTGTGCTGGCAGGGCCCAGAGCGGCAGGGGTCTGTGCTGGCAGGGTTCTGTGCTGGCAGGGCACTGTGCTGCAGGGCTCTGTGCTGCAGGGCCCTGTGCTGGCAGGGCCCAGAGCGGCAGGGGTCTGTGCTGGCAGGGTTCTGTGCTGGCAGGGCACTGTGCTGCAGGGCTCTGTGCTGCAGGGCCCTGTGCTGGCAGGGCCCAGAGCGGCAGGGGTCTGTGCTGGCAGGGTTCTGTGCTGGCAGGGCACTGTGCTGCAGGGCTCTGTGCTGCAGGGCCCTGTGCTGGCAGGGCCCAGAGCGGCAGGGGTCTGTGCTGGCAGGGTTCTGTGCTGGCAGGGCACTGTGCTGCAGGGCTCTGTGCTGCAGGGCCCTGTGCTGGCAGGGCCCAGAGCGGCAGGGGTCTGTGCTGGCAGGGTTCTGTGCTGGCAGGGCACTGTGCTGCAGGGCTCTGTGCTGCAGGGCCCTGTGCTGGCAGGGCCCAGAGCGGCAGGGGTCTGTGCTGGCAGGGTTCTGTGCTGGCAGGGCACTGTGCTGCAGGGCTCTGTGCTGCAGGGCCCTGTGCTGGCAGGGCCCAGAGCGGCAGGGGTCTGTGCTGGCAGGGTTCTGTGCTGGCAGGGCACTGTGCTGCAGGGCTCTGTGCTGCAGGGCCCTGTGCTGGCAGGGCCCAGAGCGGCAGGGGTCTGTGCTGGCAGGGTTCTGTGCTGGCAGGGCACTGTGCTGCAGGGCTCTGTGCTGCAGGGCCCTGTGCTGGCAGGGCCCAGAGCGGCAGGGGTCTGTGCTGGCAGGGTTCTGTGCTGGCAGGGCACTGTGCTGCAGGGCTCTGTGCTGCAGGGCCCTGTGCTGGCAGGGCCCAGAGCGGCAGGGGTCTGTGCTGGCAGGGTTCTGTGCTGGCAGGGCACTGTGCTGCAGGGCTCTGTGCTGCAGGGCCCTGTGCTGGCAGGGCCCAGAGCGGCAGGGGTCTGTGCTGGCAGGGTTCTGTGCTGGCAGGGCACTGTGCTGCAGGGCTCTGTGCTGCAGGGCCCTGTGCTGGCAGGGCCCAGAGCGGCAGGGGTCTGTGCTGGCAGGGTTCTGTGCTGGCAGGGCACTGTGCTGCAGGGCTCTGTGCTGCAGGGCCCTGTGCTGGCAGGGCCCAGAGCGGCAGGGGTCTGTGCTGGCAGGGTTCTGTGCTGGCAGGGCTGAGTGCTGCAGGGCTCTGTGCTGGCAGAGCTCAGCACCAGAGGCAGCCCCAGCAGCAGCTGCATTCCAGCTGGCAGCCCTGGACCTGCTGCTCCTCAGCCAGCTCCAGCAGGGCCCAGCGCTCCCAGACCTGGCTCTGCTCTGGGGGCTCTCCGGGCTGAGCACAAATCCACTGCTCACTGACTGCCCAATGGCTGAACTGCGTTTGTAACCATCCCTGCTCTGACACTGCCCTGCCAAACAAGACACGAGAAATAAGGAAAAGCAGAATCAAGGAGCTGAATTCAATAGTCCTGGAAGGGAAAATCTTTATCTTCACAGAGTCCTGTGGCCAAGTGGCTCCGATTTTCCTTTGCCAACAATTCCAACTCGAGTGCTGAACTGAGTAACAAATTCTCAGGGAAATAAAGTCCTCTCCTTAAATTCATAAGCTGCAAAGCCAAGACCAGAATTGATGTCTGCACACCCAACAGCTGTGCAGACCCAGCAAATCCCACAATTCTTTCTAATAGGACAGTGACAGCAGCAGCCAAGCACGCTCTGTCTACCAGCCCCAAAGAGAGAGAAGAACAGAACAACAAATAAAAAGTTTTGCCTTTTATCTGTGAATTTTGAGAATTAAAAGTGTCTTGAATATGTATTTTAAATGAGCAAAGAGATCACCCTGAACCTAAAAAGCAAAAAAAGGGATTGAAAAAGGTCAGCACAAACAGGCTCCATACAAAACAGAACACTGTATTCAGGGTCTGTCAGCATCTGGAATTATTTGTGAGCAGCTGCTCCTGAGAATTTCCATGTGTGGTCAAGCACTGAAAAGGGAGAATGTGCTCAAACCCAGGAACATTTGCTGGAGAAAAGGTTTTTGTGTGATTTGTGTGTCTCCGATGTTTGTTAACACTGAAGAGTGTAGAAAAGTTGTATTATTTCTGCAAGTCATCAGTCCTGCACACAAGGGAAGCAACATCTCCGCCAAGGTTCTACTGCTCCAGAACCGAGGAAAAGCCTTTCTTGTCAACTGCAGAGACACCACTGGGAAATTGGGGGAAATTAATTAAAAATGAGGCACAGACTTTGCACAGAAAGGGCTGTAAGCTGGGCAGATGTCCAGCGAGATCTAATACACAGATTCGCAGGTTTCCATGAAGTATGTGACAAAACTGTTATCACCTCAACAAGGCTAAGAACACACCATAAACAAAGCCCAGGAGCACAACACAGCTTCAGAATCAATACTTAGTTGGAGTTTTGGTTCATTCTGTGCTGCTTATATATACACATAAATATATATACATATCTATAGATACGCACAGGAACATTGAGAGTTCTCCTTCTTCATTTTGGTTCTATTTTAAAGAAAAAGCTTCCCGTTTTGCACTCAGAGGCAATCAATCATGGATGCTTTTATAAGCAAGGAAAAATATAATTCAGGTGTCTATCTGCATTCCTAAACCAGACAATGAAGTGTGTCACTTTAAAACAACAAACTTCATCAGAAACAGCAACCTTTTTCAGGGTGAAGCTGGTAAGGAAAGCCAAGGCAAGGAGGTAAGGAAGTTCCAAGTGCTCCAGGATACACTGTGCCTGCACACCACATTAACTGTGAGAAAAAAAGGAAGGAATTGGTATGTCTAACATGGCTTTTTCCCCACAAGAACTTCACTTGTGGCGCTGGGAGCTGTCACAGCAGTTTTTCCAGTAGTGTAATTATCTCCCTATGAAACTTGCTTCCCTCTCCAGAGTCCAGCGGGTAAAAGGAGGGGGGTGTTTGTCTTTTCTTTCCAATAATGAGCCCCTGGCTGGCAGCCTCAGCAGCTTTGCTGTTTCCCAAACTCACGCTGGCTCCAAGGCTGCAGATGGAAGCTCAGCTCCTCCATCATCCCAGCAACCACATCCTAACACGTCCCCTAAAGAACAACTCTGGGCTTTGCCAGAGCAGCCCCCACACACGAGCAGCAGAGCTCTGACACTTTCACAGCTTCCCAGGGGGATTTGAGGATCAGATATGGAAGAGGTTTGTTAATCTCATCATATTGCTCCTGCAAAAAGTGATGATCAACTGTGGCAGTATTAAACACATTAGTTTGTACATGAAAAGACTCAATACAGCTTTGGTTAACCTTCTGGGCACGAATTTAATGGCTCTCTGCAACCACAAATACCAGGATTTAAGAACGACCAACCTCTGAAATTGATATCTGGCGTGTGCTGGCCTTGTTTCCACCACCGTTAATAACAAATGGAGATTCCCAGCCCATGAAAATCTAAGTGTTTTCATGTGTGCCCAGAAGCAGCTCCCCTGGTACCAAAAGAGCCGGGAAAGTCCCTTCAAAGGAAGCTGTCAACACTGAGCATCAGATGAGACCCTGCAAGATGAAGACATCAGCGCGGTTTCCTCTTGCTCTATCTTTCAAAAGCCATGCCTTGTTTCTGGCTCGGCAAGTCCTCCAGCCAGCCTGCTCCCCTCTCAGTGATCCAAATGAGACCAATTTAACTGCAGAAAAGGCTCAGATCTGCTCCTCCACTCTGGCTGTTCCCTGGGCTGACACCACCAAGAACTGGTTTTGCAGTAGATTTTGCTTATGCAAAAGTATGTTAAGAGGAGTCACTGCCTTTATCTTCACAGGAGAGTGCCCGAGTATCCAACACCTGCTATCAAATTTGTTACAACACATGCCCAAGGTCAAAACCCACTCTTATTTCACCTGTAGCAAGGGGTTTGCTGGGTGCTTGATGCCATTTAAAGTTCTACTACAGGAAAATATGAAAATCTGGCCCTGGTACCTCTTCCCTCTACAAATTATGAGAATTGTTCAAAAACCATGAAAAAAAAAAAGTACCAAGTAGTTAATTGCTCTTTTTATTTACCTTTTGACTCTCAATTACATGGACTTTGGGCTGTCAAAAGCTTTCTCCTAGTACATCTTTATTAGAACACAAACAGATTTTCACAGAGCCACTGTAGGCATATGCACTTAAAATAGTTGGATATTTTATGTAAATAGTTTCTTAAAAAGCATGGCATGCACTGGCCCAGCACATTTACACTCCGAAAACAGAAGCCAGCACAGCGACACTGCAGAGATACAATGCTCATTTACAAATGACATTTATCTCATACAGCAAGCAAAGCCATTCCACTAAAGTATCAGTAAGAGCAAATGGACAGAGAACAGCAGACTGAAAAGACTTGGAAATATTGTATTTATTATTTCTGGAAAAAGTTTTTGTGGTATCTTGTTATGTTTCACTTCTAAAAGGACAAAGCCTTCTGAAACACACAAATGAAAACAAGTCGCCAGAGAATCAAGCCTGTTTGCACAGTTAAAATACTCCTTAAGGGCTGAAATCTCATCTGCTACATTCCAGTCCTGAACAAAGTTTGGAGCACTGATTTATAAACCCACGGAGAAAGATTTTGAGAAATCCTTGACTATTCAATAGCCCTGTGAGTAGGAAAATCTCTGTATAACACACAATGAAAGGGAGAAACCCCAGCCCACTGGTGTTCATCAGTGTCACACTTGGAACAGGGACATGCAGCCAGTGACCTGGTGGAGAGTCACAGCCACAAAACTGCCCCTTCCAAAGGTGGTTAAATCCTACCAGGGCTGCACAATGCACTAAATCCAACTGCCAGGAGAAAGCAGCCACCACCACTGCCCGTTTATCAGCTCTGTGTCCAGGAAAACATCATCTCTTATTCCAGAACAGCCACAGAATCTCTCAGCTAAAACTGCCCCCAGCTTGAACTGTCTGAAGCAAGAAACAAAGAGCTGAGTTAAGCTCTCATCTGTGCTAATGGGCATGGGCTTTCTGGTCTTTAATATTATGGGAAGTATCAGATTTGAAGTCCTTCCCCTAACTGGAGAATTTAGACCTTTGAGGAGCCTCGGAGTGAACCTGGAGTAAGTCTGTAACCCAAGGAGCAGCAATGCTGTGTCACTTCTGGATGCCTCAGCAGTTTAGTCAGGCGTGGGACCTGCTGACGAGAGAGGCAAGGCCCAACCCTTTATAAATGCAGTAAAATCTGACACAGATGATCCAGCACATCCAGCCTGTTCCTGGGCATGCCTGGCTCTGCCCAGTACAGCCACTGCAACCAAGGGTGGCCTCTGCCACCACAAAGCTCCTTGGACCAGAGTGAAGGAAAACTGGAACAGATCTTTTAGCAAGTACTGCACTTTTACTGCTGTTTTACCCAGGGGAGGAAGCAAACTAGATTAGATGTGGATTGCATAAGGAGAGGCAACTGATGGAAAAGCAGGTGTTACATCACCTCCAAGGTGTCTCCAGAGGTGCTGGGATAACTAATTCCGTAGTCACACTTTCGGAAGGCGTGAACATGGGATGTAAGAGAAGCTGGAATACAAATGGCGCCTTAAAGCAAGGTACCAAGGTCAAATTCCTCCTTCTCCTGTCATCCCCAGTCTGAATCACACTGGATCTTCCCATCAGCCAAAGAAGCAGCTGGCAGTGTGAAATGCACTCAGGTGCTGAGGGTTATACTTCAGCTTCTTTCTGGATCCCCAAATTAGGCATGTTTGCAACATCCAGAAACAGCACACACAACCTCCTCCAACAAATACACAAGAGCGAGCAGCTGAGTAGCTGCACCACTCCATCCTAAGGAGCTGGATGGAATGCTCAAAATGCCCACTCCTTCTCAGCCCCTGACACTGCATCCTGCCACTACTCCCAATATTCAAAATACCACACAAAAGGTGTACATCTGCCTGTTTTTTCTCTTTACATGAAAAGACACTGGAGTCTACCCTGCTCTGACCCAACAGCTAACGAGCTGCCTGAGTCTTTAGCCTCAGGACTGGGGAGCTCAGATCACATCCCAGTTCTCCTGCTTTCTGTCCATCACATCCACTGTTTCAAACTCACCTTATTTCTCATTTTCACCAGGGATTCTGTGAGGTTTTTTTCCTTTTTTCTTCAGGCTGATAACTGAATGGAAACTGGGAATAACATTCCTTTTTTTCAACACTGGTAAAAACTAAGGATTTAATTCACTTTAATGACAACTATCAGGAGCAGAATATCAAAAGATTAAAGTGTGGTCCCTGACACCAGAGCATGAAGTTTTCATAAAGTATCAAATAATAAGGAGAAACACGGTTCAACACAAAGGAAGATTAAACCAAAAAGCTTGACAAAGCAGGACTAAATGATTATTTCTGTATTTTTGATATAAATACCGAGGATATGTCACACAGGACATTGTTACACTGGTTGTTGCAAAAAGACCTGGGGGAGCCAAGGACGTGCTCACTAATGGACTGATAAAATTGTCCCCTCCTTGCATAAGAAAAAATGTTGAGTTTTTTTCCATGGAAAGCATCCCGAGGGGCCGGAGCCTGGGAAAGCTGTGTGCTGGAGCTGGAGGGCACGCAGAGGTCAGGAGGACAGGCAGCTCAGCCGTGAGCAGGGGACACGCTGTGACACCCAAGTCACCCCGGGCTGCCCGTGCTGAGCGCCAGTCCTGAACATCAATCCCCCAGCCTGGCTCGGAATATTCCCCATCCCTGGAGCACACACGGCTCTGCCCCTGCCCTCCCAACCACTGCCCTGGCACCAGCTCAGCACTGCTGCTTTCTGCCCCTCTTCCCTCCAGCCCCAAAGCCACTGTTATGGGCAGGACAAGGACTCTGCAGCCCTCTCATGTGCCACTCAGAAAAGGATGTTTTTCCTGAAGAAAATCTGCATCAGCACAGCGCATTCACTTTGACATCAATAACCAGCAAACTCCCTGCACTCCAAGCATCCATCAGGAGCACTGGAGTGAGAGCAGGAAGTTAAAAATACTCCTATAATCCTGTTAAATGCAAGCCTAGCTTCCAAAAAACAATACCAATTTCTGTGGTATTGTTATCTCTGTGCTGAAAGGCAGGACATGAGCAAGGGATCTGCACTCAGAGAGCCAACCAAAATATGCTCATCCTTAGTTCTGTCATACTCTAGACTCTCTGAACAAGTGACAAAACAAGGGGACGTCTCTGCTAGAACTAAAACCTATTTAATCTGCAGACTTCATGGATGACAAGATCCATTTGGAGGAAAACTGCATAGATTTTATCAAACCACTGCTAAACTGTCTTCAGCCAGAAACCTCACACTGCACATACTGACACTGCCAGCTTCTCACCAACATCAGAGCTCTCATTCCCAAGGGAATTCACACCAAACACAAATCTTGTAGTTGCTATTTACAAAATTCCCTCTGGTAAGCCTGTGGCTCTATCCTTGGGTAACAGCATATTGCCAATATATTGCATCTTGTGCTTTTTCCATGACAAAGGAAGCCGGGGAGTGTAAAGCCTTCAGCATTAGCACACTAGACACAGTTAATTTTTAAATACAGCTTTGTTTCCAAGAAAGTGGAACCAACATTTTCCAACTACCTTTCTCACAGTGCCCAAGTCAAACAATGAGCAGATATCCAGCAGCAGCTTTCCTAAGGATAAATATTTCAAGGAAGAAAGAAAACACAGACAGATTCAAAGAAATTTTGCAGTACTGATGTGAGCTACTCTCCTTAGGTTTCTGGCAGTGTAAGTGAAGTAGGAGGAGTTAGCATAAATTACCAAGACTTTGTTGATAATGTGTTAAACAGTGAAATAAGAATCTGCGTCTCCAGCTTCTGGCACCTTGGCTCACAAATAGCTTCTGATGTGGTAAAACCACCTTGATCTGTAACCCAAGTAGGTGGTAACAGCAAATTATAAATGATACCAGGTCCACAGCTCCCTCATTTTTACCTCAGCAGTAAATATTTATTCACTCTCAGCCCTGAAGTAGAAAATCCCAATTGAACTGCAGCAGCACCAGGCATACTTCCTATCAGGCACAGCACAAACCCCAGCCCAGGGTGAAGGAGATGAGTTGCCCTGAAGATAATCAGCACTGCCTCATTCCACAAGAATTTTAACAACACACACAAGATAACTTAGCCCTCCAGAACTACTGCTCCTAAACCCATATCCCATCAACAGTTTTAGTTATCCATTAGAAAGGGAAAAAATACTCTCAACAAAGAACCCTTGTGACTGTTGCTGCTTTCACACAAAGTACACACTGTGTGCTCCTCTCCGCTATGCACAGGATATAGCAGATTTTTTAGTAGAAAAAATGCATTTTCTGTCATGCTGATAACCACATTCTACACACTTTACCCGAAAATGCCTCAAGGACTGCTGTCACAAAAAGGATGGGATGCAAAATTAGACTGTCTGCTTTCTGCATGCTGGTGGGAGCTACACAGTGTAATGTGGCTGAAGCAGGCAATTAACCTTTCTCCATTCAAACACTCAACCACTTAAGACACACAGTCATTTACATGGGTTAAAAAATACAGCAAACATTAGAATGAACTTGCATTTGCTGGGTGGAAGCGCCATGCTTGCCTTCCTTAATCTCGCTCTACATTTTTATTAGGCATCGCCGGCTCCGATCAAGTGTGAAACAATTACATCCCTCGGAGATACGGTCTCAGCACGCCATTGATGAGGGTTCAAATGAAGGAAGGGAAGGGAGGCTCGTCCCGGAGGAGCGTCCCGAGGGTACGGCTGGCACTGACCTGTGCGATCCATCGAGGCCGCTCCCGGCTCCGGCGGCGGCTCCGGCGGTGCCCGCGGCGAGCGCGGCCGAGCGGCTGCCGGGGAAGGCGGCGGCGCCGCCGGTCCCTCCCTCCATGTTGCGTGTACGGCCCACAGCGAGCACAGAGCAGGCAGCACAGAGCACAGAGCAGAGCGCCCACAGCACGCACAGAGCCGCGGCAGCAGCGCGATGGAGCTGCCGGGGCGCGGAGGGGCAGCGGCTGCCCCGCGCCAGCCCCGCCGCGATGCTCCGGAGCCCCGGGCTTAACCCCCCCAAAAAGGGGTGTTTAAAAAGGAGAAGCACAAGGCAGCTCGCGGGTCTGGGCTCCCATCCTGCCCTCCCTCAGCAGCACCGATTCATGTTTTCCTGAGGCTGCTACAGGCATTTCAGCTGTAACCCTTTCCCGGCTGCAGGAGGAAAAGGCATCTCTTTGTCCTGATCACCTCCATCCCCGAACCTCGGATACACGCAGGGATGTTTTCACCCGCTCTGCGTGGTCCAACCCCTAAATAAAGCTTAAACAAGTGACCAGTAATGACCAAACGAGCAGGAGTTATTCCCAGTTCTGCCAACTGGTTAACCTTGAATATATCACATTAATGTGTTTGCTGTTCTGCTCCCTCCTTCTGGAAAACAGGGTAATATTTACTGCATTCCCAGAGGAGACTTGTAAGCCTTAATTTATTTCTCTGTTTATGCAGCCAGCTTGAAAAGTAGCTGTGTAAAAACTGCTATTACAATTTCTAGTTCATACACCAAACCAGAAATGAGAAATAATTATTACAACCCAACTTTCAGATCCCATTAAAAGACTGAAATCCTTCAGCAGACCACCAATGCAGCAGTGAGGATGATGAGCTCTCCATCCAAGGCACTGAGGTTTAGTAAGTAAGAGGAAAGCCTGGATGATGGATGACCCTCAGTCCTGGCTTGGCCATCATCTTGTTGTGTGACCTTCATCAAGTCATTTTAATCTTTCTGTATCAGTACAGAATGCAGAGCTCTTCTCACTTTTGTGAAACAGCCCAAGAATTTCTGTATTGTTATCACTGCTACTCCTGCCTGAAACTCAAAGGTACAAGCTAGAATTTGTAGCAATACTGAGTATTGTCTGGCCACAGCCCATGGACACTCCATGTGGAAGCTAAAGGTCTTGCACATAGCTCCTATCAACTTGGTAGGATGCTGAGGGTTATCAGTGTATGTGAAGATTTGGAGTGAAATTCTGTATGCTTTTTGGACTCAGCAAAACACCAAGTTCAGAAAGACAAAAATATTTCCAAAACAACAATCTTTTGGTTTAAAATTCAACAGAAGAGGCTGCACAACCCCAAATTATACAGAACAGTCTGTATAACTGTTATTTTTTAGTCTGTAATGGTTGGATCAGCGCTGCTTGCTAAATGCTGTATAACCGAGTGACAATGACCCTGTTCATCAGCCCTGATGCCTAAGGACACAGCCAGGCCAGGCATGAGCTCAGCACTTACAGGAGACAGAGAAGATTCAAGCTTGGCAAAGCTGAGCAAAGTCAAACAGGTTATACCCGTTCTGTGCCTAGAAAGCTTAATGATCCTTTCCAAATCCCTCTTTCCCAATGCTAATTTTTCTTTTTTTCACCAAAACAGACATGCAGGAATGGGACAACCTAAAGATAGAAGAACTTAATGGGAAACAACATGTCCATGGAGGAAAAAAAAAAGTTCTCATTTTGCATCAGTGGCTGCTGGGCTGCAGAAGCTGTTTAAACACCCTTCCTGCCCCTGGACCCCCCACCTGCTGCTCCCAGTGACAGAGACCCAGGGATACTGGGTGGAGTCATCCCATCGAGTTTATACCTGAACTGGTGGGCATGACCTCTCTGACTTGAGTGGGGAAATTAATTCAAATTCCATTTGCATGAATGATGGGGACAGAGCCAGGGCAGGGGACCCCAGTGGTCGAAGGTGCCAAAGCACCAACAGAATGAGAACACAAGGTAGGAAACCGTGGAAATTCTCACCCAGGTGTGCTACAATAAAATAATGCACCCTAAGGTGACCACAGACAGAAGATAAACCTCTGCTTAAAGGAGTGAGACTAAAACCCGGTTCCACAGCTCCTGGTGAACCGTGTTCAATGCAAGCTGAATGTAACAGAACCAAAGCAAAACCCAAGCTGCCACTTCAGAAAGTGATAAAGCATAAAAGCACAACAGACACTGTCCACACAGCATTTGCTACAGCTTAAGGTCTACTACCCTGCTCAGAGGAGTAGAAATAGCTGCGGGGAAAAATTAGGGAAATGTATTCACTACAGCTCCAGGAGACTCTTCCAACTACCTGGAACTTCTGACAAGCAGAGAGAAGGTGCATTTCAGTGAGACAGACTGAGCACATGCACTCCCTACACAGCCAGGTGTTGGGGGCATGGCAGAGGACTGTGCCCTGCTGCTGGCTTTGTGTTTCCTTGCTGAGATCCCACCTCCAGCTCCTCCTGTGAGCTCCTCTCTCCTCATCCAGGGCTACCTGTTCTCCTGCACTTTAGCTACAAACCCACCAAGGCCAGAGCCTCTCTTGCTCTTTATCTGTACATTTTTCAGTGCAGCGCAGCCTTTTTCCAAGGCCAGGGCTCGGGACTGCACAGCTAAACAGTAACAAGGATTTTGTTTCACAGCTAACTAGAATTCACCACTTATTAGGAACAGCACTGTGCATGTCCAAGTGTCACATTTAAAAAGGTCTTTAAGATGTCTCTTATACAACCAGGCTCAAAACTGCTATGGTTTGATGTAACCTCACAAGTTTCCAGCACATGGGCTGGGTTCTTTCTGCTGGAGGTAAGTTTTGACAGTAAGGGATCATTTTGCCAATGCAGACAAGATCTCTCTCCAGTCAGCTTTGCTTTCCCTGTAGTTAGGGCTTGAATTATCACAATAACAAGTGACTCAAATGGGGGTTTGTTGCTGTTTTTTCAATTAGGAGAGCAGAGCAGAGAGGTATCACTAACTGCAAGCTCTAATTTGCTGTTAAAATAGGACTTGGCCTGGAAACATTTTATCTCTTAATCCTTGGAGTAACAGGAGGTGGCTCAGAATCAAATTCAGAACAAATCTCCAGCCTGGAAAGCTGCTCTATGACACGGCTGAACCCATGACCAATTTGTTTAACTTCAGGTTGAAAGAACTAACATGGATAATTTGATTACATAATGATTCAGCTTTCTACCACGTAAATAAATTTTGGGAAGCTGCAACAGCAACTCCTATTTCAGACAATTCCCTCCTAACAGAAATTTCTGTCAACTGCTTAAAGAACAGGATTATACAATTCTCTACCACTTCTTGCCTCTGCCACTACTTTCTTTCCACCTTTGATAGTTTCTCTGAGTTTAAACACTATTCCATTTAAGAAGATAAAAGTGCCAGCCAAGAGAGGATTTTAAATATAACCTCTTACATTCCTTGAGGTTATCTAGGCAGAGAAAGACCAAGGATGCTGCAAGCCTTTCTCTCCCTTGCTCTTTGCATAATTTTTCATTAAATTTAAAATGGATTGTCATTAATAATGCATGCAGAAGAAGACACTGTAGGATTGCTTTTGTTTTCAAAAGTATATTAATTTAATGCAAAAATAGTTCAATGTTAAGATATACAAATTTTTGAGTAAAGTATTTGAAGCACCACCATTCTTGTAGGGTATTTTACAACCACAATTTTAGCTGAGGTGCTGCTCAACACACACTAAAGCAAGTTCAGGAAACAAAGACCAACTGGACAGCTGGAACCAAGAAACTAAAATATTTAAAAGAAAATCTTGCTGCTAGCCCAAGCTGAGAACTATTTCATTGCTAATTAATGATATAGGTCACAAACTGCTTTCTCCTGAGGATTATAACAGGACATTTGCCTCTCCCAGCCACAGAGTGCAGTTGTTCAGGGCCTGTTTAATGTAATTTTTATATGAAAAATGGTAGTGTTATACCGGAAGGACTTGGTGAATCACAGCACAAGAAAGAGAAAACTAGGCTGCACTTTGTGAGTGACAAAATATATGTAAAAACCTTTCAAGGTGTGCCCACATCAGAGGCTCCTCAGGCACAGCTAGGGCTGGATGAGCCTCTGAAAGGCTGTTTGCAGCCGTGCTCCCACATGAAGGCAGAAGTGCTGAGCAGGCACCTCCCAGTCCCTGTCCAGAGGGACATTCCTGCACATTATCCCGGGCAAGAGCTGCGCCCAAGGCTCCACTTTAAACAGAAGTGGATTGCCACTGCTGCACCCCTCCCAGCTAATCTTCTTAAGGGCCATTGACCCAGCTATGCGTTACTGCACCTCCAGGACAGTTACTGCATCTCCAGACCTCTGTCCTGCTGAATTCCTTGGTACAGACCTTGGGTTTGTGATGCCCAACCAATCCGCTGCAGGTGTGTTACTGGCTTCATAAACTGCAGTGTATGTGTTTATCAAGGGAAGGAGAGAAGAAACAACTCAGGATCTCAGGGAAAACCTAGCCCTGCAAACCTCATAGCAAAAGGGTGATTGGGATGTGGAGACCAAGCTCTACTCACACTGGGTACTTAACGTGGGACATCCTCAGCTGCCAACCAAGCCTTGTGTTTAAAAGTGTCAAATGCAGTTTTTGCTAAAACAAAGTCTGTAAAAGGGTCACAGCAGCACAGCCATTGCTAGAGGCGCTGAGCAAACACATGGAACTGAGTGTCCCACCTCCCCCTCCTAAACCTGAGCCAAGCTGAGCCATCAGGTGCTGTACCTGTGCAAAGACACTGGCACGTTGTGTGGCATTCCTGCACAGCCCTAATGAGGCAAAGCCTGACACTTCACAGTCAAGCCCACACTGAAAACTCAGATCCTTTCTTATGACTTTGCATTATAAAATGCACAAGTGTCAAGCTCCAATAGGATACTCAGACTTCAGACCAGACACAGCACACAAAGAGGAAGCAAAGGAGTCCCTGCCTGGCTCCAAGTCCTGCATGGCACACACAGCATGTGCTTTTAAGTCATGAACCACAATCTTCACTGGTGGAATCCCTGCTAGAAGAAGAAACAGATGATCCCTGCAACTTACTGTTAGCAAAACCTTATTCCAGGCTAAAGGGAAACTAGCCTTGTGGAGCAGACACTTAACTACATGAGTAATTGCAGCATTCCCACACTGCCTTTCTTCCTCCCCCACTCCCCCAAACAGTCTGAGCAAGCTGCTGATCAGGATAAGTTTGTGCTTGTCCTGTGGTGCTGTGCCCAAGGTGTGTCTCTGTGTGTGACCCACCTCTCTGTTCAGCACTGTCCATAATACCTCAGCACCTGCCCTCAGGGAATTCCCTTCTGCACTCAGAGGTACTCCCTTCAAAAGTGTCTTAGACATGGCAAAAGAGAACTCTGTAGTGCAAAGTAAACAGCAACCTTTGTTAAAAATTTACATTTTCACAAGTTCTCTATGGAGAAATAGATCATCAGTGTCACAGCTGCTCAGGAGCAGTTCATTCCTTGGACTTGTTTTCACCTGGCTAAAGACTTGAAAACCTATCTCACTGAACCTTGAGAAAGTGCAAGATAAGCCACAAGGATGAAAAACTCCCGAGGGATGGAGAGCAGAGATGTGAGAGAGGGAAGCACACACAGCAATTATCACACACAAGGTCTGGGCTTCTCCAGCCTTGGAGAAAACAAGAACAGGTTCAGCAGCAGGGAGGAGCAGCGGCAGCTCAGGGGAAAGAGGTGTTTGATCTCCTGACACTGCTGTGAAGAGCTTTGCCACCCTTAAAATTCATGGCCAAGAGAGAAACTCTGTTCATTAAAGCTGGGTGACAGAAGGGACCCACAAGGGAGAGCCACAGTTTGGGACTGAATGTGGTGGAAAGCAACCAAGTCCAAGCAGTGGGAGAACACGTCAAGTGGCAGCAGCACAGACACATTTCAGGGCCCCCAGGTCAGAGCATCTGGCACCCAAAAGACAGCAACTCATGGAGCAGCCTCTTCAGAGCAAGAGCTCTGCACTAGCAAGGACACAGAAAGAACATCCTGCAAGTGATGTGAGCATCTATGTATCTATAACCAGAGAAGACTGCACGAGTTGAAAAATTTCAAATGCTTCCCCCATCTGTCCATACCTCTCCTTTCTGAGCATCGTACATTTCAGCCTAGCCACTCTTTAAGTAGAAGCTGATCCTCTCTTTTGTCCTATGAACTGAAAAATGTGTGTTGGTTGTGAGCGCCGTGGACAGTCCAGACCACCAGAGCAGTGCATCTTTAGGCTGCAGGAAGGTGTCCCATGGGATTGCACAGTCCCTCTTCTGCAACAGAAGTGATCTGACTCCACACCTGCACAGCAGGGAGCTGCCCACGTGGAAGAGCTGGGAATTGCATTATGCATCTCTGGTGTAGCTGTCAGGCACTAAATACACTGTGTCTAAATACACAGTCCTACAAAGGACTCCAGTTTGCTTTTTCCCCAGGTGTAAAGCTGGCAATGAGCTGCTCTGCTTTTATATTAGCAATCATGATTTGACTCACAGGAATATACTGTAATAGCGCTAGCAATAATTCTGCCTCTATCTCACCTCAGTCTCCTCCTGGATGAAAGCTTTTATTTAAAATATTCCCCAAGACAGTTGCAAGGAGAGAAGGAGAGGAGAATGTCTGTCTTCTGTGTCACTGCCTGCTCTTATCACAGCCGTCATTCTCCTTTCACTCTGACTGACCCTCTCTGAAACAGGGCTATAGTTCTGCCTGTTCAGACATTAAAGTTTGTAGATACTGTGGTTTAAGTACCTCCATCTGTACAATCTCTCAGTTCTTTTCTTTCTAATCATGTACAGGCAGTTAAACCTTCCTTCTCCACACTCAGCATCCAAGCACTTGATCTAGTAAAGGATATTGCTGATGTTCTCCCTGTGAAAAGCAGGGAGTTGAAAGTCAGAAGAGCATTGGTGATTACTCAACCATTCCCAAAGCTGCCTGTGTAACCTCTCAGAGTGTCATGCCCAGTTCTCCACATCAGCCCATAAAAGAATGTGCACTATTTCCTCAAAAATCAGTGATTTGGGACTGATGAGGAAGTTAGGGCACACATCCCAGAGGGTGAGCCAGTGAATCCTGCAGGAAGCTTCATTTGACTGAAGCTGGATTCTGCACAGACACTACTGCACAGGAAGGTATCTTTAAATGACCCCTCGTGACCTCTGCCTTGCTCTCATATTATTGGAAGACATTTTCACAATCGTTCCTCCTCTACTTAGGTGCATTTTAAGCCATATCAAATGGCCCAAAACCTGACATCCAACTTTCACTTTGCCCTGCTCTTCACATCTCTCTCTGTTGCTTTACTTCATCAGGTTCCTACTCAACTGCTTTCTCGTTTTCAAGTTCTCATCCTGTTTCCTGCTCTCCACCTTATCACCCCGCTTTCCCACATGCATCCTTCATTGCCCTGTTACCTCAGCCCTTCCACAACCTCTTATCAATATTCTTCTTTCACTCCTTCATTATCACAAAATGTCCTGTATCTCCTTTCCCAAGCACTGCTTTCTAAGAAACTACTTTACCCCGCTACAATTAAAAAAGCAAGTTTTTTCAAGCAAGTCTTGCAATTTTTAAACCTATGGAGAGAGGTTGGAAAAAGCTGAGGAACACCACTTGGTTTTAGTTTTTAACACTGTCCTTCTACTGCCCCTAAACCAACATTTTATGCCCACAGCTTTGATGGCAAATGAAATGCTAACAAAATCCAGCCAAAGTTAAATCCATTATCCAGAGGTCTTGACACAAGAATTGACACCAAGACCACTTGACAAAGTATTTTCTCTCCCAGGTCATTTATCCAGACATGGGACACATTATTATGCTAATACAGATTTATTTTCTTGGCTCTAGAAATATGGCTATGCAAAGCATTCCTTCCCCAAGCACAACACAGGTGACAGTCTTTCCCCTACTCTGCAGCAAGTCTGAAAGCTGAAGAAGGGAAAGAAATCCAGTTAAATCAGCTGGGACTGCTGAAGGGAGACAACACACTGTACTGTAAAAGTGGGAGACACGGAAGAAGCAGCAGAAGGATCAGCTCAGTCTCACAAAATTCAGACAGTTCTGCACCGCAGGGCAGACTGGGAGAGGAAATTAGGAAATTCTTGGTATAAACCTGGATTTAAAGCTTGTGTGTCAAGCAGCATCACACAGGGTACCTCAATTTGGGAACTCACCTTTATACAAGGCTTTTTCCAGCTGTGTAAAGGTATCGGGGCTTTTGGGAGGCAAGTAAATGAGGGAGCTACACTGGAAGCTCAGGAGTGACTTGGAACACTGCTGATACCTGGACGTGACTCTCACAGCCTTGGGAAGGCCTGGAGCTACACAGAAAATCAGGGAGCTCAGAAAAACCCAGGGAAAACCCAGTAGCATGGATAGGAGCACCCAGAACCCTCTGGAAGAGCCTGTGATCTGTGCCCAGCACTGAAGCACCAATTACTTTGAAACACAAGTACCTGGAACACCCCAAATAAATGAGGTGTGGAGTTTGTTCTTCACAGAAGGTGCTGCCTCAACACAGAGAAACAGCCAACAGGACAGAAACACAACATGCAGGAAGTTCCAAAACACAGGTGAAATTTCTCATTGTTCAGAGATAGTCTTATCTTGGCCTGCAGGGCATTTATTTGGCAAGTCACAGCTCTGTATCTGCAAATTCCCCTCCACTCCAGTGCTATAAACACATGAATATTCTGTTTTATGAGGCTTGAGTAATATTCATGGAAACTGTCACTCAGTGTCTCTCTCTCTCATGCTGACATTCACTTTGCATCAAGAAGGACAAGATCACTGAGATGCCCAGGAAAGGATTCGTTCTGCTGTTACTGGGGGTTTATTTTTGTGTTTAAACTTTGGAAGATGGGGATAATACATGGAAATTTAGATCTTACGTAACGTAACACACATGTTGCAAAGCAAGAAATGCTGCTCCTGCTCCTACCCCCAAGGAAAACCAGTGCACCTCCAAGCTTTAGCTCATCCTCTGATGTTCCAAGGTAAGGATCAAGTCTGGCTACCACTCAGAAAAATACACAAACAAAGCACAGAATGCATTTTTATCCTAATCTTTTCATGAAAAATCACTGATTTTGTTAAAAATTTGACATAAATGCTTTCTGTTAAAAGGTAAGTTCTGTATTTTCTCTAAGTATAGCTTCTGCAATTTTTTTTCAACACCACTGAAAGCTTTTTAACATAGCACACAGTTAAATGACAATAAAATGGCTGTTTTGAACATGAAGGAGATTATACGTTTTCTGAAACAGAAAAAGAAGAACATGAAAGACAAATCTAATTTTCTCTCATTATAATCCATTGATGCACAGATTTTTGTTAATTGCTTTTCTTATGGATATAATCTAAACATTTTAAGATATAATAAACTGACAAAGCACCACAGGAAAATAGTAGAGAACAAGCCTGGGGAATCTTCTAGCAAATTTTTCATTAGTTTTGCATAGATAACACTATGTGAGAAGCCTGGATGTGTGTTATAGCCAGAAAACACTGAAGTGTAATGGTCAGGGGAAAAGGGCACACAGAAAAGGATATTCCAGCCCTGCTCCCAAGGCCCAACATTCAGAATTCCTAACACTCCCACTCCTGGAAGTCTCCAAGGCCAGGCTGGATGGGACTTGGAGCAATCTGGTCTAGTGGAAGGTGTCCCTGCCCATGGCAGGAGGTAGGACAGGATGGGCTTTAAGATCCCTCTCAACCCAAACCATTCTGGAATTTCATTATTGGTTTGGTGGGAAAGGGAATAACAGAAGCTGTTGAACACACCTACTAGAAAAGTGAGCAGCAAGATGTTCCAAAAATACGTCTGAGAACTAAAAACCAAGGTGTGCCCAGTGTAATTTACCCCAGAGTCAGGAGAGCTCAGCCAGGCTGGTTCGCACTGCAAGGCTGGGACAGCCCCAGCCACCTGGCCCCCAAACCAGCCCTGCTGAACATGCAGCAGGAAAGCTGGGAATTGTCCTCACCAGGCTAAAAAGCTGGAAATTATCCCCACCAGGCTCCTTCCACAGTAACTTTCCAGAATGTAATGAGCACACAAGGTGTAAAAACAGCAGTTTAAAACCCTGTCTCTGCTGTCTCCACAACATAACACTTCTAAACATCCTCACATCCACAGGTAACTAAAATTAAACACAAACTGGAAAATAGATCTAAAGCATTTTCTCAGTAACTGGAATGAACTGAGGATTTCATGTGCTACTTCTATTCATGCTCACAGCTCTGCAGCAAGGCTGAGTTTTACTTTAAGCACAGCCCTGTACACTCCATATTCACGCAATGTAGCAGTTGATCATTTAGTTATGGGTGAAACCCAGTGTTTTACACACATGCAATACTCTTTTTTAACAAATACTGGACATATTTCACTCAGCAAAAAGGTGGAAAAGGTGGTATGTTTACAATTATTACCATTCCTCCCCCCCCCATTGTGGTTTGACATTGGCCAAATGCCAGGGACCTATGCAAGTTGTTTGCTTACTTTCTTATGTTACAGCTGAGCAGAGGAGGGATAAAAATGAATGAAAGACTCATGAGTTGAAATAAGGACTAGGATAAAACATTCTAAAGGCAAAACAGGATCAAATTTAATGGTATAAAGTAAAATTATTATTAATAGAGTCAGAGGAGGATAATGAGAAGCAGAATAAGCCTTTAAAACATTTTTTTTTTCGCCCCAGCTCTGCCCTCTTTCCCACCAACAGCACAGGGAGACAAGGCATGGAGGTTTTGATCATCACTCAAGATCTGTTCGCTCAGGACAGAGAGTCTTTCCTCTGTGATGCCGTGGGGTCCCTCCCATGGGCAAACAGTCTTCCCAAAACTGTTGTGGTGTGGGTCACTTGTCCACAGGGTGCAGTCTTTTAAGGCTAGGCTGCTCTAGTTTGGATGCAAGGGCCTTCTCTGTCTCTTCTGGAAGCAGGAGCCTTTTCTCTTTATTTGGGTCTCTCACTGGATCTCAGCTTTCTCCGGCATCCAACCGCTCCAGTGGGAGCACTTTCCCCATGGGCTGCGAGTGGATCTCTGCATCCCCCATGGACTTCATGCATTACAGGGGGACAGTTTGCTTCACCACAGTCCTCACCATGGCCTGCAGAGGAATCTCAGCTCTGGCACTTGGAGCACTTCCTCCCCCTCTTCTTCCACTGACCTTGGTGCTGCCATGTTGTTTCCCTCACATGTCCTCACTTCCTCCTCCTCTCTGACTAGAAGAAAACTGCTGCCTGTAGGTACTATTGCCAACAAGTTCCATCAATGTAAAGATTCTTGCAGATCCCACAGCACCAAGAGGCTGATTTCACCCAGATTCTGCACAGGGGAGTTGCCCACCCGTTTCTGCCGTCAGCCACGTGGCCCCACCACCACGGCGCAGGCAGCTCCTGCCACAGCGCTGGCACTTCCAGCGCCTCTCCTCACACGGGGCACTGGGAAGGAGCAGCCGCTGGCACCAGCCCTGCCCGTGTGCCCGCAGCACGGCTGGCTGGGAGAGCCAGGCAGGCACAGCTCGCAGCCACAACACATGCCCAGCCCTCAGGAAAAAACTGTGTGCGTGCCGTTTTGATCTTCTTCTGAAGTACGTCATCCCAGGGACGTTACCAACCTCTCTGATTGGGCCGGCAGCATGTCCACCCTCAGAGCCATCAGAAATTGGCTCTGTTGGACATGGTGGGAGCTTCTAGCAGCTTCTCACAGAAGCTATCTCTGTGCCCCGCCCAGGGTCTCCTCCCCTGCCATTACTAAAAAAACAGGCCATGCCAAATCAACACACCCCTCAAGGGGTTATCACAGATTGAATGGTAACAGACTAAATCACCAGAGCGCAGGTCAACAACCTGAAACTCCCAAGTCATGATTCAAGACCCTCCTACAGGTATAAGATAAAGAATCCATAAGGATGCTCCACTGTTGCCGGCCTTGCTGCAGTTGGTCATGCACAGACTTTTAAACACACATCTCAGTGACTGCTTGGAGTTACAGGCTTATGAACAGTGCTTGAGAGGATGCTGCTCTTGGGGGAAAAAAGAGACTGCAGACAAACCCAGCCTGAGGAGCCAAAGAGAACACTTGTTTGTATCCTTTGTAACATCCTAAATACGGGAAAGCAACATTCCCCTAAAGCCACCTCGCTGGTCAGGCCACCCTCTCTTCTGGTTCACAAACTTACTTTCATTATTCATAAAGAACTGCTGCTGGCATAAATCAAATTCTTCACAGATTAAAGAGAAGGAATCCAACATAAGCTGCTAAATACAAGCTTTTCCTGAAAAGCACTACCTGAACCTTGGTTCAAGGTAGTCTTTCAGGGGGACAGGATTTCTAAGACATCCATTGCCAGTTATTTTAAACAGATCTCCAGCATCTATTCTCAATGGACATGAGGGCTCAACAGCATCAAAACTTCAGGACAAATAATGTCAGTAAATCAGAAGAGAATACAGGATAAGATACCAGCACCTGAGTGATTACTATCATTAAAGAAAGCAAATAAACCCACTTTTCCATTCAATGAGTTAGTTCCAGTTGTGTCTGGGAGTCCCAGCATGGACTGAACTCCGCAGTCCCAGCATTGATTGAACTCCACAGTTCCAGCAGAAACATTCACCCAACAGAGGAGTCTGCACAGAAACGCCGGAGAACAAACGAAAGAATGGGGCATTAAATGACCAGTCTGGGCACAGAGTTAATTACTGTGGGATATCAGTCAGGTCTCCAAAATCCCAGCTCTGTCTCCCCATCCCTCACAGGCCACGCTGGCTCACTGATACAGACTCCTCTTCCTCAATAAAGCAGGAGGAAGAAAAATCATCACGTCAGGCCAGCAAGGAAGGCAGACAATCTCCTGCACATTTTGTTGAGCCAAAATAAGCCCTTTGAGCTCACCCCTGAGCACCCATAGAAACCAAACAAGTAACAAATTTTTTTCACAGACCTGTGAAAGGAAATGAGTGTTTCATTTGACCCAATATAAAATAATAGTAAATAGTATAGCAGTGCAGCATGTTATGCATCAGCAGACAAACTTTCAATAAATCATGGGCAGCTGAAAAATCAGACCTGCACCATGGCAGAGCTCCTACACCAACCACCAGCTCTTACTACTGTGAGCAAGATACAACTCCCCACAGTACCTGCATGTGGTGACATGGCAAGGTAGGGCCATTGTTCCCAGGGGAACACACGTGGATAATGTGGAATCACTTGTGCCTATTTTTCCAGTCCCACCAAAAACCTCTCAAACCCAAAACCTGATTTCTCTCCAGGAAGAACAGGCTGTCCCTTTTTAACATCTCAACAATCCACACACATGGCTTTTAAGATGTTTTGAGACTCAATTTCTGTAAGAGGAATGGAGGGAAATGAGTGAGTCACTATGTTTAAGTCAAACCTATAAAAAGAAACATAAGTGTCAGACTCCTGGGTGACAACCGTGGGGTGGCAGGTGAGTCATGCCCTGGCACAGGCACACTGTAATTTGGTGCAAAGAAGTCATTGTAATCAATATTTACAGGTGGGTATTTTTATAAAAAAGTGCACATTTGCCACAACAGATTTAGAGACTGCTCCTTGAATGCAGATAAAAGCATCAGATGAAAAATTCTGCACGCCCCTCAAAAACAGATACGTCTTCAAACATAAATACAACTTCAAACCTGACCATGGAGAAGGACGTTTACCCTGGGTCAAAAGCACCACCAGAACAACCCCACTGGCACCAACACCCAAAAACACGGGGTGAGAGAATTTCTTCACAGAAAGGGTTGTTAAACACTGGAAGGGGCTGCCCAGGGAGGGGGCAGAGTCCCCATCGCTGGAGGTGTCCAAGGAAGGCCTGAACATAGCACTGTCAAACCAGGACAGGCACTCAGTGCTCTGGGCCGCTGACAAGGTGGGGATCAGGCACAGGCTGGACTCGATGGCCTGGGAGAGATTTTCCAGCCTAGATCCAAGCTGATCCTGCAATTCTGGGACCACTCCATGGGGGACTTCTGAAACTTGTTTAAAAGGATCAGCGCTATTACGCAACTGTTAAATACGTTCATATATCCAGCGTGAAAACAAACACTGCCAACAACTCCTCAGGGATGAATCTGGGGAAGCACCAGATAGATTTCAAGCACACGAGGTGATTATTTGGATGTTTCTGACAACTTCATGCCTAAGGGCTGCAATTGTGAACCAGAACTGGTGGCAGAGCTGGTGCCTCTGCTAAGGGCCTCTAATCTGCAGTGGTACTAAAGTCTTTTTTCTGTGTCCTATTATCTGGGAAACGAAGAATAATTTTACAAATGAAATTAGAAAAAAATCCTAAATATATGCATAAGCTTAAGAAAATCAAGATCTTATAAAAGAAAGAAAATTTAAACTCTACTCATTGCACCACATATAGAACACATTTATTTCTCAGGCTTCTAATGCTCACTGCAGGCTCTCCAAATGATCAGCTTTTGCTTATGGACTTGCTTTCAATATATAACCTTACACATAAGTTGTATACAGGGCTTACCTGCAAGAAGGCCTAATATTTGCAAATTAAAAACAAGACCATCCCCATCACTTTAAATCACTACAGAAAAGCTCAGACACATCTTTCCCAGATCAAATAGGACTCACAGCTGATTTCATTCCAATTCTGTTAGTGCCAAACACCCAGCATTCCAGAACTAGTAAATTGGGTGTCCAATTATCACTCTTGGAGTTCAAGGGGCTGCATTTAAATGAAGATCATGAAAATGAAAGGAACTCAAAATACCTTGCTGACTAGAGAAGTGAGCATTGAAAGTGACAGTTGCTCAGGGAAAGCATTTCTAAAAATGTTAAGTCTTACCAAGTGTGGTTTTAATAAAGACCTAAAAACTGCCATGTTTTTTTCTTGCTGTCCCTCACTCTCACCCCATGACAAGTAACCTACAAGACACAAAAAAGATGGAGAAACAAAGATTTTCAGGAAGAGAGGCAATGAGAAGGGGGGACAGATATACTGAGGGGGAGAAAAGAAAAATAGAGAAAACATTTTCAAAAAAGAAAGAGATTAAATGAAACAAGCAAGGCAAACAATAGTGGAAGTTAAAAGCAATAGAAAAAGTTTGCCTCTAAACAGAGAGCAGACACTGCAGAAAGAAAAGTTTGGGCATGCTGAAGCACTGTAATTTATGAAAAAATGCAACTAGGCAGGTTCCCTAAGTGCAACCCCACACCCTTGTGAACCAGCACATCCAGATGCTTTTTCGCTCCTGGACATTTCTGGAGCAAGTTCCCTCTCCCAGACACAGTGGGACACAGTGGCCAACACATCAACCTTGGGTTATAGCCACAGAATTGCTGCCTTTTATTGTCTGTTCCACCCAGAGTAACTGTGGCCACCCCATCCCTGTAAGTGTCCAAGGGCAGGTTGCACAGGGCTTGGAGCAGCCTGGGCTAGTGGAAGGTGTCCCTGCCCACAGCAGGGATGCAATGAGATGGGCCTTAAGGGCCCTCCCAACCCAAACCATTCCTGACCAGTTCTTTGGAGGGAGATCCACAGCTCCCTGTTACAAAGTTAATTCTAACAATGTGCCACAATCAGAAGTTCCACCCAGGAACAGTACTTACATTTCATGCCTAGAATAGGATTTTGGAAGGGTCACCACTAACTAAAATAATGTTTCCAAATACAGAAGTTTGAAACCAGTAAGTTATGCTCCTCAGCAATCTCAGTCCCAGTGCCTGATGCCCAAATGATTTCCCAACACTGCTTCCAAAGCAGAAAAAGCACAGAAACATTTATTACAAAGAAGATAAAATAAAAATCACTTGGCATAAGTTTTCTATTACAGGCAGGAGAAAGACAGGTGAAGAAGGAAAATGGCTACAAATATTCCTGATTTAAGTTCCTACACAGCAGACAAACTGATGGTTTTGACGCATTCAGCAATATAACCTGTCTCTTAACAAAATCTACTCCAAGAACATTCCTGGGGCAGCGAAAGTAATGTTTGAGCTCCTCTGGAAATTGAAAAGAGGTTTTCTCAGTTTGAAGGCAGTAGCAGAGCTGAGCTCAGACTCTGGTGCAGCTGAGGACTCTCTGCCTGCCGGGACAAAGCACAGGAGCCCAGCCCAGCTCCAGGGAAGGAGCTGCAGTCTCAGGGCTGGCACGGAATCCTGGATCACTCGAGTTGTGCCAGGCAGTGTTTTCCCTTGGGAAGATGCACAAAGTGCTGTGTACAGGAGCCAACGTGGTGCATCAGCCTTGTCTGCCTTCAGTCCTGACACACAGCACAGGATTTCCCTCTTATCTAAACTAAAGCTTTTAAAGCAGACTAATGCAAATGTTATCCTTGCTGTGACTGGATTCCTGGGCATGGGACATAATAATGACTGATTTAGCCACAGACCTCAGATTAAAACCTTTACGGATTTCCTGTCAAGTGATGCAGTATTTAATTCAGCCCTTTTAGGTGGGCAATACATGACAGTACTACAAGTAATCACATTCTGGAGAATTATTTTGAATTACATTCCTGGTCACAATCAAATTGATGGAATTCCTGCTCTGCTCCAGAATAAGTGCTATCATATAAATTCAGACTGTTTTCATGTCAAATTTACTGCTGTCAACAGTGAAAGCAAAACTCACATTTTTAGTGCAGGGCGGAGGTTCTGCTCTTTCTTGTGACTTGATCTAGATGCAAGGGGTTTAGAAATAATATTTACAATAAAAGTAATAATAATTATTAATAATCATCAAACAAATAATCCTATTGAATATTTAAGCCAGAAACCATCTCCTTAAAAATTTCTCCAGGGTGTCTCACAGTGCATTATAAAGAAGAATCTTTTTTAAAAATATTCAAATATTCAAATTAAATTTTTGTAAGATTCAATATGTTTTTACCATTGTTGAATATCATGACACTCCTACAGAAAAAAGAAAACAGAGGAAGAAGGAAGAGGGAGAGGAAAAAAATAGAGCTTGAAAAAAGGAGAAAACATTGTGCTTCTCACAGTGCTTCTGTACAAAAGGACTGATGAAATTAAGACATATAGTCCATGCGTTCCAACAGAGGCTTGAAATGCCACTTTAACATAAGCAAAAACATAACGAAAAATCCAATAAACTATTTTAAAAAGCGCACATTACTGAGAGACTAATTTTGTTTTCATATTTGGAGCCACAAGCTCCTGCTTTATGTGGCATCTGAGGATCCAAATGGATTATTTCAGTGTTTTCCAGCATCCTCAGTAGCTTCTCCACCTTTTCCCCTGCACATCATTCTTCAAACTTAGGCTAATCAAAAGAAATTTCTGGGATCTTCACTTCCATTTTTAGTGCTGGCCTAGTTAAAAAAACAAAGGGAGCCCAGCAATAAATAGTAAGACAGGCTCCTCTTTTTTTGTTGAAAGACTAAAGGAAATAATCTCTCTGTTCCTCCTTGATCAGATTATTGAGGCAAACAGGCTCTTCAAGAGCTGTTAGCAAAGCACCCAGCGTGGTGTGAAGTCTGGAGAGAAAGGAGATGGGGAAGAAAGCCATCCTGGAGCTGAAATGCATCAATGCAGCACTGAAGCAGACACCCAGCCACGGCACTCCTGGGAAGTGCTGCTGGGACACCTTGGCTGTGACTGAATTTCTGGACTCCTGCCCAATTTATTTTGAGTGGATTCAGTTTAATTGTCTGTGTGTGACTTCCTGAACCAGCAGGTACCTGCCAGACTGTCCCAGCTTATTTCTGAAGTCCATTAACTGCAGTTCCATGCAGAAGGGAGATTTTCGGAACCCTCAGTTACTCACAACACCCTGATCAATTTTCCCAATGATTAAGGATGAATGGCTGATAACAAACCTTGACAGGTCACATGGAGGCAGCTGGCCTGGAGCATGTGCAGCTTTGGAGAAAAGGAACTGCACAGGCATCACCAGGTCCCCCCCATGGAAATAACTGAAGACCCAGTTCTGCCTGGATTTGTACTATCCTGATTCTTCCTTTTCCTTAAGGACCAGCCTACCTTACACTTGCTTTATGCCAGTGTACATCCAAGATGACTGAAATAAAGACTGAGTGACAAATTAAATGAGAACACAAAAACTTGGGAATTATATCACAAATAGATTCCATTACCAAGTGATTTCACCTGCTCAACAGCACAGTGGGATCAGGTACAGAGATCAGACACTCTGCATGTAAAACAGTCTGCATCTGACTTCTGGGGCAAAGTTGGTTTCACAATGACAACTTGAGGCTTTCAGTGTTCTGGAAGAGACCAAACTGAGGCTTCTGAAGACAGATTTGCTGAGCTGTTCCCAGTACCCTGAACTGCAGAGGAGAGGAGAAGCTGTGTGTGCTCAAATAACCCTGAGTGAAGGGGCCTAAACACTGCCAGGTGTCTCTTCTGCAGACAGCACTGCCAAGGAAGTCAAGGACTCTCCTACTCTACGCTGCAAACCATTGGAAACTGGAGAAATAACACTGTGGACTGCCAAGCCCATCCTGAGTGAAGGCACAGCTAGAAATGAGGTGACAATCCCTACATCAGCTCCGAGAGGCCAGGACACCCTTTTCCTCCTGGCACAGCACAGACCCTGTGCAGCACCCCCATCTCTGCTGCAGCCATCCCACCCCTTGTGCTCTCTGGTCAAACTTTAGGAGTCTAAAATGCATTCATTACAATGTTAAATGAACCTGCACTTGAAGGATGACTGAGGGGAGGAAAAACTGATGTGCAGGTCCCCATGGCAGCAGCCAGAAAGGACAGGCTTCACAATTCTGTGATCATTTCACCAAGGCAGCTCTCCGGCCTCTGAGAAGCATTTCTGCTGCAGCTCATCCAACGTGCTCAGCACTTCTATTTATACAGACATGGCTCACCTTACAACTGCCTCACACAAGGTTCCTCTTCCACCTTCCCTTCAAAAAACAATAGGAAAACATTGTGAAAGTAAGATCTCTTGCTAGAGTACATCCCCAGTCAGTGACAGGGCTGTAAAGACAAGGTGATACACAAGGTTGGGAATGCTCAGAACTGCCATGGGGATCTGAGGTGAGCACAAAGGGGAACTGCTGGACCAGAAACTGTCACCCTGACCCCACCTGACACTGCCATGTGCCCAGCCCCGCAAAAGCAGCAGGAATGGGAAGATCCAAACCTCATCTGCATTCAGAACATCATTTCAAAGGTGTCTTGAATGGGCAGACATGTCACACAGTCATTTTTTTACTGCAGTCCTTAAGTGAATTGTTTTGTTGTTTTTATTATTATATTGAGGACATTCATTTAAAGTAAGAAAAATAAGGAAGAAAGCAGTGAAGCTTGGCTGCAAAGTGAGTAGACATGTCCCTAGAGATCTCCCGTCTAAAGTCTGGGAAAAAAAACAGCTCTAATCTCCTCTGGTACTCCTTAGACTGGAAAAGAGAAACATTTGCAGATGGTGTTCCTGAGGGGGTGTGGGAGGCAGGAAAAAATAATTTCTCCAGACTCAGCCTTTCTATCATGTGTAAAAGTAAATGGATTTCTTTCACTTCTTCAAACTCTGCATTTTTGGGTTTTTGGTTTTTGTTTTTTTTTTTTTTAATTCAGCCCTGGTTACTTCCTTCTCCCAGTTCTGTGGATTCCCATCCACATGCTCCCTCTCCACTACACCCCCTTCATCAAAGCAACACCATCCCAGGGCTGCAGCACCTCATCACCAAAGTCTCACAGTTCCCACTTTTCAAGAGCTCTTTCCTCCCAAGAACTTCTTAGCAGCTGTACCAGAAGGGAATTTTGCCTCTTATCTCCTCTGTGTAACATGGTCAGAAGAGCCAGACTGACTCACAGGCCCCAAAATGGGCATTCCATGAACTGGGGAATCTTGGATACACGTCCTTCCTCCCACACAGGACTAGGAGCTGAGCTTTTAACTGAAACCGGGAGAGTCACAAAAAGTCACAATGGAAAAATTTATAGGTTCATTATCAATATCAACTATCAGCAATAAGGCTGATTTGATCAACAATGTCACACCAAAAAAGCAGTTTGGACAGAAATAAGCAGAATGCTTTCCCATGCTGTCCTCTCTCATGTCCCAGCTCCGTCAATTAATTGCAGATGATCCTCATCTACAGCAATGCCTTCTGCTTAAAACTATTTAGTGTCAACTGCATTGCTGGTAAAACTCCCATGTTCTAATAAGAAAAGTGTTTTGCTTGTTTTAAAAGCCCAACAGAAAAAAGATCAATTTCTTCCTTTATGCTGATCTAATGCTCCAGTGGGCAAAGCTAAATAGTAATAACCTTCACTGGGAAGAGGCCAATTTGTTCTTCCCCAATTCCCCAGCCGTAAGTAATTGTGTGTCAACCACTGAGAAAGATGTGAAATCCAGCATGTGCTTCAAGTGAGCTGAAGTGCCAGCATCCCTCCGTGAGGGTCACTGGGAGCCCTTCAGTGCAGCTAACATGTGCTGCAGTGCTGCTGTGAACTGAAGGGCCAAGAGAACTCTTTCTCAACAAACCATGTCTCCTGCTCCCTGTGTGTTATAGTGTAAAATACAATTTTCTTGGACGCTGAGACTCCACCATCAGCCCACCCTAGAAGAATTCAAGGTGAGCTCTCCCATTTCAGCCCTGCCAGGTACTGTTGCTAAGCACATTTTAAAGGAATTCAGCCACAAATGCATCACAAGACAATCCAATATGGACATCAAAGCAGCACAGACCTATAGGAATAGGAAGGAAATGCTGTCCAGCAACTCTCACACCATTCTTTTCCAGCAGGATGGAGCACAATTAAAGCTCTGACATGACCAGAGCTATTAAGGAACAAGGAGGTGCTGCAGTTACCTGCAGACTCACTCAGACCACAGGATGACTGTTCTGTTATAGAAACTGCAGAGGATGACCTTGGATTTCCTCCTGAGGTGAAATTCTATTTGAGCATGCCTCACCTCACCTCACAGCCGCTCCAACATTTCCAGTGCCATCACTCAGATGTCCTTGGCTTCCATGGGCAAGTCCTATGAATGGAAACAGAACCAGGGCAGAGGCTGTTGAACACCATTTTTGCTTTGCCGCTGCCTAATTAGATGATGCTGACTAATCCTCTGCATTACTTCACAGTGAAAGGAACCCAGCAGGAGTGTTAGGATGGTTTGAAAGAGCTAAAAGCCATGAATTATTTCCTTTTACAGAGAGCATTTCATTTGTACAAGTTGCTTCCATCAAGTGTTCCTTTCTGAGATTATATTCCCCACAAAATGTCTCTGTGGCCTCCAGTGTTGCAAGTTCGAAGAACAGCAGACAGAAACAGAAAAATGAAGAGAAAAAAGCTGGATGCACTCCCCTTCAATATGAAATATTTTCCATATTGAAGCAACTACAATGAGAAGTGATTTGCAGAACTGGTCTCTTGACCTACTACTAAGTAAACAGGGGCTATAAATTGTTCTCCTCTTGCAAAACTGTAGATCTGTGGCTAATATGCCCATAATGCAGCCCCTGAGCAAATTCACAGAGAGCAGCTCACGGCTTTAGAGTGGGACATGCACATGCACTCCTTGCAAAGCTCAACCCCACACTTGAGCGTTCTGTTGAGCTGAGAGCACCTCAACAGACTTAGCACTGCCAGAAATTTAAACCTAAATTTAAACCTTTGTTTCCTCAGAGATCCTGCTAAACCACAACTGCAAAAGACACAAGGTGAAAAGAAAGGCCACAGACTGAAACATTCAAGGATAGGGAATCTTTTATAATCAATTTTTTGAAGCTTTAACAGGATGACATCATCAGCCACCTCATTACCTGAGCTGGTTCCTATGGCAAGTGTTTTTTTTTATTCCAAGCTTAGCCTCATAAGTGATGATCCATAGGAAACACAGCAGTGCTACTGGGAAGACAGGGGAAATGGCAGCTCAGTCAGCCAGCTGGTTCCTATGGCAAGTGTTTTTTTTTATTCCAAGCTTAGCCTCATAAGTGATGATCCAATAGGAAACACAGCAGTGCTACTGGAAAGACAGGGGAAACAACGGCAGCTCAGTCAGCCAGGGGGTAGGGCAGCTCTGGTTAGGAACTAACAGGGCTCTACAGCCCTGGTGAGTATGAAAATCATTCCCCATTTTCACAGAATCACAAAAGTAGGAAGGGACCCATAAGAACCACTGAGTTCAACTCCTGGCCCTACCCAGACATCCCACCAATCCCGCCCTGTCCCTGAGAGCATTGTCCAACCACTCCTGGAGCTCTAGCAGTTCCTAGCAGAATGATGGCAGCAAAGTCAGCAAAGGCAAATGCACTTTGTTGGTGAGTTTTCAACAAAACTTAAAGTATAATGAATGACCTCGATGCTCCAGTGTTCTACTTTTTGTTTGGTTTTTTTTTTGAGTTCCCCAAATCATTCAGGGGTAGACAGAACACGAACCCAAAGCCAGCTTCCCCTGTGACTTGAGATACATCAAAACCAGTCCCCATGGCCCTGGATGGACAAGTCTGAAGAACATTCATAATACACTTCTGGTGCTGGTGACTGAGAAATTTTACCCCTTCCAGTCAGGAGCTCAAGGCCTCCCACACTGTACCAGGCTCCTATCAGAAGTGAAAGGCTGGGGTGTGGGGTGTGTTCCTCACGTTCCTCCATGCACATCTCAACCTCTACTAGAAAGTACCTCTTACGAAAGAGCAGAGTTTGAAGCAGTTTTATCCTTCAAAATAACTCCACACAAACAGCCTCTTGCCAAACAACACAGCTCCTGAAAGCTGCCCAAGGTCAAATGTACTCCCTCCTTTAGTCACAAAACCAAGTCAGCACAACTGCAACTTCACCTCCTCACCCACAGCAGATCCTCCAGGATGTGCCAGGGCTGCACCACTCACTGAGGGCAGCTTTTTAGTCTCAGCCTTACCTGAGCACAGAATTTGGCTGAATATTCTGTTAGCAATTACACAGAAATTTGGGTCAGTGATGGAGGAGAGAACAGGAGGAAAAAAACAGCTGGATTTACAGAGCACCCAGGTTTGTGCAGTGTAGAGAATAAAACCTCTTCTACTTACACTGCAGCCACACTTGGTCAGGAAGCAGAATGACTGAGCTCAGGTCCACAGTTATTTTCAAAATAATTTGCTTTCCAAAAAGCTTCCCAGGTGTACCTGCAGGTCAGTCCCTACATGCATATGCCCTTTTAGATCTCATGTTTTTATTGGCACATGATTTTACAAGTACCTAGTGCAATAATGCTCAAAAAAATGTAATGCATAAATATCTCTGCATACAATTAAACTAATAATTAGTTCCCATCAAGGACATGCATGCAAGAATGTGGAACAATAGCTGAGCAGTGGAAGTGTGCAGGCATTCATTAAGCCACTACATAAATGCAGGAAGACGCGCTGCTGGAAATAACTTTTGCTCAAGGTCACTAGTGAAGTTGTTTTAATGTAATTAATTCAGTAGCATTCAGAATAATAAAAACTGGCATAAAGTACTAATTCAGCTGAAGGACAACAAGCAGCCACAGACTGTGTATCATCCATAAACAAAACCATGACAGAGCTGGCAGTGCTGCACTGGGCCAGGGTTAAGCAACCCTTGCTGACTCACCGGGCAGCTCTGCCACCAGCCCTTCCAAACAGAGGGGCAGAAATGTCCCCTGAAAGTCAGGACCCAAAATGCAACTCCAAGGGGGGAAAAGACAGGAATTCAGTAAGTTTAATGCTAGCTGGTTTTTTATTTTAGTAAATAGCATGTCTTTCCCCTTGGTATTTGGATAATGTGACAACATTGAGGAAGAATTTTGGTTGGTCTCAAATGAAGAGGAGTGAAAAACCATTTCAGCCTCTCTTGTTAAAGACACTCTCCTTCTTTCCTTCCAAGAAATCTTGTCATGTTATTGCCCAGCCAGCAGACCTGCCATAGTACACAGGAGGAAGATGGGAGAGCAGCAGCCAGGGGAGGATCAAACACCTCACAATGGACTTCAGGCCCAACTAAACAGGTTTAATCATTTTCAGCACATTTTATTCCAACAGCATGCAACCTATTTTAGGCCTTACTCTGAGCTGACTATAATTAACTGTAATTTGTACAGATTTCAATTTAATACATGAACTGGCTTGCTTAAAAAAAAAAAAAAAAAAAAAAGCAGGGCAATTTCCAAAGTTAAAGAAAGTCAGAAACCCATTTTTAAGTTCAAATGTCAGGCAAAAACACACTGTATATTGGCTCTATATAACAATTTTTCCAACACAATTCCAAGGTAAATATTTTAGAGGCTTTTATGGTGTTTCAAACTTAGCACAAAGACAGAATGTGATTTCATACACTGAAAAACTCAATTTCCCTTTAATAAAAATGCAGTTAATATTTGCTTTCTTAGCAGCAGTAGAGGCTTATATTTCAGAATTTGGCTGGGTTTGGGTTTTTTTGCTGTGACATACAGCACGATTGTGTTTAGGTTCAAATGAGATCTTCAAATCTGGTGAGACCTGGCCTTATTTCCCATCTCCAATTCTGTTCTCTTCTATTTTATTACCCAAGAAAACATCACCATTTCTAGCCTCCCCTTACACTGTCACCCCCAGTGTCACACAAAATCCCAGCAGTGAAAATAAAGAGAAGAAAGCCCTGTTTCAGAACCTCATGTGGACATTCCCCGAGGGAAAAACCACAAGAATAAACTCTTGCTCATTTACATCCATGCCTCTCTTTTTCCTCCTTCCCAGGCACTCTTATCTATGCTACAGAATTTTCTCTGCTGTAGGTGAGTTATCACAAAATCCCTTTTACAAACAACATGGCAAAGAAAACCAGAAGAATACCACAAGGTTTTGAATCACAACTTGACATACTGTAGTGTTCCAAATGGGTAAATCTGCCTGCCCTGCACCTCTCTTTTGCCACTTTAATTGCATTTCTGTGCTTTGCATCTCTCCTTTGTTGGAAACTTTTATTTCTCTGGTAACTCCTGAGACAAGACAGCAGTTTGTGGAGGAAAAAAGAATAAACCTGTGACATTTTTTGTAAGGGAGGAAAACAAGAAAAACTCCCAGTGCCCTTATCTGTATCAGCACCTGCACAAAAACACCCTTGGGATCCTCTCCAGCACATCCCTCCAATGCAGGCAGCCACATCTGCCTTGGAATTCAGCATCAGGCATTGCCAAAGTTTTCCTGACTAATGCTGCAAAGCCTGGCTGTGAGCTAAGCTGCAGTGACTTCAATTGGAAAGCAAGTCTGATAGTTTTGCAGTGCTGTCTGGCAAGCCAGGAAAGAGATGAGGGATGGGAAGAGTGACGGAAATGGAATTAAGAAGTAGTAGATGAGGTGACATTCAAGAAGAGAGAGACTATAAAAGCAATGACACCATTCTGACTTGACACACTTCAGATAATGTAACTTCAAGCTGACAGAGCATAAATAGTCACTGATGATGTAAAAACAGAGTTAGGAATACTTGGAAGTATTAACTTTTCCTGGGCAACTGCCATTCCTACAGCCCAGACAGAACTACTTTGCTTCTCTGTAAGTTAAATGGCATCATTTTGCTTTTGGCTTCCAAGAAAACTTTGTTCTAATTAGAACAGTTCCTTGCAGAGCACAGTGAGTTCCCAGCACCACAGTAAATGAATAAATGCAGCAAACACAGATGCAACTTCCACCTTGCAAGGCTGTTCAGAAAGTTTTGAATTCCTTCAAACAAGACTAAGCAATGTCCAGCCAAAATCATCATGAAGCCAAGGAGAAACAAGCACAGCCCAAACTCACCAGTCGAGTATGAAGTATGAGCAGAAGAGCACTGCAGAAGTGTAAGAGGGTTGGGCTCCAAAGTATCCACACCTCTGTGGCTCTGAGCTGAGCTCCCTACCAGCAACATAGAAACACTTCGGTGGGAAAAGACCACTGGGATGTGCCTGAAAATACCAGAGGATGTGCACAAAAAGGCACCAAGCTCTGGTACTCCACAGACTAAGTGAATTTCCAGCACGCTGCAAGTGCAGAGAACCTGAAAGGAACGATTCAGTGGGAGCCAGGGCAGGAACAGCTGCATGACCCCAGATGTGCCCTATTCCCAGTTCCTTCCTTGTCTTTTGCAGCAACTTCAAACCATGAGAGAGCATCTTCCCCAAAGCCCCAGAGATGTCCCAGCAGTTCACCTTCTGCTGCTTCCACATCAGCCCTCTTAGACAGGGAGTAACAATGGGCTGACTCAAATGTCCCCCAAACATCCACTCACAGCAAAAATATCACCCAAAACAAAACAGAGGGACCAGAGAGCAATAACACAAAAACATCAGGAAAGAAATACAGCACTGGAATAAGAAAAGAAACCGCAAGGAAAGCAAGAAAGGATCCAGAGACAGGAACCAAGGACTGTGCATCACAACATACTTGGTGTAGCTGCTTGTAGACGGGCAGAAGGTAGAAGGTGGGGCAGAATCATCCTTTTCTTGGAAGTGCTATGACTGGGATTTATCCAAAATGAATAGCGTTAATTATTTACACCAGCAGCAATTGCTGTCATCGCCATTTTCTATTACTCCTCTTTGGTTTCCATTTTTTTCCTGCTGCGGTGGCAGCTATTTCTTACCCTAAACAATAAAGAATACTCCTATTTCTGACTGTTTCTTATTTGTGCACTCAACTCACCACTCTCAAACACAGGGCTTGTCATAGGACAGGACGCCCACTGAGGACAGTATGGGGATTTTGGCCTTCTAGGAGCAGCCACCAAGGAAAAAAGCTTCTTTTAAAGATAGCAGCTGTTAGAAAAGCATCATTAGCCTTCAGAGCTTGGATCAGAGTTTTGCTTTTTTGACAGTTGACCAAACTAGTGCCACCTGTTCTGAATTCCAGCTACCCCTTTATCTCAACCAAGATAAGATTTTTATCTTGCCAGCCTTTAGACTCATACCCACATAAATGCCTTTTTATCCAAGTCAAATGAGTTTTCATCAGTTTTTCTGGGCTGTAGAGATTGACATACCATGTAACAGTGATGGCTTTGCAGAACTGGGACAACAGGCAGGCAGAAGAGCAGTGCCATAAATTCTTTAACATACTATAGGTCTATCTAAGGAAGGCAGAGGGGCTTCCTTTTTGAACATCCTGGAAAAACAGCATGCTTTTCCAAGCTGATCATGTGGCTCTCAACAAGCTTCGTATTTTGCCCAACCAAAACACCAGACATGCTGACCACATCACTGAACTGTGGCTGGAAAACGGAAAACATTCCCCTTTCACAAATGAACTCCCAGGAAATAAATAATCACTCATTAAACACAGAAACACAAACAATGGCATTGCCTGTTCGGAGCTGGTTTGACTTGTCTCAATTTACAGTTTCTTTCTAAGTCTATCAGCTGAATTCTCAGTAACTACATGTGGCTCCCTGCCCATTTTTAGTACCTGGAGCTGCCTGGTAACTCAAGTGCCTGAAGCTCTCTGGTGTACTCACTTCTTTGAAGAAAAGAAGCTGTTTAGAGGGAAGGGCAAAGGAAAATGTGCAGCTTCCCAATCCTAGGACAGACATTGTAGAAACAATGGACTCAACCACAACAGCAGTAAAGTATCACTTCAGTCCTCCTGGAAAATTCTGCTATTTCAACTTAAAATGCTAACAAGATCTGCCCTGTCTCCCAAAAGTCCAACTTTATCTTGAGTTTTGAAGGGGGAAAACCCCAAACAACCAAACACTGACACTACAAGCGCATCCCAACCCAGCATGGGAAATAAATACCAAGTTCAGTCCTGTGATTAATCTTTGTTTCACTTGCCCAGTACAAGCAAGGGAGTTATGAAGCCATCCTGGTTGAACTTTGGCCCCTCAGATACAGCAACACATGTTAGATATGACTGAACACTCATCATTCACCCACTGCCTTTCATCTCCAGCTCTGCCTAAGCTTCGCATGAAGTTTCAAGGCAAAACAAGTTCTTGCCCCAACAGGCCCGGCTCATCTGGAGACTCCTCCTCTATTTCCCTGTGCTGGCTCCCTCGGGAGTGTGCACAATTCAGAGAAGCAAAAAGCACCAAGCACCGTCACTTCCAAAGCATTTCATGCATTTCAAGGAGCAAGGTGGCCCCAGCAGGGAACAGCCTTCCTGCCAAGCTGCTCCTAGGCAAAGCATCCAAACATCTCCTGCTCTGCTCGCTGGGACACATGGGCAGAGGATGCTCAGGAATGAGGACTAGAGGATATCTTTGGGGTGGAAAGGGAGGAAAAGAGGGTGGAAGGGGAAGGAGAAGGGAAAAAAATTAAGAATAAGAAGGGAAAAGGAGGAAAAGAGGTGGAAATGGAAAAAAAGGGAGGAAAAAGGTCAGGGGCAGCAAGGGGAGGAAAAGGGGGGAGAAGGGGGGAACAAAAAGAGGGGAAGCCAGAAAAAGGGGGGGAGAAAGGAGAGAAATAGAAGGAAAAGGGCAAAGAGGGTCTGTTTGCTCATTTGCAGTTTATTGAGCTTCACCTGTTGCAGAGCTGGATAATAAACACAATCTCAGCGCACAGGAGAACAATTCCACCACTGACTGCAATCACACCCAGCCACCCCAGTTCTTCTCTGGGAGAAATGGACCTTCAGAGCTCAAGATGAGGTAAAATATCTCCTCTGACACATATGAGAAAATTAAGCATTGATTAGTATTGAAATCCTGGAGCCTTTCCAAAACTCTTTTTTTTTTTTTTTTTTGGTGCATAGTGTTTAAAAAGTTATATTTTACCTGCAGACCTTGTTCAGAGATATAGGGATGCTAAACACCTATTACTATTTGTGTAAGAAATCCAGGTGCAAACTATTCAGTCCCAGACTACATTTAGAGGCAGTGCAAAAACCCTGACACCTGCTCAGGGGGAATTAATCTTATCCTCAGGCAAGAATTAAAGACAGGCCAGCTTCATCACCCTGAGGAGGTGCTTGTTCATCACCATCAGCTACTGAGGAAGCCCAGAGATGACAGCCATCCAATATTTAAACTGGATGTTGGGGCAGATCTATCCTACCAGAGGAGGTAGTATTCTAACCCCATTAATCTGGTCCAGTGACTGGAACATTTTTGGGAAAAATTTCAGGACTCTGTACAATCTAAAAAGGTTTAGACTTGGCTGAAGTGATAAAAAATCCCACACAAAACCAACTGAACAGTCCTAATTTTAAATATTCCATTAGGTCACATCCATTCCTAGCCCACATTTCAGGGGTTTTTTGTTGTTGATTTGGTTTTATAAAAGTTAAGTATAAAAAGCTTCACACGTAGGGGCTGAACAGCTCAATCAGGTGGATTCAGTGGCCTTAGGCATAAAGAAAAACAAAGCTCTGCAAAAGAACTTGTCCACATGGAGTTTCTTCCAGAACAGCTGCTGTACTGTCAAATGTTATCAAGGGACACACAATTCCTTCTTTACCTCCAAATTCTGCCCTTTGTCCTAACTGTGAAAGTTAAGTGCTCTCTTCTGCCAAAGAGTGATGTGTTCTGTTGTCTGTCTGCATTTAACAAGACATGTTTAATCAAATATCACCAAAGTTTTCTACAAAGAACCAAAAATTGCCATGATTTGTGTGCCTTTTTTACTTTGTATCCCAAACTTACTTTCATACTAAAAATACTGATTAGCTTTGCTCCCATCTGACTACAGGGATGGGAATGTAAGTGCTGTTTGTGCTGCTATTCTGTTTTCTCAGCAGTCAGAATAAAACACTGCTGTCCTCCAGACACATCTCCTTCAGCTGCTGTCAGATATTCTATGGAACCTATTTCTACATGTGCTTCTTTGGGTATCCTGGTGAGTCTGAGTAAAACACAAAAGGCATAGAATGCCGACTCTAAAATATCTAAAATTAAACCCTTCCCAGGGGTGCCAGGTGACATTCACCCTAGTAGGTATGAGCCAGCAGATTCACCAGGTGAGGCAGAAGCACAGCACTGACTAATTCAGCAGCAAGAGATGCCTTTGAGGAAGGATTGGAAGGATTACTTCATTCCCCTCCTCCACACTGGTTCCCAAATGCAATGATGTAAAAGCCACAATATTCATAAAAGACAGCAGCCAAATGAAGTGCCAATACACAGTGCAGGAAAAACAGGGAGGCAGAGGGACATCTCCCTTTTTTTTCCACAGCTCTGCCTCCTGATGAAGAGCATGTACAGTAGAGCAAAATATGGGGAAAAAACCCAAACAAAAATAGCCCCACTAATTTAATAGAAGATTGAGAAACCCCCCACAGAGCAGCTCATGTTAGAGAAGAGGCATTTTAGGGCACCTCAGAAACACAGAGAGATGGTTCTCAAAGCCCACAAGGGCTCCGGAGGTTTCTCTTCCCCTCTCCCCCACACCTAATCTCTCTCAGTTCCACATGATGTAAACAGATGAGGCTTAGAATACAACAAAACAATTGTGTGAAAGAAGAACTTTTTCTTTTGCTTTATGAAAACTAAAAGGCAGAGGGGGAGGGTTGGAAGCAGATTCCAAGATGGGAAAGCCAAGAGAACTTGGTCTCAGCAAACCCTCCTGGATCACATTTTTGCTGCAATGCAAACCAGCTCCTTGTTCCTCCACAGCAGAGACACCCAGGCTGGACCTTCTGCCCCACTGCACCTGGGATGGCAACAGGAATATTCCCATTTATGCACAGCCAGACAAGGCACTTAAAACCTCAAGAGCAGTGATACACCACGGGTGTGGAACCCACAGCAGCACCCGCCCTGCTAAATCTCCCCAGGATAAATGATCTCAGCAGCAGCTAACCCAAAACGCCAGACATCAAAGCCTGTGTAATGACAAATAGCTGTGAAAGAACTACTCCAAGAGCTCAGAGATGTGGATTTTTAACAGTCCTGACAGAAGGTAAAACCACAGCTCCACCAACAAAACGAACAATGATTGTAGGAAAAAGATACCCAGGGAACAGCACAGCCCACTGCAACAGAAATAATTAAAAGAAAAACTGATCACCTAAACCACAGAGTTGATAGCAAAAGCATAAGTAGGAAGAAATGGAGGAAAAGATCACCATGTCTGTGACTTGAAGATTTAAACGGAAACGCAATCAGTAACAATATATGGCACTCAAATTCATAAAACCTATTAAATCACCTCTCTGCAGTCTTAATTACTGACAGGAGTGATTCCTTATTAATTGATAGGGCACCCTCAACTCAAAGACAGCAGTGAAAAATGTTGATACACAAGGTTTTCCCAAAGCTTAAGTAAATTTATATTGTACCCATTCACTCCCACAAATCCACAAAGGTCAAAAAACAGAGCAACACAGTTCTTTGGCCACTGTGGCAGCAACTTAAAAAAACAAACCAGTAAAAGCAGATAAGCAAGAGATTCTCTTCCTAATGAACACAATATAAAGTATCTTCATTCATAAATGTCTTTCATTTTAAAGACAACCCTGATGATGCATCTGGAGTATGCAATGTGAGGCTAAAATTCCACTCAATTTGTGTGCTATTAAATACAACTGAGGGATTTGATGAGGCTCTGGAAATATATCATATATAGCACTGAAGGGATCCCATAGTTAAAGAGGAGGATTCAACCTCCTGGCACATCTCAGAGATGAGCCACTCAATCATTCCCAGCACCAGCAGTGCCCCAAACTATGTGTGCTCACAGCAGAATCCTGCTGTTCACATCTACGCTTGTGTATGTGCCCTGCAATTACTTTATATTTATATGAATACAAACAAAACGTGGGATTCAGTGTGGGCACAAACACCATTTATAGAAATTGAGGTTACGTTTAGAAACCCTGATCTGCAATTACCTCACTCTCATTGTTCTACACTGAGACCACATTCACATGTACAGTGCACAAACCTGTTCCCAAACTCATCCAGAACTAAATCAAATTGCTGCATTACCAAATTCCAGCTTACAGATTGTGTATTTTTTCAATTCAAGGCTAAGCTAAAGTGAAAACAAGAGGCAGGTGAGTATTCCCCACACAGAGCTGTATTTACTGCTCAGATGCTGAGTATATACTTAGGGAACACCCTTCCTACCTTTTAAAATGGTAGAAATAAAACAGGATATGTGGGGAGGATATTCAGAACACCTCCTAGGGGAAAATAAAAACACAAACACAAGTACTATTTCATTGATTCACCTGAGAATTGGAACTTATTTCATTTCCAGACACCCACATTGAAGCCATGAATCACCACATCTCCTGGCTGGAAGCCAGTGCTGCAGCTCCTGTTTCCATGGCAATCCTGATGCCTCCCTGCTCCTGAGTCTTCCTATCAAGGTATTCATTCAAAAACAAACAGGGGGGACTGCTAGCCAAGTGGTGACTCAAGAAAATGCTTTAAAATGCTCATACAAGATTCCAAATTTGCTGAAAACACAGTTAGGAAACAGTCAATCCATCACAGGAGCTATTTCTGCAACAGGACATGGCTGAACTTCCTGAATACCTCTCTCTGGACCAAAACTTTCCCTGTGTAGGCTTCCCCTCTTCTCATGGCAGCTAATGCAGAGGAAAGGTCATTTTTAATCTTTTTATTATTATTTTTGTTTGGACATCTGTTTGCTTCTTTCTGAAAGGATACATTGTTATCCACATGCATCCTGACCCAGCAACTAATCTTCAATTCAGCTTAAACTGTTCCCAATTTGAAATCCTTGACATTACAGGAAGAAATAGAACCAACTCCTACTCACTCATATGAAAGATTTAACAAAACATGCCTATGCTGGTCTTCTGACTATTTTTTCCTAGATTTTACAAGAACAAAACAAGCTTAATGCACAGCTGCAATACATAGTTATGGTATGGCCTTCTGAAGAAAAATCACGGTGATGTTTCAAGCCTCAGGCATGATATATGAAATCATTCATGAGGAAACAAAATTCTGTCTTTTCAGAGAGAATTTCACCTGTTGCAAAGAGCTCATCAGTTGAATGAGAAGTTTCTGCAAAGTGCAGCAATTTTAAATCAAACACAGGGTTACTTCATATGAATCTCCTTTAAAATACAACTTTCACTTCTTCCAACTGGTGAGGACATGAGGAAGTCAGCAGCACTCTCAGAGGGAGATACATTTTGGAGAATTTACCTTCTGTATTAAAGTTATGCTGATCATGCACTAATGCAGAGATGCTCCCTTTAATCACAAGTCTTCAGTCTCATCCAAGCAACCTGGGCAAGTTTTCCAGAAGAGTGGCAGAAAAAGCATCTCAAAAAACACAGCAGAAGGAAAACCGTATCTGCTGGGAGTACAGCGTGGTGACAGGCACTGAGCCCACGCACAAGCCTGTGGAAACAGTCAATGGGAACAATAAAAATGAAATTAAGCTGACAAGTCCCATTATAGCCCCTATCTCCACACTACATGGGAGCACTACAGCCTTTTAAATGCACTTATTCCAGCCAGGAAACTCTGTGCTATCATTCCTCCTGTACAGAAACACAGAGAAGTGCAGTTTGTCTGGGTAACAGAGAGAACTTGGGTAAGTGAATAAAGCAGGTTCAAAATTAAGGTCTCAACTGGAGTGCAGGGGCCACTCTCCCAGCCCAAGTCCCTCTATGACAGCACAAACCATGGTAATTAAAAAATATTTGAGTGTCCTCCAGCATGTCTTTAATACACCAGTGAGCAAATGGATCCAAATGACCTGGTAGCATGTACCTGAGAGGCAAGCACTGCACTCCCTGCCCTCCACGGGAACTCAGGAGCCTGGCAAGGGCAGGACAGGAACACCTTGCTGTGGGATGCCCCACTCGGCTGGGCTACATTCACGTTGCCTCAAGCCCTTGAAATTAATTTCCATTATGGCAATAAACACCACTTAGCTGACAGAAGTTGTTTATTTGCCATGTAATTGTCTTCAGAGAGTTGCAGTGTCATTCCTCCTCATTATAAAGGGCCCTGCAGTTGTCTCTGTACAAATCAGCATTGCCCATGGTTTCACAACAATCCCCATGGATTCCCCCCCTCTAATTATTAATAGAAGTTAATATCTTCACCTCAAACGATCTGCTCTTCTCCCTGGGAAAGGCACTTCTGTTGCAAGTCCCTTTTTGCATGGTTTTGCAACAGAAACACATCTGGCCCTCATTAGAAGCATAATAAGGTACTGCTGAATGTGTTCTCACTAAAAAATGCATAAAATTCACACTAAATAATGAAACTGCCCTTTCAAAGGGAGGCTAGGTCATTCAGACACTCCAAAATCCTGCCCAAAACCATATAATAGCTTCCTGCAGCATTCTGGAGTGCTGAATTTCACCTGAACACCTCCAAGCCACTGCCCTGCAGGAAAGCCCTGCTTGTAAGAAACCAACAATTAGCCCTGGTCTCATCCTTTTCTTCTTTTAAGCCTCTTTTTTTTTTTTTTTTTTTTTTTACGCTTCAGAGCCTGAAAACTGCTTTGGCTAGAAATTCTCTCCTATCAAAAATAAAGAGTTGACAACATCAGAGACAGCCCTTAAGGCCTAGTAACTGAGAACACCAGATCCACATGAGTACATGAGCTACCAGAAAAGCCTAAAAATCCCAATTTCAGTAGATCTGCTAGATTTAAAGATTAATGCTTCATATAATTCAATATATGCTCTTTTAGAATTTCAGCAATGGCTTCTCACAGCTAAAATTACATGGCAGGAAAAGGGAAAAGCAGTTATCATCCCAATCTTACAACTTCATATCTTATGACTAGAAAGAACTAGGAACACATTAGTTGACTGGTCAAACCTTTTGGGATTTGCAGGACTGGGGTAGAATTTTGCATATTTGATCTTCGTATTTTTTTTCTTCTCTTTTAATGATATGCTCTAAGCGTTCAGGAAGTAAGAGAAGTTTTGTCTCCTGTACCTTCATATCTGATGGCACTTGGAGATATTTAATAACTGTAGAATCCTCTATTTAATTGCCAAAATGGATGTCAAACCTTGAGGGCATCACACCTCTAAACCCACTTTAACCATACAAATAGGTTTGATTAGTCAACACAAGGTTTAAGAAAAATACAGAAACCACATCCACTTGAGTGTCACAACCTGCAGAAACTGAAAAACAACTGGAATAAAGATAAAAAGCATTCTGATTGGTAACAAAATATTCCTGAGAGTTTACAAAGCCCAATGGAGCACTGGAAAGAGCAGGGTGAGTAAGTGTTTCTGGAGAGCAACGCACAAACACTTTCTCTTTAGTAGGGAATTTGAAACGTGTTCAGACAAATGGGTTTTGCTGTGTCTCATCCTGCCAAGCCTTTTAAGGCCTTCCAGGTATGCTGCTATACCTGCATATTAAGGAATTGCTAGGTAAAAAGGAATTATTTTTGCATTTGTGAGCAATGCTGACAGTACACTGCTCAAAAAGGGGTCTCTGTAGTTTGCCCCTCATAATATTAAAGGTCAAGAATGGCAAGGAGCCAAAAGCAGCTGTTTCCTTTCCACAGAAAACAAATGTACCGTGCTGTCCACCCACATTTCAGGCAGCTGGGGAAGATTTAGGGTATGGAAACATGGGCTAAAGAGGGTAATCCTGCAACAGCCAAGCACGAGTACTACAGCACATCCAGGCACAAGAGCTAAGGCTGACTGTTTCTCTCAGTCAGAAGATATCCTAGTTGGCTATGAAAATGAACAAAATTCAGAACAACTTCTTCAGTGCAGTCCCTTCACTCCAAGAAAAAACACAACCCAAAACTCAGGCAAACATCCAAATTCTGAAGTGTTGTATGAAGGGTCAGAATGTTGTATGAAGGGTCAGAATGAGAACTTCCAAATAGCCAGATTAAAAAGAATAAAACAAAACCCACAACAACAACAAAAGCCAAACCCCCCTTCCCAGAAAAACAAACAAACCCCCCCCAAAAAAACAACAAAAAAAGACAAACAAACAAAAACAAAACAAAAAACACACACACCAAAAAAAAAAAGCCAAACACACCTCAGCCTTTTTTGGAGTTACTCAGAGCTGAGAAAATTCTGCGCAAATGGCCATAAAGGAGGAAATGAACATTTTCTGGTTTAATTTATTACCAACACTATAATGACACCAGCAGGATTTTTGCTAGAAAATGACAGTAACATCACAGAGAACATTCTGCAAGGCAGGCATCCCTGCTCAGTATTTCAAGCTCTAGACTAATTTTTGGTTTGACACAGGAAAGGCTTCCCTGAGCAGCTTTATTTCCCAATGACTTCAAATGATTTCAGTTCCTCTGTGCTTTTGCTTTTCCATGTCCAGACTGGAGACAGCTCCCTCATTATCTCACAGCACTGTTAGCAGATCAATAATTACAAAATCCTGACTTCATCAAATCAGACATGCTGGAAGTAACTGTGTGAACTTCCTGCAGCACTTGAACTCTCTGAATACATGGTTTTACCCCTCTTCTGGCAGTCAACGCTGTCCTCCACCAAAAGAGCAGCACAAATTCAGCTCATCCCACATCCACACACACAGGGGCTGAGAAGTCAAAGGTTGTAATAGAAACTGGTGCTGCAAAAATATTTCATTTTTAAATCCCTCTCTGCAATTTGGTTTGGTTTAAATTATTTCCAAAGCCATAATCCCAACACTTCTGAAATAATTTTGCTTTTCAGTTATCTGGGAAGAAAGCCAGCCTTAGCAGGAATGGTATAATGATGTCAAGAGAAGGGACAACTTTGTCAGAGGCAAGAAAATTTACCTTCAGTTTACCATCACCTCTAACAAGGTGCTTCTTGCTCAAATCAGAGATTTAGCACTGTGCTGGTTTATGGAACAGAAAATAATTTTTAAAAAGCATCTAGGGTTGAAATACACTTCTTACAAGTTGAGTTAAGAAAGGAAACGTTGATCCAGGAATAATCTGAGGTGTTACTATTAGTCATTTGCACAGCAGCACAGTTTGAAATACATTACTTAATAGGACTTTCTCTCAAACAATGACAAAATTATTTCCAAGACTAACAAAGTTGATGCAGGCAAGATGATGGGTCTCCTTCCTCAGCCTAGGCAGGACTTAAGAGTGAAGCCTTTCTGCCTTATCCTTCAGGGCACATCTCAAAACACAGAATCTCACTAAATGAGGTTATTCCACGAGCAGAATTAGGCTGCAAAGGACCCAGGAGTATTCCCCTCCCACATCCTCTTGCAAGGCCAGTCCTGAAATGGAAATCAAGAGCCCTTTACAGGCTTTCTCCCCAGAGGGACTGACAATCAAGCAGGGCAGGTAAGGCCCCACAAAGCCTCTCACTTTGCCAAAGCAACCTTCTTTCCCAAAGGATGGCAAGGACAAATTCCCTGCCCAGGAAGGACAGAGGACTCATTTTAACAAGCTCACAGCACATAGTAGAGGCACAAATTTCATTTCCCAGTATTTACAACTCTACTCTGTTTTGGAGAATACATAAAAATTGGTTTTTCATGGCATTTAATTCTTCTCCCACCTGTTCCAATCACCATCTATTCCAACTCTCACCAAGCAACCTCAGGTATTTTTCTGCCTGTGTTTGGGAGCATCAGAAATACCAAAACATAAAGCAACCCAGAAAAGCCCTTAGCCACTTCTGACAAGTCAAGCCACATTATTCAACCCCCTTAAATAATGAAGTCGAAATATGAAAAGAGACAACACAGACTGAAGCTTTTAAAGTGCCAACAGCACTTTAAAAAGGACCATTTAGGGTACACAAAGATACTTTATACCCTACAATCTGTGTCTGCAGTGAACAAGGCATTTTTGTGCCTCCTGTAGCTTTTTACCCTCTCCCCCAGCACTTCAGTTTTCAAGAGGGAAGCATCACCTATAGCATCAGTGGTTTCCCCTACAGTATTTTCTTGTTTATCCTTTACTTTTGCCAAAACACTCTTCACATAAGATCCTTCATCCACCTCTAACTTTTCTTGCTGAAAGTCTTTCAGAAGTGTTCTTGTCTCTCCACTGAAATAAAAAATACCCTCTTGTCACTCCTCTACCCCTTTCTGACAGCCTTCTGAACATCCTCCACTGATTTTCCCTGCAAGCTTTCCCTTTCTCTGGGCAAAGAGAGAGAACTCTACTTCTCCTCTGGTGCCCAATATTCCTTCCCTCCAGGCTTTTGAAAATTCCATATTGCTAAAAACTTCACAACTGTGCAATTTGCACTGTCTCGCACTATTTACTGACAGTAAATAATCCAATTACTATCTTCTGGAACCATTTCCATTACATGCCATCCACAATGCTAAAGCTCTGGGGGAGGTTTCTGCAGAGAAGATTCCATGCTTTGGAACTTTCTCCTTAGCACAAACACTGCCACTGGAGCAGCAATTAGAATGCCCACTTGACTTTTCACCAGGAACTTGAGATGACAAGTACTCTCCCCAAGGGCTCAATGTAATCTTTGTCTCAGGATAACAGAAGTCATGCCAGAACAGATTTGGGGGGAAATATCCCACCACACAACCAGTTTGTGAGTTTAAAAGTAGGGGCCATGAACCAGCCAGGAGCAGAACTGGCCTCATCGCATTTATCAAGTTCAAAGTATCACCTAAAGCCAGGCATGGCACAAGATGACATTTTGCAGTCATTCCAATAAAACCTTCCCTTCCCAACGAAATCCTGATTTATCACCAAGACTGCTATTCCAGCCAAGCTTTGAAGTGTGTGAGGTGCTTTCTACTACTCAAGATTAAAAGAAAAAATCAGAGTTAAAACTGTTTATCCTCTAAAGGAGGGTTAGCCCCCTTTATTTTCAGCCTAACACGAGAAGACAGGAAAAGGCACCTCTTCTAATCCAGAAATCTTAGAAGGGCAGGGGACAGAAGTCCTTCACTGCCTTTTCTTGGCAATGTCCAGAGGCAGGAATGTGTGGTGGTGCAGTCTTTGAAGACTCCACTTGAGAAACACCCAGGATAGCAAATTCCACCTTTATGAGCTACCACAAAGGAGCTGACTGGGGGGGGAAGTCGGAATCATCTGCAAAAGACACCGGCTAATTTACTGCTCCCCAGAGTTCCAGTCTGTCACTCTTCCTGCTCCAAATATAATCGCCAAAATCTGATTTCAATAATTTGTAAATACATGTGCAAGCCCTTCCCCGTCTTCGGGTTAACTGGTGACTCATTTCACAGCATTGCCGAAGGATTTGTGCTCTTCCCTTCTTACTCCTGCTAAATTCATCACTCCATTCTGCTGTGCCGCTAAGCTTTTCCACGCCAGCACCGGCTCATCTGTTGCCATAGCAGCCACGAGAAACAGAATGCAACGTGAACAAAAGATTATTCGCCCCCTCCCCCCCGTAATTTATTTATATGCAAGTAACCCACTGAGAGCTGACAATAGCAATGACTTGTCATTCACTCTACAGCAAAAGGGCTTTTTTTTACTTTTTTTTTCCACACATGTGGTACCAAAAATAATTAAAATTCCTCTGAAGGAGGGAAAAAATCCTGAACTGTTTAGGATTAAGGAAATGCAGTAGCAGATCTGTATAGGATGCTGATTTGGAATTAGAGCTTGGAAGAAAGAGGCTTAACACATACACTGCTTGAATATCCCTCTCCAGAAAGCTTTTCACTATTTTCAATAGCACCATTAGAACCATCGAGAGGCTAAACCATGGAAAAAACCTAATTCCAAGTATTTATATCTAACTAAAAACCTAAGGGAAAAGGAAAGCAAGCTAACTAGAGAAAGACATAAAGCCTTTTGAAAGGTACCTGTTCTTGATGTGCTTGTTAGCTGCACAAGTTGAATTCAGCTGTTCTGTTATTATTTCCCATAAGAACCGCCTCGGTAAAAGGAGCAGTTTACAGATCCTGAGAGACAAACAGTTAAAGTGAACTATACCCTGGTTCAGGTGCCCCTGGTGTCTCAGAAAACACTGGATGGCAGGTTCCACCGTTCCAGAGCAAAGCTCTGTGCCTGGCCACATCCATGGCAAAATTCTGAGCTAAATACAGAGTCTGGAACAGAGTTCTGATCAAAACATGCCAGGTAACCTCCAATTCCCTGCCTCCCAGGTCTACAAGATCCATTATCTCACACACATCTCTAAGACATCTGCAGCCTATGCCAAAGGTTGGAATTTAATGCCAAAATGAGAAATCCCAGTATTTCCAAGGCATAATAGCCACCTCAGCTGAAAGATCTTATGCTGCCTTTAAGTGGGTTTAGAATTTGATATATTAAACAAACTGTAAATTAACCAACGCTATAAAAGTAAGAGTGGAACATTAAGAGAACTCAGAGCAGAACACTGAACAATGCTTTAAGTAAATGTATTCACAGCGTGTGGTTTGTGGTTCTTAATGGGTTACTATAAACATATACACACAATCCTACGCTACTATGATGCAGTTTTTCCAAAGACAACAGGGACTTGAGGCACACCTGGTTTTCAGCTCCACTAAAAATCCCTAAAGATGCATCAGTTTAAGCCAACTGGCCAGTGAAACTCACGAGTTTGGTCTTTTTAGAATGGGAGTAGGAATGGCCCTTCAGACACCTTCAGTTTGCATTAAATAACAACTCAGGTGGGCCTGGTGCCTACTGAGGAGGACACGGTGCCTGCAGGGCAGTGCTGGGAGGCACCAACCCACAACGGCATCACTGCACAGCATCTTGGGGTGTCCTGCTCTGTAGATATCTGATGCAAATCAAGGAAAATGAGACAGCACCATGCTCAGCTAAATTCCATCTCATCCCCCATCCCTATTCTCTGTCAAAGACTTTACAATTTAAATCTAAGGGGCAAGTCCGCAATATTGGCTACCAAGCTCTGTACCCCAATCTCCACCCCAAATTTCTCATTATCCTATTTATTCTATTTATTTTTCCAGCCATCACATACAAGGTGGTTACTTACAGAAATCTGATTCTAGAGAGGGCAATGGATGGAAACCTCATTACAGAGAACCTCTGCAAGAGAGATGGGAAAACTACACTTCCTGCTCTACACTAAAGCCATAACTGCAAATTTTTATGTATTTTGTGTACATTCTGTACAAAAGAACAAAATAAGACTTAGCCAAACAGTCAGAACTTAAAATTCTGGGAAATAAACAATTTAAAAATAAACACGACAAAAAGACTTTGGAAAAAAGATTAGTTATATGTGACTCCTGCAGCTTAACCACCACAGATTGTTTTTGTTAAATCATCTTAAAACTGGAAGCTGCAGCAGCCTGTTAAGCAGCATTCAAATAATTTCAAGCAGTTTTACAACTAAGTAGTTCTTCCTTGAGCTTCTTTATACTTTATATATGTATGTGTGTGTGTGTGTGTGTGTATGAAAGAGTAGCATTTAAACTAAAGAACAAAGCTGAGAACTAGAACATCAACTGTCTTATGCTGGGGAGCAATTCTCTAGAAACCTCTTTGGCAAAATCTCACTGAGCCAGGTGTAGGTAAGTGAGTGCTTGACTACAGTTAAATATCTGTGGTTTAGATAAAAAAATAATTCAAAAATGTAGTAACACCTGGACAGCCCTTGGCAGACAATACCTCAAAACAAGGATGATGCTGCAAAGTTGAATACATTTTAAATATCAGTCTGGGACCAAAGAGAACACTCATTTGCCAGCCCAGAAATTCAATTTTTAGGCAGGAAAATTCCCATACTTTCCTTATAGCTCCCTTTGGAACATTCTGCAGTTATTAGTCTCCCCATTATTTGGTTCTAAGTATCAAATATACAACATATGAATTAAAAATGCTCCCCAAAGAAAATGGGTGTTATCATTGCGTATCTTCTGACTAACCAATTTCCTAAACAGCTCAATTAGAGAAAGCCTTTGAAATGTCAGATGAATTTGGGATGATTAGTTTGCCAATAATCAATGCTTTCATATCTGCTGGAGCTTTCAAAACCCAAAGTGTGCTGTGCAAAATCATAACGGATGAGCTGCTGGAGGTTTATGTTTGAAGTAATGCAGAGAAACATTTGATTCTGAGGCCTCCAGGCCCCATTTTCCAAGACTCACTTGGTTTTATGAGCAGCTTGGAGCCTGTGCTGAGCATTTCCAACTCTATCGATAGCAGGAACAGATTCCACACACACAGAGGGAGGAAAAGGGCATGTGGGAACCCTCATTTGTAGCTGCAGATCAAGGAGGAGGAACTTCATGCAATAAACAAAAATGACTGCAAGCCCCAGAATAAACAAGTATTTGCAGCTGGAATAAGCATCGGATCCAACCCACAATCCCACCTTTGCCCAAAAGTCAAAGTTTATTTTGATGTCACCAACAGCAGCTGGAAGAAAGCCAGGAAAGAGAGGAAATGTACAGATTTTTTTTTTCCAAGTCATAATTCAAAATTCTTTTCTATGAGTTCTGTGTGCCAGTGCTTCTCTGTGGTCTTTGAACAGAAGTTCCCCTAAAACTTTCAGTGGAAGCAGAAAGCAATGCTAAATTTCATTACAATAATGAGAATTCTCCCTTCAATATATATCCTTGTTCTGTATTTTCTGTAATTGAGGACATTCCTCTGCATCATAAACTGCCACCACTGTTTTGCTCTAACATCCATGGAAAACAAATCACAACTACAACATGCTAAACAGAGACAGGTCTCCAAAGTTATTAATTTTAAAAGTTAATCTTGCTAAAGTATTTGCTGCAAGGCATAAATTATTCTATTTTAAAAGAAGATTTTTTAATGCCATTATTTATACTATGTTACTTTAGGGTGAAAAATTCTGAGTCTCCAAAAACACTGAAACAAAGCGGACTTCTAAAAACTCCTTCCAATATACACAAACACACATTCCACTAATTTAATAATCTAATAACCTCAGTAAAGCCTAAAGACACTCCAGGATGCAGCACTAAGGAAGAGTGAGTACAATATTCTGGCTCTATTACCCATTTCCATTTGTGCTTGCCAAATGCACAGGGCCAATTCCAAATAGCAATACACATAAAGTAGGCTGTTCTCAAAGGAATTCAAAGAGACAAGTATGCTCTTTTGCAATTCAATAACCCACTTTTTCTCACGCTCAAGTGGTGACCTCCTCTTAAATACACAAGTCGCTGAAGAGAAGGTGCAGCCAAAATCCAGCATTTGTCAGATAAAATAATCTATATTTAAAGAGGCAAGACCAGACAAGATAAGCTTCAAAATTTTGTTCTAATAAAAGGAGAAAGAAGGTGGAAAAACGTAACTAGTGCTGTGGCCTGAAATCAAGCTTATGTTCAACATCTCTGGATGAGCAGAGGAACGTCAGCACAGTGGAGTCACTCAAACCTGGCAGGTTTCTGACTGAAACTCTCCCTTATCACTTGATCTATGAATGTTCTGAGATGTCTTCCTGCTCAGACTGAACCCAAACTACTTTTTTCCCCCCATATGTTGTCGTGGTGAAGCCTTTTCCATATACAACTACAAAAGTGGGGAAGAACTATAAAGTTTCCTATTCAGAAAAAAAAGGAAATATATAAATCTTAAAATGTAACAAAGAGGAATAACCAAGCTCGGGGAAAATGCCCTTTTACTCCTAGAAGTACAGAGCAATGGTGTAATTGACAAAAATGCAATAATATCCTGGTTTACATCCCATTTCAGCTCAGCATATGCTTCAAGTTAAATCTATGCCCTCCCTTGAACCCGTGGGACTGTGCTGATGGTTCAGCAGTGTTGGAGCACCCTCCTAAATCAAGTGCATCTGCAACTTCAGTGAGCAGTGGGAACAAAGCAAATTGTTGCTGAAAAGTTTGGCTTTCTGCACCTCCAGAAGTGTGAAAGGAGCTGAGCAAAACCCACTCACTTGAAAGCTTTCCCTTTCCCATGAAGTCAGCATAGCTCATCCCCAGAGCCGGAAAGGGCTGAGCCTGGAGCACAGACTGGGCTAGCCAGATTCTCTTGTACTGTAAATAAACCAGGCAAAGGATTTTTAAAAATGCATTTTTAAAAACTAGATGGTCAAATTATTTAACTTGGACACAAACTGGTTTATTAGCAAAGAAAAGAAAAAGTCTTTAAATAAAACCATGTGAGGAGGATGCAGCCCTAAAGTCCTGTTGGTCTTGAATGCAAAATTTCGATGACAGTGATTTTATTTTTTATGAAATGCTGTCAAAAACATTCTTCCCCATCCCCTCCATGCATTTTAAAATTTTCTAAATGTATGAATTATAAGAAAGAGCTCGATTAAAGGATTCAAAGCACCCATTAATGAAGGCTGCAACTAACCTGTCACAAAATGTAAGTGAATCACCAACAGCTCAACAATAGGAAAACAAGTTGGTTTCAGGTGTGGTTCATGTTGGCTCAGACATCCTCACAGCCACAAAATGACTCCTTCAGTGAATTAAAAATATCCTTCTTTGACTCGGGTTCATCATCCTAAATCATATTCTACAACACATCCTCCTGGTACTTACATAGGAACCATGAAAAGGAGGACTGAAACTGTCACTATTGACACCTGCCTGATCCTCCTCTTTGTTTAAAGCTGACAAGATCTTACTTAGGAAATTTCAGCTATACATGAAGGCACTGTGCTTTTCTAAGGCCACAAGTCATCTCACAGCTCCTTGAAGCTTTTAAGAGGGTAACAAGAAGGGAAAAACCACCAAAGCACCACAATAAAAATCAGTCAGAGGCACAGAAAATTAATTTGTTTTTAAAACTACCTTGAGCCAGGGATTTTTTTTTTCCACTGTATTATTTCAAGCTGTGTCATGTTCATTCCACTAAGTTCTGCAAACCTCACATCACAAGGCATATAATGAATGCTTCCTTCTCAAAGGAGAAAAAGGCATTTAAAAGCAGTGTGCAAAATTAGTAATGCCAAGGTTGTGGCTTCAGTCCCTGTATGGACCCTTCACTTAGAGCTACACTTCATAATCTGGGTGGGTGCCTTCCAATACAGAATATTCTGTGATTCTTTGAAAAGTGATGTTTTAACAATCCTAAAAAGAAACAACCGATGATCAGCAGCAGCCATGAAAAATGAAAAAATCCTTTTAAAAATTATCTCCAAAAGGCAGATAACTATGAAGTCCCCTGAGGGGAGATTAAATAGATAAATAAATTGATAAACAACACTATTTGCAGCATCTTGCTTGCCATGCCAAAGATTTTTTGGTCCTAACAAATCTCCATTTACACTTGGGAGTGTTTTTTTCCAAGACTTCAAGGACTGGAATTCCCTCAAAAAGTTTTCCCACGCTGACCTCTATTCCAGTACTTGGGAGACCTTGGAACCACTGCACTGTTGACTGTTGGTTTTACCAGATGCTGCTGTTTCTTCCTAAATGCTGAACAATTTCAAACCCATTTGAAGTCAGCAGGAGCACAACTGCAGGAAAGACACACAGAAATTAAAGTTAATACTGAACTCAGTGCTGCTGCTGGCCCAACCTGACAGGAATAGCTGGGACTTATTTCCTGGACTTCTCACCATGGTCTGGGGTATTGCTAACCCAAATAGCTCTGGCACAGTTGGGTTAAGGACTGCCAGCATGGGGGGACAGCAAGAGGCAGTGAGAAGATGATAATCTCTCACTGCAGCTGAAACAACTTGATGGCTCATGGCTTAATACCACAACCAAACAGTGGGGGAGTATCAAACCACTGGGGGAAAGAGTTAAAAATTAATATTAAGTAATAAACTGAAGTTTTCTTTTCTTTGTAAAAAGAAAAAACCTGCAACAAACCACAACTACTAATCACCTAATATAGATTCTAAAAATAAATCTACCCAGAGTTAAAGAAAAAACAAAAACCACCCACAGATGCAGAAGAAATGAGACAGATGGTGACTCTTACAGAGGAGAACATTCATGCTGAACAAACATAAATATGTTTTTGGTCAATAACATCTAAACTGTCAGAAACAGCAGAGTTAAAAATTACATACTCAAAGATTCAACCCCCTCCACTGTCCCTACAATTCTGTAATTCAGAAATATTGTTGATAACATTCAGAAGACAGATACACTCAACAGGTAAATCATATTTAAAGGCCACTCACCTTGATAGGTGTCTGCTCAGCAACAGCAATTCTTTAACATATTTTGCATTTAAAATAGTGATTGTACACCACAGAGGTGTCATGGTACAGACCAGGCTTGAACTGTGCAGGGCATGTGCAGGATTGCTGCACCCAAAATATACACACTTCCATTTCATCACCTATGAAAACACACTGCTCAGTTCTTCAAAGGACAGCAGCACAAATTCACTCAAAGTTAGCCAGAAGAGATTCAGAGATTTGCGAAGAAATTTTTAAAAAAGCAAAACCCAAACAGTTGCCTCAATTCTACACTGCAGACTTGCCCCTCAAAAGCTGGCAATATAAAGTAGCAGCCCTATATTTTTAATTAGCATAAAATAAAATTGCTTCAATGAAAGCACTTCAGGAATCTGCATTTGAACTTGATTAAAAAACAAATCAGCCACAGGCAAGTGATTTATTTGTTCAGAAGCTGATTTTGGAGCATGTTGTAGAGACATTTGACGTGTGTTTCAATTGGTCCGTCTTGCTATAAATGAAGAAAGATGAAAACCAGTTTATCTCTTGGCTAAATGGGAAGTTATTAAGGAAATGTGTCTCATCAGTCATTCATCTTTCCTGCTCCTTTTGCTTCAAAGTAGTATTTGGGGCTCTTTAAAGCAATAGTGAGTTTGGGGAGATGTCAAACCCTCACACATCAAAGGATGCACAAACATTACTGCTCTGTCAACATTTCCTCCAAAGGATGGACATCAAGGCTGAGGAAAGGTTTATTAATGCCACTTCAGAGAGATTCATCCCCACTTCCAAAACATGGCCATTTAATCTCCCCTTTCTACACTAGGAAGAGAAAAAAAAGCAACTTAAAACGCTTCTAATAACATGGCTAAATAAATAAATAATTTTAAATTAAAAATAACGTGAAATTCATTTGACAACCTTTTTTTTCCCCTTCATAAAGGTTTCTTTTCTCTACCTTAGGAAAATGTTCAAATTCACACTTCAGGTTCTGCTGAAGCAAAGCACCATATTCTGCAGTTTTACAAAAAAATATCTTGAGGAAAGTGAATGAGACATCTCTGCCACACTTTCATAAAACACACAGAATCTGATACATCCTGAAAACTGTAACAGCAATGAACCTGTTTCATTGGCAGGGACAAAGGTCCAGGGCTGCAGCATCCAGCTGGGTCACAGCTGTGCCCCTGGCTGGTGGTTGGTGCAGAACTGAAACTCAAGGAAATCTGGCTTTGCAAGAAAGCACCAACTGCAGCTAGGTCTGGTGAACCTCAAACACATTTCTTTCCTGCTGACACCTTAAATTGGCTTGTCCATTGGTTTGGAGGCAGCTGGAGCCTTGATGGAATCCCTTCCTCATGGACACCCGTTCCCTACAGAAAGCCCGAGGGTTTAGGCAGTGGCACACCTGGATCACACCTGGAGTTTTAATGATCTCCTTGCTGTGGGGCAGAAATCCCAGCTGAGGGTCAGCAGGGTCCCAGTGACATTTACATGACAAAGATGTCCCTTCAACACCAGCAGCATTGAGATAGTGGCCCTTATGGCCACTGGCAGGCGGATTCTCCTGTGCTGTCCCTCTTTCTGGAATGGCTGAGCTGTGAGCACAAGGTCTCTTCCACTTGGTATGTCATTTTCCATCTCCACTGAATTGCAAGATCTGTAAAGAACATTTGCAGAGAGGAAACGGAGAAGACTACCAGACTGATGACATTGCAATATTCCTTCAGGCAGGGAACCCTTTGACACCATAATCAGCTGATTTTACTATGGTACCAGGTTTTTAAGCACGCAACTTTCAGTATGTAGGGTAACACACAAACTTACCTCAAAACAATGACAATTTTCCTGATTACCAGCAAAAAGGTATCATTTGGCAAACCTAGGATAGCACAAAGTCCCACTGGGAGAGAAGTGGAACATGTAAGGCGTGTTGGTTTATGTCTCCATGAAGGCATGCAGTTGTGTTTACATTTTAAGCTTATTTAAATGTATAGCCTCTGTAAGTAAAACCAGCCCTCGTTTAAATGCTTTCACAAGGATGTTTTATCTAGTTAAGAAAGCCTCCAACAGCTATCTTCTGTATTTTAAGCATCAGACTAGATACCTACACTGCCTCCTCCTTACTCGTACAGTTCTGACATCCTTAATCTCTTCTGCATGTTATAAACACTGGTTTGAAGAAACAAACTTATAAATGACAAATCCACACAGATTTTTCTGTTTAGAATCTCTTAATCTTCGCAAAGCTTCCAATAAGTAGAGAATACTTTTTTCTGCTGTGTGAAAGAGCCTCACACCACAAAGATCTTAATAACCTAAGTAAAATCCCCTTTTCTTTACATACTGCTTTCCATTTGCATTGAGAATATTACAAATACCAACATTTAGCATCCTGGAATGAGATTCTCTATCTATATAGCTGGGATAGAGTGGAAACACAGAAAACTGATGGAGGCTGGACCTTCACTTCAAAATTTCTACCACTTTAACATTTAAGCAGCAGCTATAGTAGTCTATACAGGTTTATTGCTTAGAGCCTTGACCACCATTTCCTTATGACTCAGGGGAAAAAAAGAAAAGAAAAAGGCAGAGTCGCATAGGCAAGGAATGGGGGAGGAGAAACATTTATTGCTTTCTCTCTACAGGAATGTTCACAAGGTGAGTGATTGCTCAGGGGGAAGTGGCACAGATCCTGACACTGTTTTATGAGGATGTAGACCTACAGCTCAATCAGAATGTTCCCAGTGAGACTGGAGGAAGCGAAAGTAGAACTGCAGCAGAGGAAACATTCTCAAAGTGTTTGTATACATTCCTAATTTCTCTTTCTGTAAAATTTCAGCCTCTGCTAGAGAAATGACAATAACATAAGCCAGAGAGATGGAAACAAGCTCAGAAAACACAAACCCTTCAACATCTCCCTGTATATTTCAGGTCCTTTTTTCATGTCTCTTTTATGTAAATCTACACTTGAGCATTTGTTCCACTTCTGTTCATGTTCTTAAAGATCCGCAGTTCTGCATATAAAAGGGAAAAACTTAAAGTATTTGTTGAAAAAGCAATAATATAAAAGCAAATAAACAGCATCTTCATTGCAATACCTACACAAGCCCAGCTGGAAGAAAGCAAAACCACCAGCAGCTTCCATGGTACCACAAGTTGTGCCTGAAAAGCCCAGAGCATTTTTCTCCCTTTGAAGCCTTTTTATTTCAACATCTCCCACCAGGGCAAAAAGAATTGATGTACTCTTCCAGAAACTCCATCATGTCGAAGCTCCATTTGCCCAAGTTTTAAGATAACAATTTTGTCCCCTATTATTTTTTTCTTCTTCTTCCTCTAAAAACCAAATACCAAATTTTTAACTGGCACTTCTTGACATCAATTCTTCATCTTCACTAACACTGTTTCAAAAGTTTCCTACTTCAGGAGAGAAATAGGATAACTTGGAAAGAAGGTGTTACACCAGGCTGTATGAACATTATTTTCAGTCCAGCAGTTGGCCTGGCTTCCATTTCCACACCATAGCAAGGTCTGAGACAAGACACCTTGGAGGCTGCAGGTAAAAAGCTAAGAGAGATTTGCAAATGCTTGATGCTACTGAGACCCTCGGCCCTTGAAACTCTAAAATCTATTTATAGAATAAAAAAAAAAAAGGGAAGAAAACAGACACAAACAGATGGGAGAAGCTGAATAAGAGGAAAGTGTAAATTGATTTGGCCAGGGCAATGTTGGAAGATGTCTACAAGTACTTAATAGAGTTAAATGTTTAAAAAAAAAATATCATTTCCCTGTAAGTTCATACTCTGAGGTGGTAAATAGCACCGTATGCCACACCATATGTCAGTCAGCAAACAACCTTCACAAATCATCTCTCAAAAACCATTCTCTGAATCGTCTGGATTTCCCAACAAGCAGTGACACAAGAAAATCCACACACTGTCCATGCATTAATGCTTTCAAACACCAGGCAAATACAGGGCAGGAGTTCAGGGCTCAGAAGGTGTCAATTCACTCCATGAAGAACCAGCGCCGCTGATGCAAGCAGAGTTAAGACAACACTCACCGAACCCACACACTACTCCCATTTGAAACAAAGACTATTTCTTTACCCCTGTCCTAAGCAACCAGAACAACCAAAGTTCTTCAGAGTCACTGGTCTGTTGGACTTGCTGAGCTCAAGAGCTGCTGAACCAACTGGAGAAAATCTGTGCACCACTTCCCTGGGTTTTACAAGGCCTGCTGTGTGGATTTGAATGCCACACAGATTAGTGAGATTTAGAATATGCAGCATTTGGGGAAAGGACAAGTTGCCTATGAATTTATTTAGGAAAATTAAATATAATAGGGAGACCTTTCAAATCTCCATACACTGTCTAGCCCTTCATATACAGCACTTTGTCTAGCAATGTGCTAATAAAATTTCAGGCAAGAATTAGAAGGCTTGGAAGTGAATATTTTAACTCATCAATACATGCCCATGAATTAACACGTCAAATACCTCCATCTTAATTTCTCTAAGTCCTTATTGTGTAGGTAAACTGTCAGCAACACTAATGAGATTTTAAAATGATTTAAAATAAATTTTTAATTATTTAAAATTTCTTAAAATGAGATTTTTCCTCATTTTAAGAAGATACGAGTGTCACCACTCCCAGAAGCTGGCTCTGGTGTGGCAATGCCTTGCTGGGAGGGAAGAAAAGACCTTTCTCAGGAGATTCACATGAGAGTGCAGGAGCACTACGTGTATGCACACAATTAGGGCCAGAAATTAGTTCAAGAAGGCATGAAAACCCCACAACAAACAGCTCCTGGGTCCTACTGTCATCTCACTGAAACTGCTATTTGCATAAACAGCTTTAAAATCTTGTGTAAGGTAGGCAAGTTCAATAATTGCAAGTTCAATAATTTTTAACCAGAAGCATTTCAGCAGTGCGTACTTCAGAAAGGCAGATCTCTGCTGTCCCAAACCATATGCCATGGGATTTCACTTATCCATTATCAGACACAGCTGGTCCAGAACCACGTGTTTATTCAGCAATCAAAACCCTCCTTATTGTCACAGTACCTGGGAAACTAAAATACACAAATTATTTTCCAACTTGTTTGTTGATGTTTAATTTATCCCTCTGAACCTCTGAGAAGCCTCCAGAAATGAAGTAACAAAGTCAGAGAAGGAAGACCTAGAGATGATTTTACCCCTCATGCATTGTATGGGTTATGGGGGTTGCAGTTCTGTAACGAGGATATATTCTGCCCTCCGTTAAATCAAGATTTGCTGCTCTAATATATCAAATATGTGGAAGAACAGGATGTATAAAGCCAACAGAGTTAAACATGTTATTTGCAGAACTTTGTTAATAAAAATCTCAACAGTATTTAGAATAGAAGATTAGACTTGATAGTTCAGAACTCTTGAAACTTCTCACAGCTTTTCCATTTGGACGTTTTATTTGCACCTTGCATTCAAAACAAAGTGCAGTATCCATATGGACGCTTGAGTCAGCCTAAGTCACTGCATTTCTAATTAATTTTAAAAAGACATTTAAACACTTCACAGATTTCTCCTGGGAACCCATGGGCCAAATAAAAGGCTCAGCAGGGGATGCTGAAAAGACCTTCACCCCAGCAGTGCTGGGAGCATCATCCTGCAAGGTTTCTCCAAGATGACAAGGTCACCAGGTTAAGTGCACCGGGCTTTTCCGGTGTTTGGCTCCAGGATTCTGCTGACTTCGCTCTTCATGCTGAGGAATCCTTCAGACCTGTTTAATGGGTTGTCAGCTTTCTGCTTCACCAGCCAGTCCCACATTCATTCCTCATGCAAATTGGTGCAACCTCCAGCAGAAAATACAACGCCAAAGCATTCACAGAGCTCAGTACAAAACCACCAGTCAGGAGCTACTCATGATTTTGAAGCATCCCAGTTTCTGAAAAGCCAGTTTGAGTTTACACAGTATTGAACAAAACATTAAACATTCTGCCCTTGGGTCTGTTATGTCAGAAGCAAACACAGATGTGAACACTTCGATACACCTCTGCATTTCTCCTGACAGCTCATGTTTTGGGTTCCTTATCTGAAGCAGTAATCAGTTCTCAATTAACTCCCTCCTCCTGTTTGTGAGAAAAATGCACATGTAACAAGCCTGGATCCCACTGGTCACACAGGATTATTTCAAGAATTTACATTGAAATTCCTTCTGAACTGTTTGTCAAGGTGAGTTGAACAGTCTTTGTTCATTTTGTCATTCCTATTTTATTCTCCAAATGTAGGCAACGTACTGCCTAAATCTGTCCTGAAACTCCAATCAGCAATTACCTTAGAAAAACCTTGAAAACCACCATCTACATTAATTCTTCTTCTTCTCCTTATTTTAAACACAAATAATTAGGAAGATTAGGGAAGGTAGACTGAGAGACACTTTCTATGTATTTATGATAGACTCTTTTCAAGACTTTCATACTTTTATTTTCTACCTTGTCACACCAAAGTTGTGACCCAGGCTTTCTGAAATGCATTTTCCATACCTGCTCCTACACAACTGCACTAACACAAACCTTCTGCACTTTCCTGCCTACAGGAATATGCAACAGGGAAATTCCAATATGCATATGCATAAGTTAACACTCAGTTGGAAATCCAAAATAATTTAAAGAACTGCAGTTTTTGGTGTATTCAAATTTTTCTGAAATTTTAACACATAAATGAGAAAAGCAACGCTGCCTCCAGAAGCAGCCAAAGCTCCCGGTGCCAAGAATCTCTGAGCAACTGTCCCAGCTGGCCCTGACAATGTGGCCCAGAGCAAACCCTCCACATCTCCATGCTAAGGAGCTCCTTGCCCAAAATACTGATCCAGTATTTTTAAGTCTCTCACAGGAGTATTATGAAGATTAATTAAGGTCTGAGCAGTGCTTTGAAGATCAAAACTGCTATGCTGTTATTTATTATTAAAGAACAACAAAGCGCATTCTTGTTGTCTGTAATTCAACTTCAGAGAAAACAGTGGACGAGCACATGTTCAAGTGCATAAATGAATTCTCCCTGTCCCAACAAGCTGTGATTTGTATAACTGCATTTTTAGCCACCAAAACCCCATCAGAAAGTCTGCACTCATCCCTTTGAAATATTTTAAAGGCCTGAAGGAATATAACCAATACAGTTTCTCTTCTGATTCTTTTCCAGGATAAGCTTTTCCTATCAGATATTTCTGCCTCAGTTCAGCAATGCCTTTTATCCTATCAGGAGCCCTTGGATTAACATTAGACATATACTAAAGCACTTTGCTAAATCAGTTCAACACCCATTCTGGATGTTTGCATTCAAAAAGAGGAGTGAGAATGACACTATGGCAGTATGCAGGACAGCAGGGTGGGTAATTTTTATTTTTTTTTTGAGGGGGAGGAAATCACAAGTATTCTGGAGCTCTCCTTTATTCACAGGTTCTCCCTTCAGAAAATTATTAATCTCCTTTATAGATTAGTATTTCACAAAGTAATTCACAAAAATATCCACTGCTGAAAAGTACATAGAAATACTCCATTGCATGGTGTATGACTAACTTACACTTCCTTCAAATGCAGGCACAGATACAATTTGAAAATATTTACTAGAAATGTTCCCATATTTCAACTATAGTTGTATCCTTAAAGCATGGGATCACATGTATTTTCGTTGTATGTCCACACAAGAAAACACAAATGTTAGTACCATGAAAAATTTTAAAACCAGAGTTAAAAGTTGTGAATAACTACTCTCAAGCCTTGCCACCACAGCCGTGTATTCCTGCTCTTATTCACACAGCTGCAGCAAGTCGAGTTCTCCATCAGCCCAGCACGGGCTGCAGCAGTGCAAATATTTAAAGCAAACAAGGATAGGAGCTGTTGTGAGGGTGGTGAGCAGAACACTGGTGTAACTGGGCAGCTCCTGCCACCCTTCCACTGCACAGACACTGCTGAGGAAGGGTCCGGTGTCTGCAGGATGCTGAGCACCTCCCCAGTGTGTCAGCCCTCATCACCTACCACAGGAAATACTTACATTTCATTGGATTACTTTTGGCTCTCTTCCCATTACCTTAATCTGCACTCCAATTCTGCAGCACATTCTTATTAACAACACGGATACCAGATTGTGAACTTCTGTACTTTTTCAACTGCTTTCAGGAGCAAGTTGAGTTATATTTAGCAGCCATATGGCATCCCTCCTCCACACATTTGCTAGAGATAAGAACTGACAAATAACTGACAAATTAAGTTTTCTAAAACACCGATCTATATGTTTTCATTTCCAGTTTTAATCGTAGATGTTAACTGTGGTTTAATTGTTAACCCTGGTATTTGCCAAACAGGAAATGCAAAGAGTACCTCTAGCAAAGGATGCAATCACAGAACTAAGTTTTCTTGCAATCTAGGTGAAACTGTTAAGAAAGTTCCTAAGCTGCACTCCAGACAGTTACATTCTTCTTAAATTAATACAATATGACTACACAACTAAATAACCACGGGCGTATTGGCTCCCTTATGCAATTGGCAATTGTTCTGTGTACGGATGACTGAATGTAGGTTACTTGAGCAGCTCAAGCTGCTCCATAACTTAACAGGGGAGAAAGTCAAGAGCACAGTGACAACCAATTCATATTCTATAAAGAACTTCAAAGACAAGGGCAACCACCACACAGTTTTGCCATGCTCCTGGGAACCAGGTTTACAAAGCTGAATTTCCCCACAGCCCAGCCTAATTTCAGAGAAACCGCAGCCAGAGGTTAGAAAGAGATCAACAGTTTTAAGAACGAAGACATTTGAGAGCTGCTGTCATTCAGGACAGCTGAAAAGGCAGGCTGAACACATGACAAGGATCTACAACAGCCTCACCCCGAGTGCCACCCCACGTGTGCATCCCTCAGGGAAAAGGAAAAAGGGGTGAAGGACTGGAAGCCACTGATAATTAGAAAGAATTTTTTTTTCCTCTCTAGCAGCAAGACGAATCATGGCTTAAAATACTTATCTGTCAGCCAAATCATACCAAATAGCTAACTCTTCTTTCTGGTACCTGGAGCTTTCCCAACTCCTTCTGTGCTTTTCTGGGAACAAGGTATGCAAGGGAATGCCCCGAGAAAAGCTCTCACTCGGGTGGCTGCAGCCACAAACATCACCTGGCTGCAAACTGGTGTGAAGCATCCTCTCCAAGGGTGACTGCACAAAGACAACGAGATTCCAGGTCTCCTTCCATGCCTCCACTTGTTTTGCACCCAATTCAATTCCTAAGGGGCAAACCCAGCTTCTCCCTTCTGTCCAAAGAACTGCAGAGCAGCACAGAGTGTTTCTCCAGCAGGGGAAAGAGGGACAGACAGGCACATTTCACGCATGCCTGAGCACACTTATGAGCTGCATGTCCAGGATGAGAAATATAAATGAACAACTCTGTTTCCTCCAACTGGTGTGTTATGTTCACTACTCAAGGAAAAATAATAAACTCTCAATACTGTGGTTTCTCTCCCTCTGCACGAAGCAATTTGGAGAATCTGTTCATCCAGTGCAGCCCATGCTCTGCTTAAGCCTTGTAAAATTCATGAAGGTGAATGATAAGGCACAAATCGCTGCCTGCAGCGGAACCTTCACGCCGGACAACCCACCAGAGACCCAACGTGCCAGTCAACACATTTTGCAAAGAAGCAACAATTTCTTCTGAACGCTGATAATTCCCTCCCATCTTCCTTGAGGAGACAGCTACCAGTGAATGAAAAATAATTGTCAAGTCAGAACAACACCAGGAAGCAGGGGAAACAAATTGCTTCACACACCAGAATCTCTAGCACAGAACATTTGAGAGAGAACAAAATGTTTAAGGATGCAATCAATCATTAAGATTTCTCCCAGAAAAGAGAGCACACACACTCATTTGTTCAAAGCTTGCCTTGGTGGAAAAAAAAGGTAAGAATAACCATCCCAGCATGCTTGATTATCAAATCAGAGCTCGGTGGGAAGAATAAGTACGGGAGTCTTCCAATTAACCAACTTTTTTTTTTTTTCTGCTTTAAATGCAGTCATTGAACACTGCTGGAGAAAGTTGTCGGGAAAAGCAAATCCCTGGTCTTCTGGCAGTTTTTCCTATTCCTGAACAATTCCTCCCTCAGATGCACAGCCACAAGGGTTCAAAGGTCCCTGCAGCCTTTGTTCTCAGTTCCAGAGTGGTTACAAACAAACTTTTGTTCCTGTTTCTTCAATGAAATAAGCTGCAGCGGTTACCAATGACTGAACTTTACATCTGAAGCTTGCCTTGTGCATCATGCAACAGGACAACTATGGAATGTCATTTACACTTCCAAAAAAAAGTTATCAGAACTTTTGCTGAAATAAAAATCAAGTACTCCTTACTGATTCAACCTCCAGTGAACATATTACACCTCTGCAAATTCCTAGAAGCGAGGAAGGAGCAACACATTCTGGTTTACAGATTGTGCCAAAGAATTCTTTTTGGTTTACCTGAATATTTATAGCTATTGCTCATTCATTTGTGAGTTTTACAAAAAAACTACATTTTATATTTTAGTACAAAAGTGGTATCATCATCCATACATTATAAATACACATATATAAGCATTAACAACAAATCATGATACCCAAACAGCAATTTTCATTTCTAACCCAGACAGAGTGTAAGGGATAAGATGATAATCCTAAGGGCAAGTTATGGAAAGCAGCTACTGAAATGTATTCCTAGTCCATGAAAAGTTGATATGCAAATTGTTGATAAAATTTGTAAAGATTCCACCACACTGTATCCGCTGCTATGCAAATTTGGGGGGAAGAACAAGCAAGGTGCATTATGAGCAAGATAACAGTCTTTTTGAAGTCAAAATAAATTTTAAAAATTACTGAAATCACCCTGTTAAAAGACTGATTGTTCCCAGCAGGCAGGAGGTGACTCTAGAGATGCTTCTTGTAAAACACAAACACAAAAGGCCTGGCACAAGGCTGCTATTATGAAATCTAATGAAGACATTCATGAATCATAACAAGGAGTAAAAGGGTAAATATCAGCAAACACTCAAAGACTCTTGCAGCAATTAAAATTGTGCACAAACAGGGTTGTCCAGCTACATTCTTCATAACAGCCACACTTATGCCTTAGTGAAGTCTGTAAGAATATGGCCAAATTATAACATTTAGATTTGGAAAACTTCTTTGTTTCAGGCTGGCACCAAAAAACCAAACTGTTTTCAAAACATCAAGCACTGCATCATCTCTTTTTCCCTAGAGAACTCACAGACACCTTGAGCATCCTGGGTATGGAGGCCAGAAAGTTCATGGCCCAAATGCCAGGAAACATTGTTACTGAAATTAAAGAAGGAAAAAAAGCACAACAATTTTATTTTAATATTTTAATAGAAATATTTTTAGTCAGTAATAAATATCTCTCACGTAACAAAATACGCAGAGAATTAAATATGTCTTTCTGTAAGAAGCAAGACCTCAAACCACATAACCTAACACCTTGCCATCAATGATATTTTTGGGAAAACTGATTTTCTCAATCTCCCAGAAAGGGATGACAAATCTTATCAAAACCACTGTTCATCCATGTATCTTAAAAGTAATTCACCCATTGGAAGGGCTGCCACCAGAAGACCTAAGGCCACAACTGTGGCTCACTAAGTGTCCCTCCATCCAACAAAAAACCTCAAGGATATTTAAACATTTAATTTTACCCTGAAATCCATAGGAAGCCAGGCTCCAAAGTGTTTGCAGTCCTGGTTTCATGAATTAATGGTGGAAATTGGAGAAACTCCAGTTCCTCTGTGATTCTTAATGAGTTATAATGGATACACTAAAAATCGATGTACTCTACCCACAAACACAGTAGTGAGAGGAGGGCAGGCAAAAGCCCCAGACACACCAGGGACGGGATGGAGGGGCAGCAATCAGCAAAAGTAACTGAGATGACCAAGAGGGTGAATGATTCATTGAACAGATGCACAGCTATTGCTTCAACCACTGACCTCATACCATGTCAGGACACAATCAAAATGTTGCAACATAGCTACTGAAAGACAATAAAGGTGCCTACAACAACTACTTTAAAAAGTGGAGATATATTTTATTTTCTAAACTATGGGTTAAAAGCTGCTGAGCCATATTCTCATAGAATAATAAGAGATGACACTATGAACTCCAGAACTACATATGTGTAACCTAAGCACAGAGCAAGAACATCCACTGAATGGTAACTTCAGTGTCAGTCATCACCTGACAATACTAATTTAAATCGTGAGCATGATGAGAGTTAACACTGGGTTTAATCATAAAGCAAGACAATGGCACGAGGAAGCACATACGTGGCACATTTACCAACCTGATTACAGAAAACCTGGTAGCATTGGTTTATCAGCTTAACCAATCAGCAGGTAATTAACTGTGCATTTAACAACTAGGTAGTAAAGTTTCTTCCCAGGGAAAATCAGATTGGAAAAGTCAACATCAGCTTAAACACGATTAACTTCCTGTGCCACTGCGGGCAAAGCCAATCCAATTTACTAAATAGTTTAAAGGGTGGTTTTTAATTATTTTGCACACTTCCAGAGAATCCAACACTACACACAAATATGGATAAGCGGATCTACTGCAGTGAGTGCAGACCTCAGAACCACAAAATACCACTGCAATAAACACACAGAGACTTCTTAATATGCCTAAGAGCCCCAGCACTTTGCACTGAAGAAATCCCATATATTATTGGGGATATGATACAAGACAGAGGCCACAAACAGCTACGGTTTCCTGTTCTGTGCAACAAAATCATAACTTGGAGCAGCTCCTTCAGACTTCTCCAGTACCTCGTATTTCTAAAGCAATCTTGGAAAACCAATATACAACAAGGAAATCTTGTGAGTGAGAATCACATCTTTTACCTGGTTTCTACTGGCACAGACACCTCCCTAGGAACATGCACAAACTACTCAATAATCTATATATACCTAAAATCTTTAGCACTGCAGGAATTGAGGGCTCACAGACAGTGTGGGAGAAACACAGCAAGGCACACACAGAAACAGAACAAGGATTCAAATGAACAGCTCAGTTTTGCTGCCTTCCCACACTTCTTACCATCACAATAATTAAAAATTGAAAACTGAAGTCTTCCAACTTTAATTCAGCAGCAAAAATAACAACTTTTCAGCTTCAACATGGATTTACAAAAATAAAACCTAAGCAAAGCAACCAAAAATCCTCAAAATTAATATTGAAGAGGAACAGTTTCAGCCAAACCGGGTTAGAATTGCTAAATTACTCCTGACCCGCAGCATCACATCCTCGGGTTACGCGATTCTCGAAATTCTGGCTGAAAAACCTAATCTGCATAACAATAAGTACCAAAAATGGCTTCTCTTTAGTGTCCTCGATGTGCACACCCCTCCTCTCCAACAGCGCTCAGCCAGCCTGCTCAAAGGATTAGCATAAGAATAGAAATCACTGGGGAATGACATGCTCAGACTGCCCAGACTTGTTGACCTGCCTCACCCCAAATATCAAAATAACTGATTTTTTCAAGGAAAGCTGTAATGGACTTTAAAAGTTGATAAACACTGCAATCTGTTTCTCTTTTACTGCAATATCAGATATCCCAAGAGCAGCTACCAGAGCCGAACAGAAACACAGAACTATCTCCACTATCGGAAGCACAGACTCACAACGGGCTCAAGTTCAAATTCCTGCACGAGTCTGGTGGGGAACAACGGCTCCGTCAGGATCCTTCTCAGCTTGGACCTACCTGGCCCATCATCAAACTCATACAAGCAGCAAGCTCATCAGCCTTGCTGGTACACAGTGCTGCTGCTGCACAGCGAAGGCTGAAACCACATCCAGAAGCTGCAGGTGAGGAGCACACGTGGGAGAGGACCTGGCCCTGTGGACACCACACCTGGTGGAGGCCACCCGTGCTCACAGTCCCACAGGACCAATTTGGTTCTGCAGCCAAAATTTACAAATTTACCTACATCTTCTTCCCTTTTTGTCCTTACCCTAGCACCAGGAGAGGCAATAGCTCTTGCCTTGGTCACCGCCACTAGAATCAGAATTACTGGGAAGATAAGAATATTTTGAGGAAATGCAAATGAAAATAATCCCCCAGTTCATCAAAAAGCCAACATGTTCCTCTTACTGGTGGAGAGCAGTTCACAAAGGCCAAGGCAACCCTTCTCAATTCTTCTCTCCTACGAAAACTAATCTAGCCATAACAAAGTACGAAAAACATCATTTATTTTTTGAAATATGGACATTGGGATCCTGCAAAACACACTGAGCTTTTGTACAAATATATTACAGTATTTGACGTGTTTGTTTTGAAATGGGGGAAGTTGACCGGAATCATCCCCATAATGTGGTCTGACACTTCATGCAAAACAATGCACTCAGACAGCAAAATGACATTTCCTTTTCAGAAGTTCACAAAAGAACCAGAAGCCCAGGGGCAAAATGGCCAAAGTAGCACTATTCCCCTTTTTTGTTGGATTTCCTCCACTCCCTCTGGGATCTTCTCTCCAGCCAGTAAGTCACCACTGCAGCCATCCCCCTTAAATTGAACATGATGATCATCATTCCCCTCACTTTGCACTACAGAAAACAGATTGTTAAGGGCTGTGATCCTGATATTTCACAACCCAGCAGCAGTAAGTGATACAAAACCACTGCAACACCCAGCTACAAACTGGACACAAAACCCAAAAACTAAAGCAGTTCCCTGATGATATTTCTGCTATCTTGCCTCAGATTTATTTGTCGCGTTTCTGAAGAAACAAAGAGCACTTCAAAAAAACAAACCCCAGATTAAGACCACAAGCTGAAAGACTGGCTAATAATTTGCTTCTGCCAATGAACTAATATTTCTTCTCTACATCATACATGACATTAATACCACAGTAACACTTTCAGTTCTGTTTCCCTAAGTAACAGGTTTTGCATTTTGCCAGACTGACCCCATTTTCCCCCACTTTATTATCTCTATCACCATATACTCTCAAATGACTAGAATTTCAATTCTTGCAGCTGGCTCCAATGTGTTCAAACACTGCAAACCCATCAGCTCCACATGCACACATCCTGCCTGGTAAGGCTCCGATAAGTTTCATGAAAACAAACCAGTCCAAGCACAAGAACTATTTACTGCTCTTTTATCATGAAGAATATGTAATATTTTACTTACCAGTCAAAATAAATTGCTCACTCAAGGCTAACCTGATTTTAGAATGAAAAGACATCTGTACAGTGAGAAAGAAACCACACGTTCTCAATAAGCACATGCAGGATATTTGTCCCTATCCTGCAGAAGCTCCAACCTTAAACACTTGAAATAGATTTTAAGAGTCCGGGAAACCAACTCATTCAGTTAATTTCAAAGAATAGTGTCTGGTCACCTTTGGATTACACACAGCTGTTTCTTGAAATTAAACGGCATATTTTAAGCTTCTACCTTGTTGCCTTTCCACCTATTCCTCTCAATTGCATTCTTCCCAGTGCCAGGACCAGCCAACACAACAAACTGGGTGCCCACGGAGGCTGTCCGAGCCTCTGTCCAAAGTGCTGTTTTCTGCACGATCTCACGTGGAAAGGACAGAGAAGGAACAAAAACTGACTAGTTCCCATCACCTTCAAACAATCCAGCAGCCCTCGATCATGTCTGGAGCAGCCGTTTGCCACAGAAGACAGATTCCCAAGGAAGAACAAGATGGGACGCACGGTTTGCAGAAAAAAACCCTGCACTATAGGTGGGTACACACGCGTGAATTTCAAAGGTGCATTTCCCTTCTTCCCAAGCTGCCATGGCTCACTCAGAGCCCAGAAGTGTTATGGATCCTCCCCTATAAACCTCACTCCGGCATCCGCCGCTCACCTCCTTCTGCAGCTGGGCGGGAAGCTCAGCGAGGTAATTTGGGCGCACCACCCCCGCGAGCACACGCAGCACCTGCCGGGCGCTGCTCACGCGTCCCTGCCCAGCGCCGTCCCCGGACACGAACCCTGCCGCCCGCAGCAGCCGCACAAAGGGCAGCAGGACAATGGAGCCGGCACAAAGCCGCGGCCCCACGCCGAGCCCCACGCGGGGATGGCACGCATGGGCTGCAATGCCCATTATCCCTCCTTGCGGCGATTGTTTCCCGGCCACAGGAGAATCAGCCCACCTGGGAGACCCCCAGCGATACGGGCGGAGCTCCAGAGGCGGGAAAGGGGAGGGAGCGGGGGAGCCCCGGGACGAACAAACCCCCGCCACGACAAACCCACGAGTGCTTTTATTCGGGGCTTTTTCCCTTTTCTCTCCCGCCCATGGCGGCCACGGCGCACGCCCCATCACCCACCCCAGCGCCGCCCCCACAACCTGCAGGGCGCTGTCGCGACACTATCGCGACCGCCGCTGCTATGCCGACCTGTCCCCCCCGGCTCTGCTGGCCGCGCTCACCTCGCTCCGCCGCCGCGGGGCCGCGCCCCGACCGCCGCTCAGCAGCCCCGTCCCGCCGCCCGCAGCGCCATGGCCGCGGCCGCCGCAGGTAAGGAGGAGCCGCCGGGAAGGGGCCGCCAAGGGCCCGGCGAGGGGATCCGCGTCCGGCACACGCCCCCCGCTCAGGCACAGGCGGCGGGGCCCATGCGCGCTGCTGCTGCCGCCGGCTCCGCCCCGACGCCGGGGAGGGCGGGCGTGAGGCGGCGGCCGAGGGAGGGAAAAAGAGATGGAGAGAGGGATAGGTGGATGAAGGGAGGGATGACGGGGCCGAAGGATGGCTGATCGTGAGGAGGACACGGAGGGGGGAGCTCAGCATGCCGGCTCGGGCTGGCAGGGCAGTGAGTCTCCTTCTCCCACTCCCTAGCAGGAAGCTGAGGGTCGGGCTCTGCCCCCAAGGAAAAACGACAGGATGAGAGCACATAGGCTTAACATGCACCAGAGGAGGTTTAGGTCTGGCATCAGGAAGAATTTCTTCACAAAAAGGGTGATTAGATGTTGGAAGGGGATGCCCAGGGAGGTGGTGGAGTTCCTGTTCCTGGTGCTGTCCAAGGAATGGCTGGAAGTGGCACTCAGCTGGGCTGGGTAGCAAGGCAGGGATCGTTCACAGGGTGGACTCCATGGTCTCAGAGGTCTTTTCCAACCAAAATGGCTCTGGGATTCTGGGACCAAAGCCACCTCAGCTGGACTGCGGGTGATGGCAAAGTGGGGGTCTGGGCACAGGGAAATGTTTTCTCTGCAGTGTGGGAAAGCACTGTCTGGTGTGGCTGGTTTGGGGCCAGGAGAAGAGGGGGCCGGTTGAGAGCTGCGTGGGACTCTGAAGGTTCTGGGGTTATTTCACAGAATCCCACGATGGCTGAGGCTGGAGGGGACCACAGAGGATCATCAGGTCCTAGGTCCCATCTCCAGCAGGGCCATCCCAGAGACAGGGCACAGGATTGTGTCCAGTGGGTTCTGCAATATCTCCAGTAAGGGACACTCCACACCCTCTCTGGACAATCTGTTCAGTGCTTCATGACTGCACAGGGCAGAAGTTCTTCCTCGTGGTCAGCTGGAACTTCCCATGCATGAGTTCCTGCCTATTCCTCATGTCATGTTGCTGGTACCATGAAGCAGAGCCTGGTCCATCTTAGCACCCTCTCTTTATATATTTATACACATTGATGAGGTAAATTTGGGGTTCAGGGATGTGGGAGGTGCTGGAGCTGATCCAGAGGCAGGAGAAGGGATGGAGCTGTCGTGGCCTGCAGTGGCTCTGTGTGTGCTCTAGTGAGGCCAGGGCTGCTCCTGTAACAGGATGGTGGGGTTGGAAGGGACCTCTGGAGATGATCTGGGCCAACCCCCCCACCAAGACAGGATCACCTGGAGCAAGTGATACAGGAACATGTCCAGGATGGGTTTTGAATGTCTGAGTATGCAGAAACTCACCAAAGATGTCCTGAAGTTTGTTTGTGTGGTTTTTACTGTGTCTAAGGCACACTCCCCATCTGAGGGGAGGGGTCCCAGCCAGCAGGGATGTACCTGTGCCACAGCCCTCCCACCTCACTGTGCTAGTGCAAGACCAGGATTGGTATTTTATTGCAGTCACATGCAGACATGTTTATCTGTGGACAGGCCATTTGCACACCCTGTTCACAGTGCAAAACTTTCCTCTCTAGTCGAGCTTTGAATTTATTAAACCTGTGTGGGACAGTGTTGCTTTATCAGTAAAAGATAATTCACACTTTTAAGTGAGTTTTAAGTATTAACCACAAACTCCTTCCTCCAGGTAAGTGCCTCTGTGAATGCAAGGACCTGCTGTGCTGTAGTGGAGGATCTTTTGGATAGAGCCATTACCTGCGTGTTGTGTTTCAGTGGCTGACCCTAAACCGCTTCATAGTGTGCTGTATGTGCTTTACTGTTTCATTAGCATGGCCAGGAACACACAACTCGATCTTGCTGTCAGTAGGAGGTGTGGAAACCCCTCCCTGATAATTATGGCATTTGGTGACCGCAGAGCTTACCAGTGTGATTGCTGGTGCTGTTTACTCCTCCAGCAGCGGCCCTGCAAGGCAGTTAACCCGGAGCACTCCTTGCCTTTGGCCAGGGCCCAGGGCCACAGGAGCATGGAGTGGGGGTGCGGCATTCAGGAGAGCTAGTGGGGATGTGCCTGGGCCTAGCCACATTTGCATTGCAAAAGGAAACATGAAATGGCCCGGTTGATACGTTTTCAGAAATGTTCTAAATGAAAGGCATAATTGAAACTGTTCCGCAAGCTGGATTTGATGCATTCTGGGTTTCATTCCATCTGTGAAACACTGTCAAGGAAGTATATAATATACATTAGGGCTGTGATGGTACCAGCTACCCAGAGTGTTTGGATAAATGATACCACTGTTTGTTAATGTATTGGGTGACCAAGAAAGGCAAGCCTAGGCATGCAGAAATTCCAAACTGTGAGTTTTAATTTAAAGGATTTGAAGAATTTCTAGTTGTTGTGATGAAACTTTTCAGAGCCTATTGTGAATAACTCATGGTAACTGTAAATGTGCAGAGTCTGGAACAATAGCTGTGAGACGTCAGCATATGTTGTGCCAGATGCCAACAAACAAAACTGGAGTTAAGAACATTGGTGGGGCTGGGGCTCCACGGATAAGGAGACAGCAAATCATGAAGATGTTGCACAGTAGTCCCTAAAACAGCAAAGAGCATAATTATGTGGGCTAATAAACAAAAAAGGTGGCAGAAAATATACAAATTACAGTGATGACAAGGCAAAATGACGTGGTGTGTTGTGCTGTCTGCAACTCTGGTCTTGTCAAACCTGACAAGTGAATTAGGATGAGGCAGGATAGTCCCTGAATGGCTCACTGCTGATAAACCCCAGGGTGCCAGAAGCGATTTGTTGGCTCTGTATTTAGGAGAGAGAAGATTCAGTAATGTGCAAGGAGGTGATTCCTATCTGTCCATCCCTGATCTGGGTGATTTTGAAATTCCCGGAGGAAAGATACCCAGAGCATCCCCAAGCAGCTGTGCCTTTCTCACTGTAATAGCTGCCATCATATCTCACTTTTGTGTTTTTGCCTGTTGCTGATTTTGGCTGGCTGTTGCTGCATGATGTTTGCAAGGCCTGTTTGTTGCTCTTCCCTAGCAGAGTATTTTTCATTATTCCTCTCTAACTGAAAACAAATGGTGGGCTGCATGTGGGAATGTGGCTTGGGAAAACTGGAGATCAAAGAAAGGTCTTGACTCAGTGCTGAGGATCTTGCATGAATTTCCCTTTAACTGCCTTCCATCAAGCTGTGCCTTGTGATTTGAATCTCACTGCCTTCAGATCTGTGTCTGAACATTTTGCTTAAAAAGATAAATAAATAAGGGGAGAATGTTTACCTCTCCCCTTCTCAAACTTTCTGTTTCTTGTCAGGTCTTCATGTTGCTAATTTTCTGGAAAACTTTAATGGCTCTTGGGGATGCCAGGAAATGCTTCACCAGCACAGAACCCTGATATCCAGCTCTGCCAAACAGGGAAGGACTGTGCTGAGCTGCTTCAGCCCTTGCCAGTTATAGGTTGCTGCTGTGTGTCCACAGGGCCTGTCTGCCCTTTCCATGGATCTGAAGGTCACTTGGTCCTCATCACCTCATCTGCAAGTTAGCCAGGGCATCCAGGAAAAAAACTTCCCAAGGGGATGAGAGGAAGGGATATGATCAGCTGGCAGTTCCTCCAGGTCTGATTTCTTGGTTTCAGCTTTTAAAAACTAGTGCATATCTATTTGTTGGCAAGGGTACCATTTTTTTTTATCATGAGTGAGGATTTTTGGTACACATTTTCTTTTTCTGCTATAGTTTGGGGGTTTTTTTCCACTGAGGAAGAAGATGGGGGAAACTGAAAGGGATTTTGCCTACCTTGGAATTGTTGGGGTTTTGCAAGTGGCTTTTTTTGCCTGGGAATGTCAATGGCAAGATGCCTTAGCTGAGAGAAGCCCTGGAGAGCAGCTCTGTGCTAGCTGGTACAGAATTTGGTTCTGTTTTCCATCAGCTGGCCTGGCTGTGCTTTGAGATGTTGATGTGAGATAACTATCTTTCCTTCCTTTACTTCATGTTTTTTCTTATTTTAAATATTTTTTGGAGTGAAATGATAAATATTTAAGAAATCAGTTGCATTTGGAGACTTCTTCTGAGCTTTGTATGTTTGTTCTGAGAAGATGCTGATGCCAAACAGTACTAGACTGTGTTTACAAAATAAACTGGGACCACAAGGAAGACATGTGAAAGATGTGGTTCTATTCCTGAAAGCTGCTTTGCATTTCTGTAGCACCTTTCCTCCCAGTGTTTCAGGGCACAGCACGAGCATTAGTCATGGCTCATGCCAGAATTGGGAGATGAGTGAGGCAATTCCTGTCACCCTTCAGAGGATGACTCTTGGGGATATGAATAACCCAGGGAGAAAGCCAAGTCCTTTCTGGAGCAGGGTTGTGGCAGCTTGTGCTAGGGGTGGTGAATTTGGGCTGGGGCTCCAAGATAATCTCTGCAGAGACATGAGCTGGCTTATCAGAATCCTTACAGTGGTTTTGCCATCAAGAAAAAAGTATGAGCATAAAAATATGACTACTTTCATTAACTTCAGTTTTGAGCTAATCTTCATTCCTGCTGGAAAAGCAAGTAATTCAGTTAGGATTGGGCAAGTGTGAAATCTCACTTCTCTTGAAGCCACCAGGCACATTCCTGTTGACAACTGAAGTCAGATTCTTTCCCAAAAGTAGATATTAATCATAAGACCAAGAGATTTCATCCAAATAACTTCAGTAGCAAATTTGGCATGTTTGAGAGGACTCTGCGGGACAAGAGATAAAGGCTCTACTCATTTACCAGTATTCCAACTCATGTTTTCAGAGAATAAATATATCTTTTTCCTGGCAATGGGTGCATTGACTCTGGCTCGTTGTTCAGCTGGTCACTCTGTTGTGACAGGTTGTGCTCCATTCCCCAGTGCTTTGTTTTCAGACATCTCAACTCATAGTCATCAGATAGAATAGATTCCTTTTCCCTGCCATATTTTGTAGTTAGAATATTTGTTTTTAAATATGAAAATTCCCCTGACTCATGCAGCATATCTATATAGTTAAAGCTGCTCATCCTTTGGAAAGGAAAGGGTGTGGTGTTCACAAAATGGCAGCTATCAGTCTGTGACTGGTTTTTGTACCTTCTACGCCCAGGGACTGAGCCATGAGTACTTGTCACTGGTAATGCCACAGCTTGTTGCTGTTGCATGACGTTTTCTAAAAGCAGTGATAAACAGGAAGATAGCTAAACAATGGGCATGTCAGGTGTGATGGTGGTGTGTGCCTTGTGCACAGTTCAGTAGCTCTGAGATGGTGTTCAGGATTAAAACTCCAGGTGGGGAAGACTACAAGGTAAAAGAGCTGCCAAATTTGAAAGCATCCTTGGTACAGACCCATTAGCTGGGAACATTTTTGTACACACACAGAGCTCTGTGAATTCAAGTGACTTCTGTACTCACAAAGATAAGCATTCAGAATAACTGAGATCAGATTTTTAATGAACCATTCATTTAGGCTATTTAGCAAAAAAAATTACCCTCCTCTGAGTCGGTTTGGCTGAAATAGTCACTGAATACTCAAAATGCTTGCAAACAACAATCTAAATTTGCAATATTCTGTAGCCTTTATGCCAAGAATTTTTCCACCCTTTAAAAATTATTACTATTCTGTCAGCCCTGTGGAGAACATTGTGTTTGGTCATATGAAGCAATGAGAAAGATTAGAAATGTAACTGAATAATTTGATTTTTAAAGCCTTGAACCTCAGTGTTTACAAAATACTCGTAGTATACACTCAGTCTCTAGGACTGTTCATATGTAAAGTTCAGCTGTGTAAAAATACAAGCAGAGCAGAATATTACTTTCTTTTCCAGCCTGTCTCTTTGACGGTCAAATCCACCCAGACAAGTGCCCAGGCTGCCGAATGGAATTCTTCCAGTTATTGGGCTTCTCCTTGCATGCAAATACGATGCTGTGTTTGGGACAGAGTAACACTGTTCTTTTGACTGCTTGCTTTTTAATCCTTCCTTCATAGTCTCACAAATGCTCCTGGAGCTACTCTGCCATGCAGCATCTGTGAAATGAAGTGACTCGCTGGGTCAGTCACAGGCTGTTTGTCGCAGAGCAAACTTCAGGCAAGCACATTCCAGCTGGTGACCTTGGTGCACAGGGAAGTGGGGATGTGTTACAACTTGTTCACACAATCTCTCTCTTTAAGCCACTTGTGCCAAATTCGCTTGGAGGTTGGAGACTTGCAGTTCCATTGGTATAGCCTGGGACAGACCCCCTCTGCCCTGCTGCGGGATGGGTTTGCAGCACCAGTTTTCCAGGCAGTTGCAGGCGCTGGCGTGGGTGGAGAACTGGCACAGCTTGCTCTGGTAATGAGAGCAGAAATTGAGAGGAGTTAAGGAAGCAGGGTCCTGCAAGGCTTAGCATTTGTGTACCTCTGTGACTTGCTAAACAAGTGCTCAAAACCTCTGCTTAGTAACTTGACGCTTGGGTATTTTTTCTGCTGAGAGCTGACACAGGGTTTGGGAAGTAGGTGTGAATTAGGACACACTGGTGCTACACCCGGTGAAGAAAGCACTGAGAAAGAACATGAATGTAAAGCATCATGTGATGAGTAAAGATACTGGGTGGAGGGAAATCCAGCAAAGCCCTGGAATGCATTTGGAAAAGGATATCGAAGGTACTGTGGGGTGGAGATCAGATGTGCAGTGTAGACCAGCCCCTGCCTTGTTTTTACAGAGACTGATTCAGTACTGCTGCTTCCCACCATATTTTGTGCAAATCCTGTTGTATAATAATTTGTATATTTATGACCATGTGTGGCCAGAGCTGCCTATTCCTATTCTTGTCTCTCCTGGAATTGCCTGGAGTGAGTGCATGTGGCAGATTGGAGCAGGCCTGAGGTTTAGCTACACAAGCTGGACAAGTATCCTGTAAGAAGTGCACTGAATCTTGCATTTTTAACCTTAGATTCTCTCCATCCCTAATAGAAAGTGATTTAACCCCTGATGCAGGAGCTGTAACATCCAGTTGTTGAAATGATGATAATTGTGGCATTCCCTTATAACTGAATGTTGGACATGGCTTGGCTTTGAGTTGGACTGCTGTAACTCTGAGCAAGTGGGATGAAGTCTAGAGGCTCTTCAGTCTGGGAAAATTATAAGAAGTTGCAGGATGACTTAGATGGGAGCCTGAAAACATCATGGGAAGGAATCTGAGAGTGAACTGCTGAGATGGGGAGAGCTTAAAACAAAGTGATGGCTGTCAGGGTTGGAACCGGGCTGAGATCTGAACTCTGCCTTCCCAGTCACACACACTAAGTTACATTCCTGCAAGAAGGGCAAGTGAAAGGAGGGGAAGTGAGGGGCTGCACAGAGCAGGTGCCAGAAATGGCCTCTGGTTCCTGCTGGCAGAAGCAGAGCTGCTCTCTGGAGCTGGGACAGACGTGTGGCATTTGAGGAGCCTCCAGGAGAGCCTGACAGAGCTGTCAAGTGGGAACATGTCACACACAGTGCAGATGCTTGGCAGGCTCTGGCTTATGGAAATTTGTGGATGGTTTTCCCCACACATGCACTTTAGACATAGACAAATCCAAGAGAGCTTTTTGGGGGGAGGAACTAGTGAAATGCAAAACAAAGGAAAAAGCTGTTCTGTCAAGAGGGCTCACAAGCAAGCAGAACAGAGCCAGACCTCATTATTTTGCTGTGTCCCACATTTTTCTTCCATTTATTCCTTTCCTGAACTGGAACACTTCATCTGATCATTGTGTAAGCGTGATGTGACGAGCTCACCTCTGCACTGTGGAGTTTGGGTTGGTTAATCAGCATGGGGAAATCAGTGAAACTTTGGGTGAAATCTTCAGTGAAATCTTCATCTACCTTAGAACTCAAGTGCTGAGGCAGCTCTTCTGCTGTTCTGTTGTTGTTTCAGGGAACTGATCCCACTTGTAAAGAAAGAGGGGTGATTATTTCTCAAGCTTTTGTTAATTTTTTCTTTCTTGCTAATAAATCTACTGTGAAGTTCAGGGATGGGTGGAACTTCCCAGCAGTCACAGTGAGAAGAGCCACAACTGAACCAAGTTCTTTTATTTGGCTATGAATTTTCCAAAAGCTCAGGGTGGTTACTTACATCAAATGCACAAACTGAGAATTCCTGTCTTTATAGACTTACAACTAAGAGCAGGATTTTTATTTTCCTACACTCAGCTTGGAGCTGGGGGAAGCCCAAGTTGATCCTGACTTCTGACAGCTGTATAATTACAATCAGCAGCAGTTGCTGCCATAAGATACTGGTGCTAAACAGGAATTAGTGTTGCATATTTATCCAGAGGATGAAAATATCTACAAATATCTATAAATATACTCAGTTATTATTAGAAGAAGTATTTAAATCTTCTAGTGCTTGGGTGTCCCAGATATCAGCTGATGGAAGGGAAACCTCCTCTTGCAAATGAGTTGCTGGGTAATTTTTCACCACAAGTTTTGCTGCTTCAGGGCAGTTTTCATGGGCAGGGCACTCATTCCAGCTCAACTATTCATCTCATCTTTCACAAAACTTATTTCACAAGTGTAAATATTTGTGGCAACTTGCCCGTGTTGTGTGACCTTTGCACAATGACAGAAATGCTCTGGAAGGCTGCTGATGTTTTAGGGCACTTCTTTAACAAAACTAATTAATCTAGCACTCTATCAATGGTTATTTACATATTTTTTTTTTTTAGCAAAACTACATTTATTAACCCAAAATACTGGGTGGTGATTTGTTTAAGCAAATAAATGGTACTGTAGGAATTTAATAATCTTACAATAAAATGTAAGAGTCTTTTGAAGTGAGTATCACCTACTCTCAGCCCTCATAGGCTCCCTGGACCTGGCTTTGGGTCTCACAAAAGTTAATACAGAGCTATAAAGCTGAAGCCTTTAGAACAGCTCAAAACTCAGTGCTTACCTTTAAAACATTTATAGCAAAAACCTACTGAATTACTTAGTAATGATCTAAAACTTCACCCTACCTTTGCTGAGAGTCAATTTGTAATATTGCTGCCATAAAAACCAGAAATCACACTTATTTTTAAGGGCAGGCTGGACCTCACCACATAATTCTTTTAGACTTGTATAGACATTATTTCACTTACAGTACTGCATAAAAACCTTTATCTGTAGATTAAAAAAAGGTTAAGGCTGCAAAGTTTAACCTGAATGAATGGACTAGAAGAGAGTAGATAGAAAGCTCAGGATATGAACACTGAATTTAACATCTCTGCAGTTTCAGGTTGATACTGAGCTGGAGAGCTCAGCAGGTACCAGGACTACAATGCTGGGGAAATTGCTGCTGTTCTGGATATTGGTATTAGCCACCCTGAAAGTCTGGAATGGGAGAGGGAGAAGTCCTGTGCACAACCTGGACTAAATTGTGAGTTAGTAGAAAAGGTGATAAGAGGCGAGCACAAGAGATATGGCAAAAGCAACAGAAGAGATGACATGTTCCAGTTTTCTGTCCCCACAGGGTACCACAATTCCAGGGTGAGTAAAGTTCCCCTGGAGAAGACTTCTGCAGGAATTGAGTTGGAGCCAGCAGATTGAGTGTTCCAGACTTGTGTGCAGCCAACAGGGGCTCCTTTGTCCCTTGGGCACTGGTCAAGAATCCCAGATGAGGGGAGGAAACATCACAGAGAGCCAGAAAGCTTCTGGGGCCATAAGGAACAAGCTGGGGGAAAAAAACACTGGAAGGGAGAATTTGAGAGTGGCTTTGGGCAATGGGTGGGACAGAGGAAGTATGAGAAATAAGCAGGGAATTTTGCTAAAAGGTTCCTTGGCTGATTGGTTGAACTTAGGCTGGAGAGAAACTGGCTTTAGGTCAAGTCTGCAGTGCTTTTATGTGATTGCTCTCCCTCTGAGCATCCCAGAATGACAGCTGGGCCAGGCATTTCCGCCTGTGGGCAGCAAACAAGAAAGGCATATGAAATGTCTCTTCCAAGGACAGTTTCCCAATATGTCCTTTACATGCTTATTCAGGAGTTGTGAGTCTTTTTTTTTCCCCCTTGGCTCCTCTCTTAGGAGGTGAATAGGAAGTGCACCCACCTCCCTGTATCTGCAATTTTGTTAAAAAATGCTGCATCATCCATTGTGGAACTTGTTTGGAGCTCATTTATTATATGGAAACTCTCTGGCTGTCCTTGGAGCAGAGCCTTGTGCTACCAGCCCCTTGAAAATACATGTTGAATAAATATGTAGGTCAGAAAACAGAAAGCACATCCCAATTTATTTGGTAGATGGGAGTTTTGTTCCCTAGTGCTCTATCACTGGGGCTGCTGATCAGTTTTTGAAAGTAATGTGGTAATAGCTTTGTTCTTAGCTCAGAGATTAAGGAATGTCGCCCTTTGCTTCCCAAAGGGCAGGTGCAGGTTATATAGGGATAGAATTCAGGGGAGTGGCCTTAAGATGGAGGAAGGCAGGCTTAGATTAAGAAGAAATTCTTCCCTATGAGGTTACTGAGGCCCTGGCATAGGGTGCCCAGAGAAGCTGTGGCTGCCCCATCCCTGAAAGAGACCAAGGCCAGGCTGGGCAGGGCTTGGAGCACCCTGGGATAGTGGGAGGTATCCCTGTCTGCGGCAGGGGGTGGAATGAAATAGGCTTTAAGGTCCTTTCCCATCCAAACCATTCTGGGATTCTACTATTTACTGACATTAATAGATAAAAATACCTACCAGGAGATAAGGATGAGGAGTGCCCTGAGAGAAGATTTGCTAACAAGCAGCAAAACTCTCCCTGTTCTATAAATTGGCCAAACATAGACCAAAGAGCTTCTCCACAGTTATATCAAATCAAAAAATAAGCCTGAAATCCTACTAGCAATTGTTGCCCTCAAGCCTTCATTATGGCCCTATTTTCTTCTTCATCTTCCAGCCCAGAAGGAATTGGCCAGGGAGCTCCTCCTGGCTGGCTGGTTTGTGCTGACTGTCTTCCCCAGTTGTGCTCTCTGTAGCAGCCTCACACAACACTGAGTGAAATTAAAAACATGTCTGGGGCTGACTGAATCATTCCTCATTAGCTCAGTGGGCAGCAGATTTAGGAGCTAGATTTGCAATGAACACTTATTAGATTGTGTGTCTTCTGGGGATGGCTAATTTTTTTTTAATAATCAGATTCCATGACTTAGCAGCATAATTAGCTATTAGACATACATACTCCATTCAACAGCTGCTTTTTAATTTCTTTTAATCCTGCTTAATCTAGGAGACTTTTTTTTCTCATTTATAGGGGAGTTTTGCACAGTTCTTCTGACAAGTGCAAGATAGCCAGTGGGAATGAGACCTGTAATTAATGCATTGAATGCTCAGTGCGAGCAGAAGGCTCTTGGATGAAGAAGCTCTTCTGGCTCTGTCAGGTGTCTGACAAGAGGACAAACACTGTTAGTCAGAATGGTGGTGTCTGTGATATGGTGGGGTTTACACCCTGCAAATTCATTTAAGGTAAGGTATTGAGGACAGGAGGGAAAATTATGTCTTTCTCTATTCCCCTGAATTTTGAGCAGTCACATGTGCTTGATTCTGTACTTTCTCAACAAGAGCTGATTCACTGGCTTTCTAGTAACAAAAATAAATTGAGCCCAGTGTCCTACCCTTTTTGTAGGTGTGCGTGTGTTGAGGGGGTGATGTGTTAAAATGGAGTCCAGCTGTGAGAGCCTGAACTGTGGGAGGTCCAGATTCAGCTGGGGGGTGTCAGAGACAAATTGTATGAATGTGGTCATGTATCCTCACTGTGCTTTGGCTTGGCATCCATGAAAAGAACTTCAGAGATTCTGTGGTAAAATGAGAGCCCCTTGGATGCTGTAGTATTAGGGTGTCTTGTTGGTTTGTCACAAAATGTTAAGGGTGGCGGAAGCTTGGAGTGGGGATGGTTGTCCCTTTCAATTAAGTCCTTTTATGTAATGCAGCTTGGTTTATTGCTCAGGAAATATCCTTGTTTCTCAGCTCTCTGGCTACAATAGTACCTGCCATTTCTTGCCATTTACTTCGGAGGCGGTTTTCCAACTGCCTCGTGTTCTTGGATCAGATACAATCCCCTTTGATTCCTCTTGTCCTTTTGTCTTTGCTCACTTGGCTCTAAACAATTTGTTCCCTGAACACGGGCCCAGGTTCTCCTCTCTCCCATGCTGCAGCAAACCAAACACTGCTTCTGAAGCAATGAGTTAGGAAGCATTGACACACACAAGGGGAATTAGGACTCTTGACTATTAATTTTTTCCTAAGTTTTGTCAAGGATTCTGTACTGCTTTTCCCAAATCTTCCAGTATTACTTCCACACATTATATTTCCAGTTACCTGATTATCCTTCACTGCCTTGTAGTCACAGCACAAGCCACACCACCAGTGGAGCTGTCTGGGTCCTGCTGAACTCAGCTGGATGGCTATCCCAAAAGACAGGTATGTCCAGGTAGCCATGTTCTCAGGGCGGATAGAAACCTCACTTGGTCAGAAGACACTGAAAGCATGGAGTGAAGACTGGGGCATTACTGATACAGAAGGGTGCAGAGTCTGCAGCAGGCCTGGCTCTTGAATCCAGAGGTGAAACATCTGCAAATGGTTTCCTAGTGGAGTTTGCCAGAAAGAAGGAAAGAAGTTCCTTTCTTGATGTAAGAGCTGCTTTTCTATTACCTCACCTGATCTACAGGGAAGAGTGGAAGTGGCAAGAAATGGAAAATAATTAAGGTCTGAACAAAAATAACAAACTGTCCTGAAGTCTTTGGTGTTATTTTGTTTTTATTCAGACTTGAGTCCCTCTCCTATTTTGTTGCTATATTCTGTGTCAAAAAGGGAAAACCTCACAAATATATTTGGGCTGAAATGCTGTTTTCACTTGTACTTTAATCCTCATTAGCACTTACATGTCCTGGAAGAGGTTTGCATTCACCCAGCAGCTCTTTCCTTGGCTTTATGGAAGGTGTTGCACCACTATGTGAGTCTCAGTGCAGGCTACTAATGTTCACATCCCTCTTTAATTATGTTGCCGTAACATCAAATTTAACAGCAACAAACTCCAATATCTATGTTGAGTATCTTACTTATCTTTTGTTGAATAAAAGATTACATAAATAAGGAAAATTACTATTATCTCAAAAAGTGAATATTTTCATCAAGGCTGATGTTAAACAATATGTGATCATACAATTTTTTTTCCCATTGCAGATTATAATGCTTCCATTTCTGTAAGAGAGAGGGAAGTCAAATAAATAAAAGCTTTTTCAGTCATGGAAAAAAAAAAAAACAACAACATAAAAAAAAAAACCAGGGAAAAAAAAAACAACACAACCAACCACAAACAAAAAGACACACACACACACAAAGAGAAGTAACTCTCAAGGCCAGGTTGCCAGGTTGGATGGGGCTTGGAACAACCTAGCCTAGTGGAAGGTGTCCCTGCCCATGGCAGGGGGTGGAACTGAGTGAGCTTTAAGGTCCTTTCCAACCCAAACCATTCTGGTATCCAGTAGAAACTAATCTGATTGCTGAGATGGAGCTGTGAACAGGCTTTGCTCTTCTCTCTTGGATTATGCCAGAATTTTCACATGAGTAGAAGTGCTTCCCTGCTCAGGTCAGGGTCTCTTTAGGTCTGTGAAAAACTACAGCAGATCCCATCCCAGAATTATTTACTCTAAGTTGTATTTAGCCTTAACAGCCTAAAAATATTCGGCATTTCTGCTTTCTTGATATTGCTGGGAGAGGAGGAAAATTGTTAACTCTGTTTTGTAAATGCCCAAAGCTGCAGAGGTTGGCTGGAGTGGAGCAGGGACTGTAATCCCTAATTCTAAATTCTCTATTAAAACCCTAATCCCTGGGCTATCCTTCTGCTTCAGGCATTTGGGATGGATGGTGTATAATTTATCTGAAGTGATGCACCTGCCACTGTTTAAAGCCAGTTATTTTCCTTCTGTCCCTGTGTCAAAGTTGCTTCTTTAATTGCCAAATTCATCTTTTGCTGAAGTGATTAAGAATTGCATCTGCTTGCATTTTGTAGGTCTCTGTCAGAGTCCTGTTCAAACAGTTCAACAAATTCCACGTAGACTCACAGTATCTTGGGACTGAAAAAGGTTGATGTCTAGACTGGTTAAAGGGGAAAAATCTGAGCATGTGGTTTCCAGCATTCACTGGCTGGTGAGAATCAAAACCTCTTCTTATTTGCCCAAGGATCCTAATTTTTTTTGAATATTTCTTTTTTTTTTTAGAAAAGGCAGAAAAACACAGATACTTCATAGAGAATATAGATAGAAAGGAACAGCAGGATGGGGGGGAATGTGGAAGTAGGTCAGATGCATTGCAGACAAAAAAAAATCATTATGATTAGGAGAGATTAGGGAAGGCAAGAGCAAACAGCGTCAAAGGAATCCAATTTATCAAGCCATTTAAACAAGACCATTCCTTGCAAAGCAAGTTCTCTATACTGTGCACAGACTTGGAGCAAAATGAGAGGAGAGGAGGGTGTCCCGCACTGTGTGTTTAATTTAATATCTGGTCTCTACAGCCAGCCATGGAGGACTGAAGAAACCTTTTTTAATTGTCATGAGAACAAACACTGCAGAACAGTTACCCACCTTTATTACTTGAGTTCTTTTAGATCTTTTCATTTTTTAAGCTGTAATTCCCAGTTAGGTGTGTAGGTGAAGGATGCAGCCAAGGTAAGGGCAGTGCTTGCTGACAGCTCTCAGTCACTGCTGCACAATCAGGTACTTTATGTGAAATAAGGAGATTCTTGCCTCAAAGTTTCCATATAAAAGGCAGTTTGTAAGGGCGAAGTTACTCCATCTGAGGATATTAGAAACTTTGCAATAACAAGTAGATTCTGTTGCTTAATTTTTTGGCAACTAGGAGCCTGGGAGATGTGACCAACATGCTGTGACTTCGTCTCCTTTTCTCCCTTTTTTTCCTAGTTTTGATGAGCTTATCTGTCCTATGTACCATAACAGCAAGGAAATGGATTTTGATTTGTATGGGATTTGCTTGCCTCATTTGTATGAAGGCAGAAATGAATAATGAAAGCTTTAGCTCTGTAAAACAGAGCATTCTGCTCCTCCAGGATGATGGGGTTTTTATGTATCAAATAGGCCTTAATGTCATACATGGGCAGTGCCTCTTAATTTGCAAGAGACCCACAGCCTTTTGTAAGACAGGCTCTTTGTGGTAGGAATTCTGTTGGAACCTGGGAATCTGGGGCCTGTTTCTGCATAGCACTACTTTTGTTGCTGTAGAATAACTACATTTTCTTTGATTTCACCAAGCTGGAGTGCTCCTTGCATGTTTTTAACACTGGCTTGGTCCTCTAGACAAAAACCACAACCTTAGAGCTCTGTCATGTCAAATGTTTCTTAGCAGGAGCAAGCAGTCTGAGAAATTTAAACAAGATGTGGACTTCTCTTAACAGTGGGTTAAATACTGGCTGAACGTCTTCCCAAATATCTGACTGCTGCTGCCAGGGGCCATGGGCTGGTGTGCAGCCTGAACCAAATCCTGCAGAATCCTGCTGACTTGAGCCTGAGCATGGAGAAGGTCTGGCATCTTAGAAGCTCTTAATTAACAGCACCTTTCATGCCATTCATTAGTTTCCTATTCAGGAGGAATTGGGGTATGAAACAAGCTGAAGGTTCCAAGGGGTGGTTGCCTCTACAGCTGAAGTTACAGCAGGGGCATCCTTAGCCTTCTGAGCTGAGAAGTAAATTCTTTCCTGGGGCTTTTGCAGCAATTTGGGGCAATAAAAGACCAGACTTTGGTTAACACTTTTATTGCTGACTGGCTGCCACATTGTCACTCTGACAGTGTTGTTTTTCAGGTCCAAGCACTTCCAGAACTCTGCTCTTCGTATCACAGAAGACTGACCTTTGGTGGAAATAACCTGATTCTCCTTTGTTTAAGCAATAAAATGAGTGTATGGGGAAAAATCTCACCCCAGTTCTGCTTCAGGTCTTCCAAAGTTTGGCATAAATGTTGAAGCAAGATATTTCTCATTTTATCATGATGAAACTCCAGATCTTGATTGTTTTATACATGCTTAAGTTTTTCTTCCAGTCTTGCTACCATAGCTTTGACTGATTTAAGTTGGTCTGGAGTTTCTGCCTTCAATAAAATGCAATAAATTACACTTGGTAAAATTTTAGTCCTTTATTGCTGTGTGATTTTTGCCTGACAATAGCAGGTAACTCAGTCTCGGCAGTCTGTGGTCTTGTAATCTGTGAACCCTTGGGCATGACCTTGCAAGGTGTAGCATTTAAAGCACTGCTGTGGAGTGCAGTGGTGGGGATTGATCCAGTCTGATGGTCTGTGGGCTTGGAAGGAAAAGGAGAGCAGCAAGCCATGAAGTATACCTGCTTTTTATAAATCAGCACACTAGAAACACAGTTTAATGGTATAGTCGAGAGGAATAAAGAGAAAATAGGCCTTGCTACAATTGTCTGGATATTTGGACTCTGTTCCTAAATGTGTTACTAACTCCTGTGAAACCCAAAAGTGCTTTCAAACACTGTGTGCTTGAGATTTCCCATTTACAGAGACACTGGCAATGGTGTAAGACTTAATTAATGACGAAGAACACTGCATTGCTTTGAGAGCTGCTGGGAAAAAAGGGCAAGTCTCGCCATTATTGTTATTAGTATTGTTCCATCTTTAATCTGTAAGATTATATAAATCTAGGCAGATGCCTTAAAGCATTGTGTGCAAAGGAAAGCCCTCTAAAGGAACAAATTCCATTTTTCTTTGTCTTGGACTAAAATATCATAATTGTACATGAAGATAGGACAGCTATTTCTGAAAAGGAGGTACAAAAGGGTAGGAAAGAAGCTAGTGCAGCACTAGAAAGAGATGGGTGACACCTTCATCCAAACTGATAGTGAAACAGAAATTATTCCCAAACTGGCCTTTTGAAAGTATGCCATAAACAGACATTAAGGGGCTGTGACAATGGCTGTTGTTCCCTGAATGCAAATGTAATACCCTGAACTCTGAGATATTAGCACTTACTGCTCTTCTGTTTTTAGCCTGTAAGTCTCAAAGGTGTTTTAAGCATCAGCTGGACACACAAACTCATTTTGCCTTTTTCAGGCAATATTATCCAACTGATCTGTAAACTCTGTTGCAGAGGCTGGAAGTCTTGACTTGACTGTTTCTGTGGGAATTGGAGATTAGGGCTCCTGTGGGGATTCTACAGGGTACTTTTAACCTAATGTGGACATGATGAACAGAATTATACCAGTGATTAATGGAACTATAAAAGAGAAGTATTAAACCTTGTTGCGGCATAATATTATGAGTTACCTGTATATATTCTCCTTTCCTTAATCCCTCTCCAGGGCCTCATACAGAACTTTTTAGGCTCTTTCTTGGGCTGCCACCATTTGTTGCATTGCACTACAACAGCTGTGACATATCTGCTGCATTTTGATGAAATTACTGGAACCGGAATCACCAGTGGTGCAATTATTCCTTATACAGATGATTTAATTACAGCAGTGTGATGTTACAGGGTTAATTAATTGTTGCTTATTAAGTGCTTTGAGACCTTTGAATGAGAGATGCTACGTATGTGCAAGGGATGATTATTAGTTATTAACAGCAATGCTCCCAGCTATTTGGAGGGTAAAACTAATTTTGTTTCATTGTTAAATATTAAATTTGCAGTCTAGTCAGATGTATGGCACATTTCAGGTTGCAAGTGAAAAGCCAAGTATATACTTAGGTAGTGATGCACTGTGCCAAATTTGGCTTGTGGGAGTGGTTCCCATCAGTTCCTGTTGGAACAGAAAAGAGGTGGAAATGCAGCAGGTTGCAGAAACTGGAGGAGGAGATGGTGTGGGAGAGATTTCTAAGACTTCAGTAAAATCAGTAGGTAGTGGAAGAATTTGCATGAATATTGAGGTACAGGCTCTAATTAAATGATTTAGCCACAGTTATTGAACATTGTACAGATGTTCAATGGCTTCAGAGCCACCTTCTCCTTTTGAGGCTTTTTCCTAAAAATTTTCTCCACCAGCAGCAGCTGTAGACTTGTCTGAGCCCATGGACAGTGTATCTGTGTGGAAAATCAGGCTGCCTAAGCTCTGGTATTTATCCTGGCACTTAGGCTGCAGTGCTATGTCTAGAGAGACATTTCATCGGTTCTCAAAATTTAATAACTCAGTGTGCCAAAATATGAGCTGTTCGATTACTGGAATTCTTTTATTCATTTCAGAGAGATCTCTCTTCCCTTTGCTCCTTCTTGTTACACTTATTCTTTCTTATATTGAGGAATAAACTTATTTACTGATGAGAGAGGAGGAAGAGACAGACTTTTGTCCTCATGTTGCTTCCCATGAAGGAGCACAAAGTGCCTTTTAAGGCTTGTTTCCATACCTGGAAGTTCAGTACTTGTCTCCACCCCAGAGATGAGCCCACTGACCGGAGGCGTTTGTGTGAAGGTTCTGCAGTGCCTCAGAGAGGAAGGAGGAAAACACAAAATGAGTTCTGTGAATCCTGTGCCAAGCAAAAATGACTGACATCGTTAAAATTGAAATCTGTCTCTAGGAAATTATCATGGACATGGATAAGTAGCAGCTCTTCAGGGTGCTGACCCATCACACAGGGGAGAATTGGGGAAGGTGTGAATAGAGGTGCCTTAAAACATCCCCTGAGCTGGGGAATCTGGGCAGTGGGGCTGGCAAGGGTGTGAAATATGTATGCCCACAGCTCCTGCTGAATTGCACTGGAGGGGCTGCTCAAACATGGATCTAGGTAGGAGAGAACCAAAGGAGTTGCCAGAGGGTAGAATGCAGGGAATCCCTGCAGCATATTTCTAAACTCTTGAACTGTCTAAACCAACCTCTAGGTAGAGCTGGAGCCCTACAATAGAGTGTCTCCAACTCCTGCACACCTTAGGTCTTTGGTTTGTGATTTTCAGTCTTTGTCCAAGTCCCTGTGACAAGAACAGTGTTTGTCTTGCCAGCAAGATGCAGAACTGCCACTTTTCTGCTCAGGTATTCTGTGCAGCACATTCTGAGCACCATGAGTCACTCTGCATGGATGGGCTGTGAGCTGCATGCTTAATGCCTCCCGAGTTCCTGCAAACCTTAGTCTTGCTCTGCTGGTGCTGTAGGAATGAGCTTCACATACCCAATGGATACATTCAGGAGTCCTGAATGCAGAACTGCCTGATTGGAGCTGCTGCAGAATACCCAGAAACCCAGAAAAGTGTGTGTGGTCTTTTGTCCAAGTTCTGCTTGGATAAAATCTCCTGGAAGGAGAAACAACAGCAACAACAACAACATATTCCCATGTATCTGAGAGCCCTAGATGGAAGCACAGCTCTGGGGGATTTATTTGGGGTTTTTTGGTTGGGTTTTTTTGTTTTTCATCACTGTGCTGTGCAGTGTCCAGTTTAGGTCTGAACTGTGTCATCTAAGTGAGACAATTTTTAAGAAGTGTGCAAGACTGTCTAACAATTAACTGGCATTATCCTCTAGGAAGTTTTCACCAGTTTTAATGGACCTAGACCTCTTTCCATTCTCAATGAGCAAATATCTGGGTCTGTTTTCCAGATTGATGGCTTTGGGGAGCTTAATTTTGTATGAACTGGCTTTATTATATTGGTTTTATTTATTAATTTATTATTTATTTTTATGCGATGTCTTTACTTCCAGAGAGTGGAGATGTCTGTGAGTGTAAAATCCTTTCCACTTGCAGGAACTAGCTGTGTATACGTGTGTGGGACACAAGGAGGATTCAGCAAGTCTGATCACAGAAACTTCCTGGGGTGAAGCCTTTTACTGTTTTTCTGTACAACAGCAGGTTCTGCTGGGTACGACTAGGATTTGAGATACTCCTGCAATGCTCATGATGATAATAAAAATAACCCACACATCATTAAGCGAATCGAGGAAAAATCCACCAAAGTTACAGTTAAATCTTTATCTATTCTAATGGTGCAGGTAGGGATTTCTAGCTTCAAAAGCAGGAGTAGGGAGAAAAGGCAATTAGGGCAAATTCCATTGAATTCCTAGTTATCTTGGGCTGTTCTGTAGTATGAGATATTGCAAATGCTGTAGCAAGGAGAGATGTGCCTTTGTCTCAGTTACTGCAACAGCCCAGAAATGCAAATGCTTTCTATGCTGCAATTGTTTTGACTCTGGAGAATTGTTCTCTTCCCTGTGTTCTGCCTCTTTTGGACTCTGATTGCCTGTCAGCCAAGGAATACTTCTAGGCAGAGACAAAGGGGAATGGCTTGGTGCCCATCTTTGTGGCTGAAAGACTATTTTATTAAATCTTTCTGGACAGTGCATTTCAATTTCTGTTGCTCCAGGGCTCTGGAATCTGAGCCACTCAGGGAAAAAGGCCTCCTGCTCCTCGAGGTGCCAGGAGTGATCTGAGGGGAAATGAGAGTGGTGGCCAAGGCTTGTGTCCCAGGATTCAGCCACTGATTTTCTCACTGTGGGGGTGTTCAGAGACACAGAAATCCCTGTCGGGAGATGCTGAGTGGGTCACATGAGTCACCAGAGAAACACAGCCTCAAAAGACAAGGAGGAAAAGCAAATTGGTTTTCTATGGATGAGTTACCACAATGACTTACTAAAGATAATCTATAAAATTTGCAGGATCTGGTTTACTACTTTATTCATGAAACCATTCTTTTAATATTCAGCTCTTGCTCATGGGGTGGAAGGGATGGGGAAAGCATCTGCAGCATTATTAGTGTGAAAGGGATCCTTTAGCAAGGTGTTGTGGAAGTCAGTTGTCTCCCTCCTGCTTGATCCAGCCCCTCCACCCCAATGTCTTTATACCCCTACTTAGTCAGCAGGTTCTAAAACAGATGAAAGCACACAGCCCTAAAAATGCTGACTTCTCAAAGTGCTGCACCTTGTCAGTCAGACACTCGGGAACAGAAGTACGAGCAACACATTCCTCATAGTAGACTTTAATCTCCTTCTAAAGCCAAACATGTAAAAGGGAAAATAATTTACAAACAGTGATGCTAAAATTAAAAACTTAGAAGAAATAATTCCTTATTCAACCTGAAGTGGTTGGCATACAGAAGAAAGAGGAAAAAAGCAAAACCAGTCTAGTTTTCCCTTTTCTGAATATATTACTTTTTTTAAAGCTTGGATAAATCAGCCTGGTGTATTAACCTTCCAGAGTGGTGAATGGAGTGCAACCTGCAACCTGGTTTTTGTGTCTCACTCCACTTGAGAGCCTTTGCAAACAGGTCACATGTCTCACAGTTTAGTATTCCTGGGCAGAACAAACTGTCAGCCCTTTACAGCTGGAATGGGAATAGGTCTTGAGGAATGGTTTCTGGTACTGTTTTCTCCAGGAGTCCCACTGGCATTTCCAGTGATAATACCATGCTGCTTCTTCTATTTTCCATTCCATAAGCTGCTCAAATCTCCTTGGCCTGGGTTTAGGCAGTCTGGCAGCTCAGTGGTGCAGCAGAGGGGAGACCTAAGGCTGCACAGCCTGAACTGGCTTCCCAGGAGTGCTTGGAATCTTTATTTGTATGTGGGACACTCAGCTTTCTGGATTTATTCCATGTGAACTAGAGTTTGGCACGTCCAGCTGAAGAGAGAAGTAAAAGAACCTGGTTATCGTTGATTTAATGTCCAAACATTTTCTGCCTTTTAGAAAGTCTCTTTCTGAGTAACTGAGCTCTCTCATTTCCCAGAGTAATTTAATTTTAATTGAAGACTCAATTGTACAGTTGTACAGGTACAATTGAGTACAGATAATACAGTAATATTCAATGAAAAAGAGCTTTATCAAAGCAGAACAGAACAATATTGTGGGGGTTTTTCTATTTTATTTGCTTTTGTTTTGCCAGTTGTCTGAGGCACTAGGTTTTGCGTTTCCTGCTGCTGCTCTTCACCCAGTGGGTCAGGGCTGTCTATGAACCACTAAAGGATGAGTCAAGAACACTCTCTTATCTCTCTGCCTTCAGTGGGAGCTTGTCTTTGATGCATCTTAGCTGAATAGGAAAAAATAATGCATATTCACTATGGAACATTGCAGCCCAAGCCAGAAAAGGAGCCCAGTAAAAACCCAAACAATAAACCCCTTCTTTGAAATTCACTGATGTTTCCTACCTTCACAACTGCTTGAAGCACCAAAGCTTTTAAAATTTTGTTTAGAGAAGGCAGTAATAGTACCTGATTCTTCCGATAATGCTTCTTTAAACTGTTTTCCTGTTTTCAATACAAAGTCTTGGGGTCCTGTACAATGCAAGGTCAGCATTCTTCCCTGTTTCAGAACTGAGGAGACTGAGACACAGGCTGACTAATGCAAGATCACACAGTGATCACAAAGACAGCTACAAGATGTCCTGCTTTTGAGCTAATTGATGTAATCTGAAATTCATATTATTTTCCACAACTGTCCTGGTGTGGGAACTCCAGCCTGCATTGCTGTATTAATAGAGGAGCTGGGTTTTCCTGTTTTTATGGCAAAAATGAGTCTGGGAGATCCTGTGGATCTTTGGGGATGGCAGAGAGCACTCTTTGTAAGAATAAAGCCTTGTCTCACTGCTTTCCCTGGGTGACCTGAGACGGATTCTGCTCAGGAGCTCCAAAAGAAGGCAGGGCATGAGCCTCTGATACAGAGCGTAGGATGCCAGAAACCAGCTCTTGCTCTGGGCCTCTGAAAAATTGCAGAGGGACTGTCAGGAATGGAGGAATGGCTGGTGTGCAGGGAAGAGGGGGCTGGAATGGTGGGGGAGAATGAGAAGGAAGAGGGCAAGAAACATATGTGAGCACAAGACGTTCAAAGACATTCTTTGGCTTCTTCTGCCTCCTGTGCTGGCTCAGCCAGTGCTGGGGCCTTGAAGACACCTCTTAATCTACATTTCCTTTTCCTCTTTCACTGGGAATGGAAGAATCATGTGCAGCTGACCCTGCTCGCCCCCTCCTTCCCTCTCCATTTCCTTTCCCAGCAGTGTCTCTCTGGGATACGCAGCCATCTGGCTGTTTATTGCAGCATGAGCTGAACTCTTAGATGTATCCTTTGGAATTTGGTTCTGGTTTAGTGATTTCTCTGTCATTCCTTTGCATTTTCCATATGTCTCGCTCATGCCCCCGGAGCCACTGCTGTGTGAGTGCACTCTATCCTTTTGTATCCCACGTACTTTAATGTTTCCTCTTTGCCCCAGAACTTTTCAACATTCTTGTTTGGTTTCTATTATTTTTATTTTATTTTTTCTCACGTTTCTCTGCTTCCTGTTAGCACAGGGAGCACCATCCCACTCTGAAACACTGAGCTGAGGGTAGGCATCAGCCTCCCTCCAGCTCTAATCCCATCCACCCTGGGTCAAGACAGTGACCTCAGAGCATTGCTGGAGGCAAAAAGGGAAGGTGCAAACGATTACAGAGGAAGTTCAGCTTTAAAAGCTTTTAAAGTTCAGCACTGGGATAATCAGCAAGACTTCTTAGCCCTCTCCCTTTGTGCTATGAATAAAATGCACAGTACAGTCTGCTTAACTCCTTCACTGCCAGCGGCAAAGTTGTTGGTAAAGAAACAGAGAAACAAAAAGGAGCATCTTCCATGAAAAATCCATCTGTTCTACACTGGTAAGAGAGCACGAGATACAGGGAGTATAATGATGAAATAGAAATCTGTCCTGGGTACTTTCATACTCCTTTCCTCTTCCAGCATTTCTCACAAGAGAATGTTAGTCATACAGCTGCTGCAAATTGATTTTTGATGGATTTCTCGTGAAAGAAGGGATTGATATTGAGAATGAAATCTTCATTTGTGTCTGGTGGTGAGATAAATTATGACTGAACCTTTCTCTCCTCTCACAGATTAATTCTCTGATTCTTAGGGGTGTCCTGTGCAGGGCTAAGAGCTGGGTTGTATTATCCTTGTGGGTCCTTTCCCGCTCATATTCTATGATTCTGTTAGAGTGTTGTTCTAGGCTCTTTCAGGGTGTAAGAGTTTTTCCTTTTAATTTCATTCTTCTTGCTGTAAGAGTGAACTTGCCGTAGTTGCTTCCTTGTGCTGGACACCGTCAGGGCAGGGCAGAAGGTGAAGCTGATGCTCCTGTGCCATCACAAGTGTTCCATGTGAGGAGAGGCCCCGAGGGCTGGTATGCTGGGAGCTATGCCGAGGAGGTTGAATTGCCACTGACAACTTAACAGTGGCAAAGGATATGGAATAATTAAACAACTGTGTCTCATTGCAGCTCATGACAGCTTCCAGATGCTGTAGAAAGTGATTCCAGATGTGTTCTTTGGAACCTTTGGCTGTTGAGAGTACCCATGTCTTGGGAGGGTGAGAGCACATCCTCTTCCCAAGATGCACGTGGCATCCCTGCCTTTCTCCCTTAGACATGAGAGGTCAGCAGCACTTACAAATACACCCACAGGGCAAAACATTTCCCTGTCCTTCCAGTGCCTCTGTCGTTCCGAGAGCTCACAGATGTGCACAGCTGTGCAGTTGAGCAGGGCACAAAGGCTGTCTCTGCCTGTCACCTGTAAAGCCTCTTCCTTGGGCCCACTGTGTCCCACAGTGGAGACATGAGACCAAAGCGACCTTAGTGATTCTCTTGTCTAGAAGCACAAGGCAGGAGTTTCTCCGGGTTAGCCGCATATCCTTGGTTTTCCTGGCCTGATACCTCCCCCTGGTGTTCCCTGTCGTTTTGACACTCGGCATCCAGCCCCATCCCAGCTCTCCTACACTGCTGCTGGTAACTCTGGTAATTCCAGAGCTGAGCAGTGGGTGAGGCGCACGGAGCAGGAGAGTGTCTTTAAAGGGAGATCGTGGGCTTGGCTTTCTGAACGAGCTCCGCGTGGGGAAGGACTCAGAAGTCAGAGGGGCTCAGGTCTGGCAGCTCCAAACTCAGGAGCTGAAGGTCCCTCTGGTACTGGCTGCAAGCACTTCTATTTCCTCACCTTTAGGACAACACCACCTCCCCATCTCCTCTTAGTGCTGGGTCTAAGTGATTTCTTAAGCTTTGTACATCTATTTGTTTTCTTTTTTTTTTAAATGATAGTTTATGCCACGGTGTCATTAAAATTCTTTTGTCCTTCCCAGCATGAATGCTTCTAGGCTGAGACTGCTTTATATTTTAGTGGTTTTAAAGTAACAAATATAATGAGTTCTATAATTATAGGAGAATATAGGGAGGAAGAGGAGTGTTATTGGTGCTCATTCCAGCCCCTTCACTGCACCATGCAAACCACCCAGTATGAAGCAGGCAGGCAGCTTTCCCAAGGCATGTGCAGGGTAACAGTATTCTGTCTGACTTCTGCCCAGGACGTGGCAGGGGAGGAAAGGGTCTTCATCATCTCTGAGGGTGCCCCAGAGAAAAGGAATAACATTAGATCTTGGTGAAAGGGACCATTTTTATTGCACAGGGATTCAATTCAACATCCTGCACAAAGGATGTTTATCCCAACTGGGTACCAGCCTAGTAGAAGCACTTTTAAAAACCCCAACTAAATACACTACAAAACAAAATAACAAGTAGAAGTATTACAAATAAAATGCCAAAGAGCCCTTAGATGCTAGAGCTGAATGCATTCAGATTAACTATAAAACTTTGATGTTGCAGTGGCATACCTCAGCAGACTTGTGAATTCTGTGTTACAGGTGCCATCACATGAAGGCTTTGTGGATGGTTTTCTAAAGATGCTGTTTCACCAGAATTACCAACCAGAGCAGTGCATTGAGCCAGTGGATTACTTTATGGTACGTGCCTCAATTCCATGAATGTGCTGCCATTGCTCGGTAGGAGGGTGACTGGAAAAAGGAATGAGAAGGCTGGGCTGAGAAGGTTCAAAACACATGGTCTGTACTTCTGTCCATGGAGTGGCTGATGGTTGTTCCATGAGCCTGGGTAGCCCTGTCTGTGGACATTTGTTTAGAAACACAGTTACACCAGTAACACTACAGTGCAGGTCAGTTACAATGGAATTGGCTCTAATGGTTTCCTTTTCAGCTCAAATGTATGGCTATAAACTGACCTGTCCTCCCAAACCCTAAATCAGCCTGTGCCCAGCCAATGTTTTCCAGTGCTTTTAGGAATATCATACTTTGACTGATGGAAATCAAACAGAGCTGAGTCCTGTGTGGACTAAATTGGAGGGAAGACCATTATTGTCTTCCCTACTTTCTGGGACACAAGAATGTGACTCATGAGGCTGTTCCTGTCTGTGATGAAGAACTATCCAGAAACATGGATATTCGGGATAGTCCTGATATTCCTGATAGGCAGGAACTGAGGATAAGGCTGGTAGTGACTTAGGAACAGAAGGAAGGAATGACCTAGATTTAGGCAAGATGGTTTCTATAACAAGTATAAAATACTTATCCCAGGCTCATTCCCTAGTCTTCTATTCCCCAATTTTTTATGGTGTTTTCTATCCAACACTGTTACTGTGAGCCTATTGCTCCCCAAGTGTTTTCATAACTCCTTTGAGCAGAAGGATGCAGACTTTGGCTGTGATTTTATTTGGTTCAGCTGGTGAGCCTGTCCTTGGCTTGTCAGGAGAGAAGGAGAAATGCTCTATTTAGATGAGCAAAGCTCCTGCAGGGAAGGACTATGACACAAGACATCTGGTTACACTTGGAATGCTGCCGTGAAAATCACTCTTATTTCCCTAGACAAATCTCATCCTTCATCTTTGCCTTCAATTCCCCACATGTAAAAAAAAAAGGATAATGCTGCCTGATCTGTGAGTGCTGGAGAATGAGCTACACAACTACTCGCAGGGCACTCAAAGGCTGTGGAAACAAGCTTGAGGAAAAGCCAACCAATAAAGAGAGTGATGAAGAGCACAGGCCAGTATAGACCATTCTTTGGCCGTGGTACAGCTCAGTATTAATGACTCATGGTCTCGTGCAGTGTGAAACAACACCTTGGTTTCTGATAGAACAATAGTTTTGTGTTGCATCCTGCATCCAGTGTTCCCAGACATGTACAAGGAAAGGCAGTTTTATGTTTTATACGTTTGCTTTTCAACCTTCAGAAAGATTTAAGGGGGGTCTATTTCAAATCTGCAGCAAAGCCAGTATTTCTTCCTGAAGATTAGTAATTAGATCCTGTGGCAGCACTTAAATATTTTGGTGATGGGTCCTTTAGAAACATCTTAGATTAGATAGTCAGATAGGAATGCACGATAATAAACTGAGCAGACAGGGCCATGTGCTGAGTTACTTGTTATCACTTCAATCCAGGCTGAATTACGTGAACACACTAACACTAAAAAGACAGAAACGTAAAGTGGGCTTCTTAAAAATAATGCTATTTTTTGCTCTCCATAATTGATTATATACACTTGTTACACTAGAACAATCCAGAAGACAGGACAAGGAATATGTTATTTTTTCCTTTCCTGTCTTTTGCTGAATTCCTAAAAAATTGCAGCTTTGAATAGATACTCTGAAAGTGTAAATTATGTTCTATTAAAAACTTTGTAAATGGTCCCTCCGTGAAATAGCAGTTCTGATGGCAGTGAGGCAGGCTATGTTTCAATGGATGCTAGTGGGAGCTCTGCTGCCTTCAAACACGGGATTTGACACTTGTAGAGGGGAACCTGATCCCAGAAAGGCCCCGCGGGATGCCGTTCACAGTTATGATTAGAAATGTCCCAGGAATGTGTGGGGAAGGATGAGTGCACAGCCTGCCTGAGGTAGTGCCAGCATGGTCTGCAGCTCTCTCCGGAGGAGCCAGATGGCATTGTCTCTTTTTCCCAGTGATTTTGATTCGATAAGGTTGCCTTTTCCATGTGTTCCACAGTAACAGCTCCCTCAGTCTGGCTGCAGAGGACCTGGGAGAAGGGGAACATCTGACTCAAATCTTTGCTGTGGGATTCTCTCAGGATTTGCTGCCGACCCCACTCCCCAGTGCTGGCATCCAACACCATGCTGCAGCACTCCAACAGCACAGGGACACCACACTGGACCTTCTCAGCCTGACAGCCAAATTTCCACTCCCATCTTTTTCCAGGCTCTCTGGCAGCTAATGAATCTTTACAAGAGGTTTTCCTTCCTTTTGCCAGTGTAATAAATTTAAAGCCTTGAGATCACTGTACAAAGACCTAACAACACAGCAGCAATAAAAATGTAGTTCTGAGGGCTAAATCAGCCAACAAGTTACTGGCTGAGTATAATTTCTTTGACTATTTGTCATTACTTCCCTATATGCTTTAATTACTTTTTTCCTTGACATGCAGACTTTGTCATTTGCCTGACATATTTACCTTTGAGCTTTATTCAGAATGACCCCTAACCCAGTCATGGATTAATTGAAATTATATATTTTTAATTTAAATCCTGTTTTTAAAAGAAACTTGCAACTGCAAATTTTGCCAGAAGGTGGAACTGAAGCTCCATCTCCCAGCAGCTGCTCCAGCACGACTGACAGGAATGCACTTAAAAGCCTTGGATTCAGTTAGTCCTTTCCCTCTTTCTCTCGAGGCAGCTGCTGGAAAGAACTCTGTCTAACATTCCGAGTGGATTAATTATTCTGTTAGATCCATTTCACCGAAATCCAATGATCTAGACATCATATCAGGTCTGAAGGGACTTTTAGTACTCATTTAAAATCATGAAGATTTTATTATTACAGATACTGCCTGAAAGCTTTTTTTGTTCAGTCTTTTGGCACTTTAGTTTCTCAGCAGTCAGAGTTTATCAGGCAGAGATGTGACTATTTCTAGTAACAGAACTCAGGGAGCTGGTACTTTTAGCAGAGTGTCAGTACATTTTGCAATGAATTATTGGGTCATATTATTCAGTGAGAGCCCATTCCAGAGGCATTGATCAAGATGCAGACCCTGCATATGAGGTTTTTCCTTTTCATCTGTATACAGAATTCTCCAGAGAGCTGTCAAAGCAGAGAACAGCAACAAAAAAGGTGTGCCACAACTTTCCTGAGGTCACAGTGCAAGTGGCAAGTGGCACAGCAAGAATTGCATCTGTCTCCTGAAACAGAGTTATTTGCAGACAGCACTGTGCCTTCACAGGGCACAGCAATTAAATTAATTAATTGTTCAGTTTAGCAGCAGATCCATTATCCCTCCTGTTTTTTACTTCTCTCTCCCCTCCCTTCACCCAGAATCTCAAACCACAGCCAATTCAGTACCTCTTTTTGGGGAAGATGAGTGCTCAGAGAGACTCACAGCCTTAAATGTAATGGAAACATTTACTAATGAATGAGTCCTCGTTATGCGCGTTACAAGGAAACAATTGACAGTGGCCACCAGATAACAGGGTTTAATTAATAAATCTATGTGGCGTCACATACACCACAGGAAGGGATTACAGGGGTTAAAGTGTCTGTCTGGTGGACTTTTATGGAGGAGTTGTGTTGCCTGTCTTTTAACATGAATAACCCATGTCTGTGACCTAACACTTGCAAAGGGAGGGTCAGTTTGTTCTGAGAACACAGCAGCCCCGTCTGAATGCTTGAACATGGCATCTGAAGCACACCAAAGGCACATTTGTTTTCTTGCCTCTCCAGCCAGCATCTGGATTCCTATGCTGCTGTCTATTCTACTGCACACATGGCCCTGAGTTGGACAAACAGGCTTCTTAAACTCAGCAGTTAACGACCGGGTCATTAGTGCCTCAGACAGGCTGTCAGCAGCCACTCCCCTATGGGAGCACGCTCCCAAAATGGGGACTCGATAACTGTATTGATAAGCTAATGAAGCTCTGCTGACCTTCCCCTACTAATACAGGGACTCCTTACCCAGTGGGGAACAAGGCTCTGGAGATCCCACTGCAGTCTGTTAGGGACTATGGATTACTGTCACTCTGACCTGCAAGCTGTTCTCCACGTTTGCTGTGTAATGTGAAAAGGTCACAGGGAGTCTAGGACTCCTGGTCAGTCTGGTTTTTGGTAACACTGGCAGGTTCCATGCCAATGGCAGGGGCTGGAACAAGGTGAGCTTTAAGGTCCCTTCCAACCCAAGCTATTCTGTGAGTCTGTGATTGTCATCGTCTTCTATTTGCATGCTCATTTTAGAGTTGAAAGTGTTTGTTTATGACACACATTCACAACCACCACCAGCCCAGGAACACTCACCTTTACCCACTATGCTCCTGCTTGGATGCACATCACCCCAAGAAATCCCTGCGGAGGGGTCAGAAAGCAGCAGCTGCCCATGTGAACCTTTGCCCAGGAGAGCTGTACCTCCCAATATCGGCTGGCCAAGCCCTGTGGAACCAAACCAGCCCCACTTATCCCAGCCCATGGGCCAGGCAGCACATCTCCTGTTACTCGTGTGTGCAGAATAACAACTGGGCAAGAGGGGAACAAAGGCTCTCTGCCTGAAGTGGTGTCTCAGACCCAGAGAGCCCTTTGGGACATGGCAGAGTTGTTTGTTCTCCTACACACAGGAGCATCTTGGAGAATGTGGCCATACCTGTTCTGCTGAGAACAAATAGGCACAGAAAACTTTTTAACCTGCTCTTTGCCTTCCCAGCAATCAGTTGTGGCTTACCAGTACAACCCCAGTCACCACCCTTTGCCTGAATGAAGACGTCATTGTCATGCCTTTAGTATAGATATATTAAAAATAAATTAAAATCCACACTAGTGGAGCAAAAGTTGAAAGGAGCAACTTTTCTCAAGGATGCAGGTCTTTATTGTTAACCAGTTACTTTTTCAACCAAGAAAACAGTTGGCCCATGGAGACCTAATTAGCTGGTAATTATTCTCAAACTTTGCCTTATCTGGGTCACAAGACAGATCTTTATCCTCTATCAGTAAGATCCCATTGCAGGCAATGGAACAGGAATCATCTGTAAAACTGGATCCTGTTCACAATCCCAATATTCTGGAACAATGGGGGTTTTCACACTCAGGTCTGCAGAAACATCTCACTGCAATTACTTTATTACTATTAATCACTATCAGGCTATGAAGGAGTAGCAATAAGTTGAAAAGAAACATGGCTTACTATGAAAAATTGTGTATTTTGATTTATTCTCTAGCTGCAGCTGAATCATTTCTTTCTGCTCTCTTAGTAGGAGACTTTCCATAAGCCTTGACCTTTGTTCCATGTGTTAATATACATACCTACTGAAATGCTTCTATATTAATATTCTTCTAGACGTAGAGCTACAGCTGTGGTAAACTATGATTTTCTTTAATACACAAAGTACAGAATAGGACACAGAGATGGATTAAGACTAAGGAGTCTCCAAGTGCTCCCCGACCCCTGTAGCTTATAAGGAGATTTCCTGCCTACACCAGGGATCATAGCTGATGAATATAAAATTTTGTGTGAGCTAGAAAGACTTCAGAAACTGTTAGAACATTCTTTTTTCTTTCAGTGCTAAAAATACATTAATGGGAAATTTAGAATTGAGAAAAAAGAGCTCTGTATAATAAAGAATGATCTATAGTAATATGCCCTCACTATAAGAGTTCAGACCTTTTTTTCTTCATGGCATCCATCTAGGCCAACATTGTGCAACTATAACCTATATAAACTTGTTTTACATTAGCCTTGCCTATTTTAACAGTTGAAACACTTTGTTTTCAAGTGCTGAGATTAACATTGAGCTATTAACACAATAAAAGCAGCAACCATAACTATTACAGCTCTCTTAGACTGTCCTGTCCCCTTCTTACAGTGCAGAAGGCACTTAGCACAATGACCCCTTGTTATTGCTTGCAGGTGGAAGTGCAAGGACTTGGACATCTTATGAAAAGGGGAAGATGAACTTTCCTTCTGTTTATTTATCTTTTTTTTTCTTCTCTTCCATATAGCTGGAAGACTTTCACGGCAGAACATGAAGTCCTGACTGGGGAAGGAAGGTGTTACCCCAAAATGAGAGCATAAAATGTAGCTAAGCCATGAAAAATTTAAATGTAAATTATTAGTGCACTTAAGTAGGAGCATCTCTGGAATATGGAGAAATGTTAATGGCAGATTGGTGGCAGACAGGGAGCAGGAACAAGCTTTCAGGCTGAGTCTAGGGACTTTTCTGTCTTAAGGATACTCTGCAGTTGCTGCTGTTTTTTCCTCTAGCAGGAAAGTGGAACTTTATCTACCCTGGGAAATCTTTGAAATGGGTGGAAGGCAAATGAGAACAATTCTGCCTTGCAAGCAGACACGATGAGGATCTGTGCAGTCTGTGTTAAGCCCTGAGTGAAAGACACTGCTCAGTTATCAGCTGAGACAGCCCCGAGGCTCCCAGCAGCTGTAAGATCCATGGCAGTAAGGATTAAAGTCTTTCAGAATGCCATTGGAAAAGGACTGGTGAGAGCAGGCAAGGAAATAGGTAATGGTGAGAAGAAAAACAGCTCAGGATCAAGCATAAAGCTGAGACTATGGGCAGAAAGATGGGACAACTGTGTTAAGGGACTAGGGGGTGCTCCTTAAATAAGGGGATTGGACACACTGGGCACATATACCAGTTGTTTGATGTGCTACTCCCCCCTTGCACTGATAACACATTGAAAGCTCTGGGGCTTAACTATTGGCACCAGGGTCTTAACAGCTACGTGTATTTGAACATCCCAATTACAGGGAATGGCAATGGAATTAGAGCTGATTCCTCCCTGTTCTTCACTGGCTGGTTTGTCTGATCTGGAGGCTGAGGTCAGGGCCTGTCTCTGCATGGAGCTGGGATTACTCAAAAATCTCTGTCTGCGTTGCAGGGAAAGGAAGTGAGGCACAGCCTGGAGCTGAGCAGTGGCAAAACCTGATGGATTGCAGATTCCTGCAGGTGCCTCAGTGCTGTTAAGCAATCTAGAGTGTGACAGATTTGCTTCCAGAGTAGCACTGGTACAGCCAGGTCGTTCTTCAGGCTCAAACCTTTTAGTCCAGGGTTGCTCTGAAGGTTTCAGTGTTCTGAGCTCTTCTGACTGAGGTGGGCCTGAAGAAGCTGAGTGCTCTGCAGGCAGCCCCACTGTCAATGCAGAATGTCCTCTGCAGCATTCCCTAACCCCTGGAGCTGGGTGCTGCCTCCCAGCTGATGTTGAAATACCCAACTGCAGCAACACAGGCAGCAAATCCTTCTGGGAATGGCACAGTTCTCCAGCTCTGGTGATGAAATTGATTCCTGAGCTCTTACACAGCTAAGGATTCTATGACTTTGTGGAAGGTTGAGGAATGACACAGAGCATCACAGGGAGCCAAACTAGGCACTTTAAATAGGAGAGAGACTTCTCCGTGTTTCAAGCCCCAAACCCTGCCTTGGCTGACTTCCACACACACAGTCGGTCTTCTGCCTCCTCCTCAGGAGGGTAAATTTGTTTAGAAGGAATTAATCTATTTATAGGCTCTTCATCTCTGTCCTTCCCTTAGCATTAGGCAATGAAAATCCTGGCCTTACCTGTGGATGCAGGAATGCTACAGTTAATTTTGGTATACTCTGTTATTTATTGAGTCCCAGAGCCCCTGTTTCTCCTTGTTTGTCCTTGTATTAATTAAACACAAGTTTATCTGCAGCAGCACAACACCTGGTAAGTGAAGAGCAAGTCCTGGACTGCTCCAGCATACTGGGATAACTGGGCTTCTGGCTGGCAGCTCCTGGCTCTCTGCAGCCTGTCAGGAGGGGAAACTTGAGCAATTCCTGTAGGACACTCAGCCACTGGGCTCTCTGGAAATGGGGGTCCTGGTTTCTTTTGGATGACTGTACAAAGATCTATCTGCAGGTTTGGATTGGGGAGCCCAAAATGATGAAGGCTGTCTAGAAACCATTAATAAAGATCAGAATGTGATGGCATCAATAACTCCCTTTGGGCTTCCTGCAGTCTGAGATAGTGGCAGATTGTCAAAATTACTTAACGTCCTGGAACACCACCCATTCCAGTATGAATAGGTTTCTTGTGTACAACTCACATGATCCTGTGTTTTCCTGGTGTCTCTATGGAGACTGGAGACATTCTTCTGATCTATTGGTTGGGGATCTTTGCTGCTTTCAGGTAAATTGTGTTTAGAAAAAAAAGAAAGCAGAGATAGTCCTGAATAATGAATAAAGCATCAGTCACAGAACACCAAAACATCGTGGCTGTTTTGTAGAAGGAGTTGCAAATATTTTGATTTTTTCCCTTTTTAACACACTACCAGCTTGGCAGAAATTTAGCAAGACTTGTGCAAAAATAATTGGCCTTAGGCAAAGCTGGATGAAGCATTCACATGTGGATCCTCATCCAAATGAGGCTGGAGCATGGATTAAAGAGTGAAGTAGTGTTAGATTTGGGAAGCCTTCCCTGCCAAAAATTAGGGGTGTTTTTTGAAAGATGTTCCAATTCCAAACACTCTCATTCTCATGAGATTAGATACTTCCCTTCACAATTGGCTCCAGTCCCTCTAGGAAAATGAGTTAAATGAGATTGTTGTTACCTTGGCCATATTAAAATAGTTGTCTCTGTTTTCACTGGCATCTCGGAGAGGACAGCAATGTGGGTAGGAGGAGGATGATGGTTGGGCACTTCCTTGCCTTTAAGGGTAGATTGTCACAGCAGTGTGGAATTCATTGCAGAAAGGGGAAGAACACAGTTTATTGTCCCAGGAATATTTGGGATGACAAGTAGGGGACCAGGTGCTTCTGTCTTGCCCAAACTGGACTCTCACATGGCACAGAATGTTCCTTTGCATTCCTGGTTGCCACTCCTAAGCTTCTTAGCCCTAGTTTATAAGTCCAGAATCTAGCCTCTTAGCTATAGCCTGGAAAAACAAATCCCACTTGCTGAAAGATGGGCTCTGTTCCTTGGCATAGCCTCTGGTGTACGTGGTGTCTGTGCAACTCCCAGAAAATCAGAGCCACCCCATAAATATCTCTCTAGATGCCTTCAGTTCTGCCAGTGGTTCTGTCTCAGGATTCATAGTGACTTATTCCTTCTGGTTTAGTTCCTTGGTGCCCGGTGTAGTGGCACAGCAATGCCCTGGGAGCTCCTGGAAATACTCCAACTCTAGTGCCAGAGTCTGGTTGCAGGGTTTTGGAAGCAACAGGTAGGAAGGGGACGTGGCTCAGGTGTTGTGTGTCCTGTAAAGAAGTAACTTGGAAAAAAATTAACACACTGTCTCACAGCCCCCGGTGTGCTGTAGGGAAAAAATGAGGTCACAGAGGAAAATTCTGGGATTTCAATTCTGCTCTGCCTGGAAAGGACGTGATGGTGAGTGAGATCTGGCTTCTGTCCCAAGCACTACCAGAGGGGAAACTTTGCCTCAGTTTCTCTGCATGTAAATCTGAGGCTATATCTAGGTCTCCTTTTTAAGAGGTTTTGTGAATGTGTAATGAACTTTATGGTTTGTAAGTTCTGAGCCTGCTATCAGCACTGATAAAAATGGTTATTAGCTGTACTATTACTTTAAATCAGAGCATCTTAACTAATTTGGGGACTGGCCAGTGGCTCCAGTCACATGATGAGTACCCTTATACTCTATTTCTAGATGATTCAAAGTTGGCTCTAGGCAAGGGAGATTAGGTTTAAGGCTTGAGGCAGAGCAGGAAATAAAACAAAAGTGTCCCAATTGATAGTTCAGCTTTCAGTATAATTTTATTGAAGAAAGTAACTCAAGCTTTGGTTTATTCTGAGCATGTCAGGGACACCTTTGCAGTGCTGCTGCCCTAAGCCCAGGGCTGTCCATTAATGGACAAAACTGGAGCCAGGAATGGTTTGTAACCACACAAATGCTGCAGCATCACAGTGGGGGGATAGGGACTCGGAGGGGAATCAGCTGGACTCAGAGTGAGGTCTGGTGACACACAAAGAGGTTGCAGACAGATTGAAGGTGACAGGGGAAATAATGTAATTGAGGATTTGAGACAAGCTCCATAGCTTTGGGGACTGAAAAAAGAATTCTAATGAAACTGCTGGACTTGGAGCAGTCATATTCCATAGTCACTTAGGCCAGGAGTGAAATTTGGTTGTAAAGATAAGCTGGGAGCAAAGAGCCCCCCTAAATGTGATGGGAGTGTGTGAGCTTGTACAGTTGCTGCTCTTCAATTTCTGTTTCCTTGGCCACTCAGAGGTATCATCTCATAATCTGCAAAAGGGCCACGGTAAAGTTAGGGTCAACAAAGACTTTAGTTTCTTTTCCATCCTCTGTCTTTACAAGGCTCTCCAGGAGGGCGGGAAGAGACCTTGCTCAGAGGTGTCTTTCTCTCAATGAGCTTTTCTGTCAGGGGAATGCACAGGACTGAGTGGCTCACTTAGCCACCCATCAGGTGGGTTTTCCTTCTATGTGCATGTGTTGGATGTTTTACACTCTCCCTGGCTTAAAAAAAATCTTCCTGGGCAATGCCCTTTACTCTGGCATGGGGCAGATACTAGAAACTCACTTTATTTATGTGAGGCAGATGCTGAGATCTTTTACTCAAAGGGATTTTTATGCACTGAGACCTTTCATGCTGAGAGGACAAAGTGTCTGGATTCCCTGGAGCAAAGCATTGGCCCAAATTGTGCCTTCCTCTTTCTAGCCACACATTTGATTTTTCTATACTGGATCAAGTATCAAGCCCAATATAATGCTGAAAAAGGCATACAGTTGAGATCAGAGTGTTGGTGTTTAGCAGGATTGATTATGTCTGTACAGATCTGTTTTCAAAGGTGGTTGCATTTCACTGGAAAAGGGACTTTTCTAGTGATTAAAAATGGTAATGTCAGGGGCTTGTGAAAGGTATCTTTGCCCTTTCAATATAGAAACAGGAATTCAGACTAAGAGCCAAGGCACTTTCAGACTTTGGCACTTTAATTCATCCTGCCCATTCTGTCAAAATAGGTTTGCATTTTAAATTACTGTGGAAACTGGAAGCTGAAAACCCAACAGACAGAATTCTTCTCTTCAGGCAAACAATTCCAGTGTGCTCGGCAGTGTACAAATGCAGCAGCAAAGTGATCACAACCAGCTGACTCTGTCCTAAGCAGAGCTACTTGGGTTCTACCTAAATCACAAATTTAGTAATACAGCAGCCACTTAATTCCTCTTCCCTTAATCACTGTCTCTCATGGTAATGTTTGTGCTGGGACTAAACAAGTCAACTCGAAGGTTTTTCATTTTCCCAAGGTGTACTGCACATGTGGGGCTCTGGAACTGCACACAAAAGGCCCGGCAGCACAAACTGACTCCAAATTAAAACTAGTTGTCTCCAGAAACCCAAGTTTAGAGAGTGTGCTGCCATATCTCTTCTGATTGAACAGAACTGCCCACCTGGACAATCTATTTCCAGCTCTCTGGTGCTGGGCTGACCTCCTTGCTTTTCCTTAGAAATTACTTGTTACTGACTGACAGACTCACAGCAGTTCTATTTTCCTCAATTCTGATTGCAAAAATGCTTTAGTCAGTAAAAAGGAGGATCGTGTCCCTTGGATTAATTTGCTCTTGGAATAGGGCAGAAATCCTGGTCCCTGGCTGCCTGGCTGCCATTTGTGGCATGCAGGTGCCAGACTGTGTCAAATCTCCTGCCCTCCAAACCTTCCCAAATGCTCCTTTCCCTTCCCAGCCTCCCGGCCGGTCCCAGCTTTCAACCACAAGAGAAACCTCAGGGAGAAGCACTTACCAGCAAGGCTGTCCTACATGGGAAGAGTCCTGGGGCTCCAACAGCTGCTCGGGATTTGAGTCCCCTTGGCAGATGTTCGCTATTCCAGCCACTTCATTAATTTTGGAAACAAAACCCCTGATTATTCCTGACCAAAGCACCCCCTTTTTGATTGACAGCCAGTGTGTGTTTCATCCGACATAACCCACCATATTGCTCTGGCCACTTACTTTAAAAAAACGATTAATAAAAAAGTAAAGTTTCTAGAGCTGTGTTAGTGTGGGCTAATCCCACCTGCCAGTTCATCTGCTTGGGCTCAGGTGAGGGCATCACATTTCTAGAGTGTGGGCAGAAGTGCCAGCCACACACCTCTGGATATTCAGCCCTTCAGATGTGAGAAAGAAACATTTAAAGACAAGCAGAGTCTCTTGTCCCGCGAGTTTGAAAAGTCCACAGTTTGCTTCCCCTCTTGATTTCTGGGCTGTATCTAGTCAAGCTCCTGGAATACTCTTCAGGAAACATTCCTCTGCTGTGTTGTGTCAGGTTTTTCAAAGGCAAGAAAAGCAGGATAAATTTGAAGTGGGGGTAGGGTGGGCTGCGGCTCCTGGCCGGACTCCGAGGAAACATAAGCAGTAAAATGCCATTTGCTGCTGCTTTGGGGCTTAAATCAGTGCCTTGCTCACTGTTGCTTCCAAAATATCCTTTGCAATAATTATCAGCAACTACTAATTGCTGAAGTTAATGTTGCTTTGGTAATTACTTTGTTTCCTAAAAAAAAGAAAAAGATGTGTCTGAAAAAGATGAAGAAAATGTGGTCCTGAAATGGTTTATGTCTGAATGAAGAGGTGAGTACTAATAAAACTACAGTCATAACAAAACAGTCCGTCTGCTTAAATAGCCGTAGTTTGTTTAGGAATTAAAGCAGCAGTTTAAGTAATTTAGAAAGAGTTATCATGTCGTGGAGGTGAGGAGTTCTTGAACTCCTTAGTTGTTATCATTCTAAATTCCTCATAGTAAGATTACTTTAGTTTCTCAAAATAAAAAGAAATAAAACAATTTCTAAACGATTTATTTTATATGAGAATGTCATCCCAATGGCTTAAAATTAGCAAAACACTTTGCTTTACATTTGTTTCATTATAATTTGCTGTGCCATATTTAAAAAAAAAAGTAACGAGGTTTTAAGAAAAAAATTTCGATAGATATATCGAAAGTCTGATATATTCTTGCATCTGCCTTCCAGTTTTGACAGTGTGTGAACAATGCAAGCGTCTCATTTTGATTTTGAGTCTCTATAAATGAACAACTGAATTGCTGAAGTTAAATGAAACTTTGAATTGAAAAAAGAAGTAGTGCTTTTACAAAAGAGGTTAAAAGAGGTTCAAGTGTTTTGAAGGATTTTTAAAAAAAACAGTAGAAAAAATAAAAGTGGTTCAAATCGTTGATGAGAGTTTGAAATGGTTGTTGCCTTTTGCAAAAACAAATTGAATTTTCTGTTATTAAAATAAGTGTTTGCTGTCATTTGGATTGCCAAAGCATGAGAACTGAAGGATGTCTGATAACTTTTTGTAGATTGTATTTAAATCCTTATGTGAAACCTGCAAGTAATATTTTTTGGAGGGTGGTAAATCTCCATAATGAGCCTCTCTTTACCCATTTAAAGTTAGCTGGCTGTGGGTTCTGGAAAACCTGCAGCAACCAGTTAATCCAGAGGATTCCTTCTGATACACCTTTCCATGAGTAGGGTGTCCTGGTGATTCTTGTCGGAGGCCACGGAGATGAGAAATAAAATTCAGCCCACAGCCTGGTAGGAAAACTTCCAGTGAGGAAGCCTCAGCAGAAGGGGCTGAAAACTCAGCTTTGCAAAAATCCAGCTGAACTAAGCAGGGATCCGCCAGAAAATAATCTCAGACGTGGGGTCCAGGAACGTCGCTCCAGAGAAAAATAACTGCTACACAATGTTCCTAGGCAAGGCACCTACAAATATTTTTTTCCCCTCTGCCACTCTCCAGCCCTTTGCGGCTCGGGAATAGGTTTGACGCCGGTCGGGGAAAGCTGTCGGGGCCGGGGAGGCGGCACTCTCCTCCGGCAGCCCGCATTTTAACTTTTTTAGATAATTACAATCTAGAGAAGAGGAGGAAGGGGACAAGAAGGGGGAAAAAAAAAAAAAAAAAAAAAAAAAAAAAGGGGGAAAAAAAAAAAAAAAAAAAAAAGGAAAAAAAAAAAAGCCACACACCCCAGTATCTTAAAATAGCGAGCAGGGAGGGGAGAGGAGCGGCGGATCCTCCCAGCGCGGCGCAGGGTAACAATGGTGCTGGCGGGGAGCAGCGGGCGCCCTGATTGACAGCCCGAGCCTCCTAAAAAGGCCGCGGAGCGATGGGAGAGATGCTTATCGGCGGCTTTATATAGCGGGGAGCCGGCGCCGCGCAGCGCGGCCAGGCTCGGGGACAGCGCGGACACAGCGCGGCCAGGCTCGGGGACAGGCTCGGCGAGCCGGGCGCCCATGCGAGCCGGGCGCGGCTCTGGCCGCCCCGCAGGGGTCCCGCCATGCACGGCCAGCCCCAGCAGCAGCCCGGCCCGCAGCCCCCGGCGCGGCTGCCCGCGCCCGGCCGGCCCAAGGCAGGCAGGAGGCGCTACAAGACCTTCATGATCGACGAGATCCTCTCCAAGGAGACCTGCGACTACTTCGAGAAACTTTCCCTGTACTCCGTGTGCCCGTCGCTCCTGGTCCGGCCCAAGCCGCTGCACTCCTGCGCCGGTAAGCCTGAGCCCAGCCGTGCCCGCGGCGGGGATGCGGCGGGCGCGGGGCCGGGGGTGTCGGGCAGCGCCTCCTGCATCTCCCACTCCCAAACCCGCCTGAACGAAGCCCGGCTTTCGCACTCCATCCCCACTGCCTGGGTTTGCCAGCGCTGGGATCGTTGTTAGTTACTATCAGCACCTAGCAGCTATCAGTTAGTTACTATCACTTTTTAGTTACTATCAGTGTGTAGTGGTGGGGTTCAGTCCAATCCGGGGTGTGCCTTGGAGCCAATATATCAGTGCTAATGATAACGAGTTAAGGAGATCTACAGGAGTCCAGCTCCTGCAGAAATTGTCCTTCATCTTATGCTTTTTGAAACCTTCAGTGTTTTTTTCATATATCTGTGTGACATATGAAAGTGAGTACAAAGAAATTAATAGAAATATTGTGAAAAGGGAAAAAAAAATATCTATAGAGGCACAGCTTTTCTACCCTAAATTCTCTTTTTCTTTGAAAGAACGTAGGTTATTTCTAACAGCAAAGATGGGGAAATACTTGTAAAGATTTTGCAGACACCGCACATAAATGCGCACAAACGGCTCTGCCCTGCACAGGCAACACAATGAGCAATCGGGTCTTGACCATGGGCATTATAAAATTTCACAAGCAGACTGGTCTAATGTGGGCATTTAAAAATCCACATTAAAAGTAAAAATGGTATTCTTAGAATACATTCCAGATTTTAAAAAATATTTTTTAAAATCCCCTTTTCTGGTGAAGCAAACAGTTTTCCAGATTTCTGTTCTTCCCATAAGGCCATACCTCCAATGGTAACACATAATGTGTCAAGAGAAATGAGGTGATGAAACTGCAACTTAAAAATGGATTCTTCAAAAAATCTTATCTATTGAAAAATATTTGTAAAGGACTAATTACCAATAAAAATAATACCTATTTCAAGGTCATAGAATTATATTTTTCCTCTTTCTCTTTGCTGGAAATGTTCATTTTGCCCTTATATTAGGTTGTGTTTAAAACCCCAATGCCTGTCCTTTGGCTTAGGTTTGCTGGTTTAGTTTGAGGTTTTTTATTGCTGCATATAAATAAGAAAGATCTTTTCAGCTCTTAGCAGAGCTGTGCTGATAGAAAACTTGCTGTTAGCGTACCCAAGAGTTTGACAAGTAGAATAAATCCTTGCTCCAAGCATAAATCTTCCTTCAACCTCAATATTTATTTTGTAAATACTAGTTATTAAAGATCCAGGAGGGATTAGGAGGCTGGATCAGAATTAAGACCCATGATGACCAGCTTTTGGGAAGAAGTTGCATGGACAATTTGATCCTCCATCAACATTTATTTCTTCCAGCCGATTTGTGCGTGACGTCCCTTGCCTTCCCTAACTAATTGCTGACATATTTTATATAAGAACTAGTTGTTAATCAAGATACTGCTGACAAGGGAATTTTTGAGAGCTGATCTCTCACTACTGCATAGTGAAATTCAGTGCTTGGGCCAAAACGTCCTGAAGGGGTTTGGTGTGTGGCAGTGACGCACGGAGCGCCTGATTCTGCCTGCAGACCGCAATCCACCAGGGTAAGGATACCAAGCCTCTTGGCTTTTCTCTCTTTCTGTACAGAAAGAGGAAGAATTGAAAAAGCAAGTCCCTTTAGCCTGCGAAAGGAATATTAACCTCGATATCATCAGTGTCCAGAAGCATGTACATCTACCTCAGCATAAAAATTACGGTCTGATAGATCCTCAGGACTTTGGATGGATGAGGTGCTTCCTAGTAGCTGGTTTGATTCCCACCACCCTCCATGAAAAAAAAAGAGGAAATTTTTAAAAATACATAGTTCTGGGTCAAGTATAGCAAGCATTGTCTTTGCAAGAATGATGTATATTCAGTAAATAATCATTAATAATCCTCATATGATTCAGCAGTGGATTGAGAGTGATGCTAGTGAGTCTCTTGTGGTTGCTCTTCAATTAAAGCCTTATTTCTCTTTGTGCCTGGGATCTTTAATGAATTTGCCCTCAAGGTTGTGTTTCTAGCCAAGCTCTGGCCTGTCCCTATGTGAGTCCGCGTTGTGAATATCTGCTTCTAATGGACTAAGCTGTATGGAATTGCAGCATTTGTGAAGTGAAGTACAGAGATTTGCTTGTGGAATTAAAATCACAAGGGAAATTACTATCAATTCCACACTTCCAAATGGTCAGATTCTAAGGTATATAGGCATAATTCAAGTCTTATGTGTATTAGGCAATGGGAATTTTTTTTTTAATGAAAGGAAACTATTGGCTAAGAAATGGACAATACCGCAAGAGGTATCTAAATGTGAAAGAATTTGGAAAATACCCCGTATAAATCTGTAACTGAACTAAAATGAAGTAAAAAACCAAACCCACAAAGACACACACACACACAGTGAAAATAATCTAAACGAAACTCCTCCCAAACTTCTTGGGGGCTAAAGGCTACAGAAATATAGCACTATAGAAATACTATATGGCATTTAATTTACTGCCTGAGTTTCATTTGCCTGCGGAGTTCATCAGGAAGGGAGTGAGCACTTCGTCTCTTCATGATCTAAGAAAACGCGTCTTAACCTAAACCACAGAGATTTGTTACTGTACTATCATAGCTTGGACTTGGGAGCGTTTGAAACAGTGATGAGTAATGAGTTACTCCAGCTGAACATCTCCTCAGTGGCTTTTTCTCAAGGCAGGAATCAGGGTTTGAGACATTTTCATGGGCTAAAGAGTTAATATTTCTTTCATCTTGGGTGAAGTCAGAGAAGGCTGATATGCCTTTATAATTTATTTGGAGCTGAAAGACATAAGATGTTGTACTTGTGCAGCGTGTGTGTTCAACAGCAACCCTGGTTAAGTGAAGAGAGATCAGAAAACTTTGCTAGCCCAGTAGAAAAGAGTTTTTCTTTTGGCTCTGATGAATATTTAACTGAGTGCATCTGAATTGGAACAAAACAGATTTGTCAAGTAGAAGCAGAAGGAGGTGGAAGAAGCATTTGGGACTTTTCTGGTGAATCTTGAGGTCGAAGACTGACATTTTAATTGTGAGGAGCATTTGTCAGGTCTAATGCAGAGCTCACCAATGTTGCCAGGGAGATTCCCATTGAAGAGAGCTTGGAATAAGCCCTAACCCATTTTTTAAAAGTTTTTTTAAAGAAAACTGCAGTTCCCTGTGAAACTGTTCCATCATTATTTTAAAGTTCAGTATATGAACATGTATTTATGTTTATCAAGCCAAAAAAACACGGCTAAAACAGTAACAAATCTATAACAAAATGCTATCTGGGTTCAGAGCCATTATGATTAAAATTTTAAAGACTAGAAATATTTTCAGATGGTGATTAATGCCACTTTGATTTATGAATTTTTGAGCTGTGATGGCTGAGTGAAAATAATATTTATCTTGTTTCATTACAGTTGTATTTTTATTGGCTTTTCATACTATGTTACCATTAATTAATTTGTATAAGTAATGATACACTGTTCATATGCTTGGATTGTTGCAGTGATTGCTGACAGTTGCTTTTCCACTGAGCAGAGTCCTATAGAAATCAATTTTCAAATTGCAATTTAAAATTTAATATTTCAATTAAAAATATTTGTAGGCAAGCCTACTCCAATTCTAATTTGTTTCCTCTATTTTTATTATGTTTGTTTAGTGATAGATTTAGAACCCAGTTGCCTTATTGGTAGTTTTAGGCATGGTAAAAAATCAAAGGACACTGACAGCATGCAGTGTTAAGAGGTTGAATTAGAAAAGTTACTTATTTGTCAAAGGAACTAAAATAGTTTGAAAATTAAAACTAGGCTGAGGTGCGGAGGGGAACAGTGTATGATCCTTGGTCTTACTGGAATTTGTGACATTGTGGGTTGGTAATAAGTAATATTGGTCTTGGATGGCCTTTTTAAGCTCTCCAAATGAATTGAGATGGCTGGATTAGAAAGAATCGCATTGCCTTCAATGGCAGAGTTCAGTTATTTCAGCAAAGTTGGTAATACAAATTGTTAATTGTCTGTGATGTGTATTCATTTGTACCAGGCCCTATTCCAGCTCATTAAAAAACCCTCAAATTTGAATGTATCTTAGTGGTTTACAATTTAAATCCTAATGAGCAGCAGAGTAATTTATGTCTATGCCAAGGTTTTTTACTAGTCCATATCTCAGGTGGGGCTGTGCTGATTTCTCTTTAATTGCTATACCAGAACAACACCTCACAAGGCAAAAATATGCTTTGGATCAGTGTGGCCTTGTTTGTTTTATGAGAAAATTGTCTGCTAAGATATAAAATATGTATCCATATGTTTTAGGGGAGTTGTGCTGAAGAGGATTCTACTGCTACATGTACATTTGAAAGCGCCGTAACTTCAGGAAGTGAATGCAATCTTAAGTTTCTCCGCTTCTTTTTTTGCTTTTTTGAAAATTTACTACTCTTCTTGCTGGTCTGTGCAAAAAGTTTCCTTTAAAGAACATTTATTATTATTATTATTATTATTATTATTATTATTATTATTATTATTTGCTCTCTTGAAATAATTTTTGGGATTTTTAGTTTGGTGATTGGATTTTTTGGTTTGCTTGGGTTTGTTGGGTTTTTTTTTAATTTAAAGCGTTCAGGATTTGTGCGGTTGGGATTTTAATGTAGGCAGGTGTCTAATATAGTTCACATCTTGAATTCTTTTCTTCCAGTTCCATGTCAGTCTTCTGTTGTTTTATCTTAGGATGAACTTGGGAGCTGGTTTTTCCAAAGGGCTCTTTTGAACCATCATTTTCTTTGTATAAATTATATTTTCTGGATTAAACTCAGTGGTACTTCCAGCCACTGGGAAGTGGGGAATTTGGGGAATCATTGCTTGGGAGAAAAACAAGGTTTGGTTCTTCTGGCCCTCACCCAGTCTCCTCAGCCTTTTTAGGAAACCATAGTTAGAAAGTAGATTTATTGTGAAAATAACTCCATTTTTATGTGCAACCTCACAACAAAAGATTCCTTCTGATTATCTTCTAAAAGGCCTTGATATGGGCAAGGATTGATTTTGCTGTGGGACGTTACTTAAAATTGGGGTGGAAGCTATTTCTGTGGCTTAAATACCTGCTGAATCTTTTCCTTTACATTGAACAGATTTTGTTATGGAATTCCCGAGGGAAGGCAAAACACTTGGGAAAGAAAAAGGGATTCCGTGTAGTGTGTGTGTTCCAGCACGGGGAAAAACGAAATGCCATCCATTCATCATGCTTCCAGTCTGGAACATGACAGCTGGTTAAATCCTGTTGAATAAAGCTGATGTGGAGTGGTGGGGGCACCTTCTGCCAGGCTCACTTGGACTCGAGTGCGTCCCGCCTTCCCCGAGCCTGGCATCTGCAGCTGGGGTTGGACTGTCATCCCCCAGGACACTGCCGGCAAGGTTACGGCAACCCAGGCAATAGTGCAAGGTCTCCTGTACTGTGTGAAGTGAGTACTCAGGAGACCTCATGGCTCCTGAGTCCATGAAAAACCTGTGTCCCAAAACACTGAGGGAAGCAGGCCAAAATGAATCTGTGTTTATACAAGAGGTGCCAACCTAAATTGCAAAGATGAAAATGTGTCCGTGTGGAAATCTGCATTGCTGCCAAGGCTGTTTGGGATTTTTGCTGATTATTTGTAAAAACATATGAAGAAAAAAAAAAAAAAAAAGATACTTTGATAACTGCCTGTATTTATTTGGTTTAACTTAAAAAGATCAGTAGAATTCTATAGCTGAGTAGCAAAAAGTAAAGGCAAATTAGAAAGGAGTGCTATTAATCCTGAGAAATACAAAGTGCTTCCTCTGGAGATGTCTTTGATCCAGTATTTCTGAAGCTATTGAGTATTTTTAATTGACATAAGATAGTTCAGAGATGACATTTCTGCCTAGAAATGGCAGAAGGTGCAGTCACAGTTACCCTGCTGTCTCTGAGCATTCCTCTGAAAACCCAGAAAAGTCAGGATTTCCTGTCAGAACTGTGTCCCTGCTCCTGTAGTAGGATTTATTCAGCTGCAACATTGGGAAAATCTGAGTTTTCTCAAACTCTCCAAAATTCCCTGTCTATTTTAGCCCTACAAGGGAAAGCCTGTCTGTGGATGAGGAGCACTTCATCAACTGAGGTAAACAAAACAAACTTATGAACTGAAAGTAGATTCCTCTCTCAGTGCTGTAGACTGGGCACAACAGTTAATTTTAAGAAGCCTAGTGCTTTTCAGGGTGGCCATCTTGAGTTTTAAGTGTTTGATGTCTTTAGCAGAAAATTTAGTTCAGAAATGCCCAAAAGTGGCATATGGGGCAAAATAATAATGGGCTGGGTGATGATAAATGGATACTTGGAGAAATGCCTGTTAATTTTTTTCTGTTGGATAATATACAGTACTAGATGTGGCATTTCAGAAGGAAACCCAGATTCAAATCTGGATTTGAAAGCAGATCTCAGGACTGAGCAGAGAAATCTGTATCTAAAGAAATTCCAGAGCTAGATATTAAAATATCTGTAACAAAGACTGACTTTGCTGTCTTATCTCAGTACTGTTAATAGCAAATGAAAGGATTTAATGAATGGCAAAACTACGGTGAACAAACCAGAAGATCACACCCCAGTGATTGCAATAAAACCTATTGTGGCAAGTAATCAGCATTGTGGTTGTGGTTGGGCATGAATAAGCATTTGTGGAGGAATGCTATAATAGGAGGCATTAATGAATCTGGGATTCCACTGGGAAAATTACACCTACGCCTCATTTTCTAAAGCCTCATAGCTGGCACTGAAGCACAATTTAAATTCATCTGCACAGTGAGTTGAGTTTAAACGTAGCACTTGCGTTAAGTGTCCTCAATTTGGCCACTGCTCATGGAGACTGTGCACTGCAGACTGAATGCCATTATTATTTTGAGGACTTTTGTTTAACTTTCCTCTGTAGAATGCAGGAAAAGACCGTCTCATCCTGTAGAATCAATGACGCTCAGCATTGGTGCCTTCAGGACAAGCTGGGCATGAACAGGGGCAAAAATCCCTGCTGGGGAAGGTGAGGAAAGGAATCGAGACTGTTTGGAGCTGATGTGTTGTGTGGAGCTCCTGTCTCTCCACCAGGCTTGGGGAGCAGAGCAGGGCAGTAACTAAGGAGACTTTGCATTTTCTTCTGTTGTGTTGAGGAGTACATTTCTTTGCCATCTGGGTGCGGTGACAGATAGCTCCCTGGATCACAGCTCTGGCAATGTATGGATCAGGGCGTTGATCCATGTCCAGGATGGATTTTCTGCTGATAGGAGTGTTGTGAGCAGGTTTGAGTAATGGAACAAAATCTGTGCCTTTCCAGCTCAAAGTCACTTCCATGCCCTCGGTGCAGGCCTGTGGGGAAGGCACATTTGCATGGAATGCACACAACGGATAGCAGAGCTGGAACTGATCGTCAGGTCGGGAACTGAGCTCTGGAGGCACTTTCTCAATGCAGTGGCTTAACTTTTTTCTTTAAAAAATGTTGGGCTGGAGAAAGGTTCTGCTGTGGTTGCTCAGAGGATTTAATTGCTTGATTCTGTTGATCTGTTTCTTCTGCTCAGCCCTTGATAAGTTGTCCAGTGTCAGAAGTGACTGCAGCCCTGCTTGGAGCCACTGGAAACCTGGCTTTGCATTTGCAGGCCATGTACAAAATCTCATCATGTACAAGTGAAAATAGAAGTCAGAAAAATTGATCTTTTGGATTGTTGGTAGATTGAAGAAATAATCATTATGTGTCCTTTTCAATTCAGAGCAAAGAAAATGCTATAAATTTATCTTGACAATGGAGAGGTTTTAAAAGTGTGTGTATGTGTAAAATCAGATAAAATACGCCATCAGGAATAAAATACTGAAAACTTATCTTCTAATAGCTGAAGCAAAACTTTATAGCACTTTCGTTTTTATGAGACATTCGGCAAAGCAATGGAGTTACTTTCAGTATTGCAAAATTTTATTTATTTTCTTTTTCAAGGAGAGAAAGTTACAACCAAACATTTTCAGTCTTTCCTATTTAAGAATTGCTCCAGCTAGATTGCAGAATCCAGAATATGTTCAAGAGCTTCACTTGCTAGGAAGTAACAGTTCCTTGGAAAATTTGGGACCTATTTTGTGATCTCACTTGTATTTGTGTAAAGTTTGTAATAGAATAGGATCACAAGGACAATCTAATGGGAGCTGAGCAGTAGAAGTCTGGTGTTATCCATTATTTCTTGGGTTCCCAGGATTGTGGGAGAATTTAGCTGAGAGATTTCTAGCCTAGAATTCCCAAAGCTACATTTTAATGGCATCTTAAAAAATATAGAGATTTGGTATTAGGACCTGGATAAGAAAGTAATATATAATATTTTCCATTTTCCAGTATTTTCCCTTTTCCTCTCATGCACCTTTACGTTTTCACCCATTTTTGGCCAGAACACAGCTCAGAACAACACCCAGATAACAGCTGCAGGTATTTCAGGTATTTGGGAACAGCTGAGATCCATTTAAGTAAGTAAAGAGATGGGTGAAGAACAGTCTTAAAAAAAAAAACAAACATCTTCCTGAATATGGACCACTGTACTCATATCCAAAATCTTTGGACTGCAGGTAGCACATCCAGAATATTTAAGCTCTGTCTAAAACACAGAACCTGAAAGAACCTTAAGAGATAAAGCTGCTTTGTTTTTCATTAAAAAAAAAACAAAAACAAAAACAAAAAAAAAACCACAGTTTTTTTTTTCCTTTTTATTAATTTTTTAATTTTTTTTAATGAAAGGGAAAAAAACAGTTTTCCAGAACTTCCCATGCAACACAATTGCAATTCCCTTTGGAGATATGATAATAGAAAATTTGCAAATATATGGTCTTTTTCTCCTAGCAGCAACCTTTCAGTGACCTTAATGTGTTTGGATGTGTATGTTCAGGTCTTGTAAATTTTTTGACATGCCAGTGGTTTCTACTCCTGTAGTTCATTGTCTGTCTCCAACAGGACTACTTGCAGAGAAGAGGTTGAATTGGAAGTATTTATATTTGTCTTGTTTTTTGGATTTTCATCAGAATAAGAGAATTTTCCATGTAATCACTTAGTCATCTTTAAATATTTGGCGACCATTTGCCTTTGGATATTTCTTTTAATGATTATTTTGCAAGTCACAGAACAGTTAATGGCTATGTTTCCTGCCACTGAGTTGTTTGGTTTTTTTTCCAAACTGGGATTTATTTCAGCTCACAGGGATTGGATTTCATCTGAATTTAATTTTAATAGACATCTTGAGAATTAATGTTGAAGCAACAAGTTCCTATACCTTTGAGTGTGCAGGTGACTATTGCCACATCCAACGTGGAGCTGCCTACGTTGATCCCTTAAAAAACAGAGCTCTGTTGTGTAAGCACAGAAGGGTTGAAGCCTTAATAAAAACATGTCCTTTTCTTTTAGAAGATAGAGAAATGTGCATGATATGTTTCTGGTTACTTAAACAGGGTATTCTATGACAGATTAACCTGTCATCTTTGAAATGAGATTAGCAGTAGTGGTACTTTATTATGCATGTTGCACATAACATGATATGCCTTATGGAAGGCCTAGTGCTCTGGATGGTGTTTCATCCTGTGACTCAAAGAGGAAAAATATGAAAAGAAATAGAAAACAATAATGTAATCATGGATAGAATAAAATGGTGTGAAGACTGAAGCAAATGGGATTTTTTTGGCCAAAAAAAAATTGTGAGTGCTTGTGAACGCATTTTGCTTCACCCTTCTGCCTGTTTTGTTCCAAGCCTCCTCTTGACAGCTTTGCTAACAGTTCATTTTGTTCCTGTGGTGACTAAGCGATGGAGGAGCTGATATATGGAGATTTCTGTGGATAGTACCAGGAGGTTTGGGGCTCAGCTGTATTGTGCTCTTTTGGCTTTCCTCGAACAGGTCTGGTTTAGGTGGCTGCATATGGTGAAATTCTTCACCGAGGGTCAGGAAGCTGTGCCAGAAGTTAAAAGGGTTGGTTTCACCTTGTTGCAATAAATTACGGAGCAATCATAAATGATAGGAAGGAGTTTGATGAAGTGGGTGAGGAACAATTGATGGATTACTTTAGTTAAAATTACTTAGAGCCCAGTCCAACTCCCACTGAAGTCAATTAAATCGTAGCTGGATCAGGGCCAGAATGAGTCAAATTCAATTATGCCTTAACTGTAAACATTTTAAAGCACATTACTGTAAGGTAGTTCAGCACTTAAATTGCATTAAAACAAAAGCATTTATGAAATCCCGACTGATTTTATTTTATTTGTACAGCACTATTAAAAGCCTTTTTCTTGTGGCTGCGACAGAGACCTCTTTGGCTGGTGCCCAATCCCCAGAGCACCTGTCTGTTGTGAAGAGATGCCACAGCCATTGGAACTGTAGATGAATTTGTCCATCACGGACGTGCTGCTGAAGTGATTGCAGCAGAAGAGGCAGCAAAGATGACTGAAAGGAGATTGAAGAAATCCCACTGCTGTTTCATCTAATTGTCAAGATTTAGAGAGCTTACTTGTTTAAGTATCAGCTCATAAATTAATGAAACTTTTACATGAGCTAATCCCAAATTCCAAAGCTGGAATGGTTATGAGTGCTCATCTGTTTCTCAGCTGAACAAAGTACAGCATCCAATTATTATTTAAAAACAAATAATCTACATGGTAAAATGGTGGATTTAGAAATGAGTTCAAGTATGGCAGTGTTTTCACAAAATTGGGCAGATTATATTTTAAATAATTATTATTATTTAAATTGCAATTCACATGGTTCCTTTAAGACAATTTATGTATTTTTAATACATTCAGGATTAATTCTTTTCATTTATCATCAGAAATTTCCCTCCCTATCCATTTTCCAGCAGAGCCAGGGAGCAGCTCTGAGCTGCAGATGTAGGGTTTCCTGGCTTGCATTTGTCTGACTGTCTTGGGAAGCCAGAGCTCCACATCCCAAGTGCCATCCCATCAAAACCTTGGGTTATGGCAAGCTGTGCAGACAGCAGGGAATGTCTGTGCACTGGGATCATTCCCATCTCTGGGTGAGCTAAATTCATCTCTGCACAGACAATTTCCCAGCCCATGCCAAGTCTGCAGGTGTGGGATAGATCTGGCTTGGTCTCTGTCTTTGTCGCAGTTGTGCTAAAATGAAAGATAGGGCCTGATCCTGGTTTTCATGGCATGACATCACTTTGGGTCTGTGAGAGGTTCTTTGTGGAGGATGGAGGTGCTGGCCATGTGTGGAAATGGAAAAGATGGATTTGACTGCATGCCCAGCTGGCATGGGGGAGTGCTGGAGTGTCTTATTGCTGTGTACTTGGCTCCATGAATTGGGCTTTGGTCTGGAAATCTCAGTTTGGCAAATCATTTCCTTTTCTTTTGTGCTGTCACAGTTTTTGTAATTGTTTTGTCCTTTCTGTTTTCCTTGTTTTCTATTAATAGCAGGATCAATTAATAGCTTCCACTGTCACATTCTACTGAGTTGGCAACTATGAAATAGAAATTTGGCCTTCAGAGAAGGGGAAAAATACACATCCAGGAGCTTTTATCAGGAAAAAGGGACAGCACTGTGATAAACCTTAGCACAGGACTTCTGCGGCACATACTCAACCATGGGAAAATACTGTCCTTTTTCTTCCCTGTCACGGAGCAAAACCACTGCCAGGAGAGCAACAAGGCACCTTGATGGCAACTGGTGACTCTGTGGCTTTAATATGTTTGAAAAAGTTGATTTCTGTGATCCAGGCCTTATTTCTCCCTTTTCAGTATTAGCACAATTAATCATGATACAACTCGTAAAAATGCATTAAAATCAGTTGGCAGCTTTTTAAAACGCGAGCATTGCTGTTCCCTCCTCACAGACCGTGCTCAGCACAGCCTTGGCTCACCACCAAGCTCAGCTTTGGGGGTTCCTTTGGAAAAGCAAACCCCTCAATAAAGCTCTCACCTGCTTGTGGTTTTTATCTCTGACCTTCCACCCACAAAACAAAAGTGGTGCTTTCCTGTAGTAGATTACAGGATAGAAAATTCTTTTGGCAGTGAAGGATACTGAGAAGCTTTTCATTCATCACAGTGTCTTGGTGGTGACTTCAGTTGAAGAAAACAAAACCTTTCCTTTAGAAGAAATACCTTGGGAAAACTCCTGATAGTGCTTCTACTTCTAGGAAGTAGAGCTAATGCTGAATTTCTGAGTACTTCAGGTGTGATTTTGTCCTGTGCAGGGCTGGGAGTTGAACTTGATCCTTGTGAGTCTCTTTAACTCAAGATATTTTTTGATTTTAACTCCTTGCTGACGATTTGCTGGGACATATCCCACTCTACTCTGAACCAGTCATGCCTATGGAGCATTCACTGAGTATTTCTTATATATGGAGTAAATGATAATGGAATTACTGCCACCACCCATTGCTGCAATGTTAATTAATTGAGAAATCCACCCAGAAGAAAGTTGTGTTCATTTCCGGTACCTGGTGTGTAGCTTTAGTGTAATTTAAAATATGGGACTATTAATTTGTCTTCTCAAAATGTTTTTCCCCAAAGCCAATCATGAGTCATTTGCCTCCAGTAATTGATACCAACACTGGAAATATTTGTCCAGTTGATGACAACCTTAAGTGTTTGACAAATTATCAACTCTGGTTAACCTGGGGCCGGTTTACACCTCAGGAGAAAATTCAAATACACACCTCATCTAGTTTTTCTCCACAAGAATTTTCTTCATTGGGGTGTTTCACTTGTTACAACTATCAGTAAATAGTGGGACTTAGGTACTTTTGCATGCTGCATGAATGTCCAAATACTGCTTTTCTCAGGACCTCTGGATTTTCCTTGTGTCCCCACTTATTTTCTCCTTGAAGTCAATAGAAGTTTTTGGGTGTGTAGAAAAAGAAAAGGAATTGCATCAGACTGCAAATAAATGTGCATTTTCTGAGCATTCATTTATCTGGCAGCTTGGGACAGGCTGTGTTGGGAGCAGGGATAACTGAGTGGAGCTGGGTTTTGCAGAGCCAGAGAAGAGCTGAGAGCTTTGCAGGCAGCGCTTTGTGCTTGGGCCATCCGTGCTTGGCTTTGTCCTTGAATTCATATGTGACATGGAGCCAGATGAATTCTTCATCCTTCCCATTTTTTAAAGAAAAATGGTGGTTCTTTACACATTAGCATTTTAAATTCCTTTACTAGGAAATGTAAGAGAAGCCTAAAGTCATATGATCAGTGGGGACTGTGTATGTTTAAGTGCGTTCTTCATGAGTATTAATTAAGTACCAGTAAAATTCTGGGTTTTTTTCCCAGCAGAGGGAATTCTGTAGGAAGGAAGAGACTTCCCCACAAATCACTTTAAGATAGGTGTTAAGACAGAACCATATTTATTACTTTGCAAAAGTTTCAACTCTTTCATCACCATTTTTTATCCATTCTTTGTGTCATACTGGGTTTTTACATTCAGTCCATGCCCTGTAGGGTTCTTCAATTTGCTCTTTTGCTGTCTTCCTTCCCTTATCTCCCCTTGAGCTCTTTGTTCCCTCAGCACAAACTGCACCTGAGAATGTTCGAGTTCAAGTCGAACTTTTGAACCCATGATGTCAGGTTGGTTTGGAATTAGGCAAAACCAGTTTGCCTATCCCTCACTGCAAAAGGGTTAATCCTCTAAACTATTGAGAGACAAGGGCAGGGAATTGTGAAAGGAGCCCCTGTTTTATAAGCATTTGTATTGCCAGTGCTTGAATGCCCGTAATAAGCAGGTTGTGCTGTGATTAATGACTGTGTTTTACATGCTGACGATGGATGATGTGTCTCATTGGAAAAGCCATTTATTTTTATTCAGGCTCCTCACCCCAGCAGCACTGAAAATGAGATGTTAACATCCTGGTGGGAGTGTGTTGCATTCTCAGCAATTCAATGAAAGGTGACCCACCGAGAGGAAAAAATAATTTAAATTTGCCTTTCCCTTGCCTCCTTTTAATGTGTGAGAAGACAACTCATAAAATTATTTTTTCATACGGGATTTTTCTTTTTCTTTCAAGATTCTTCATTTGTTCCCTCCAAATTGGAAACAAGTAGGAATGTGTTGTCTTTTCTGAAACTTTATGTATTTGGAAGGGACAAGCTATTCAAATGCCTTAAACTTTGTTTTCTTAAATTTATTTTTAATAAAGGAGTAAACCAATTTGAAATCTTTAGGTATTTGAGCCAATTTTTGTATCAGATTATAAGTTTCTGATTTTGCTGCAGTTTCAATTGCACTTTTCCCTCTACTTTGTCATTTTGTATGTGTAAAGGATGTGGTGGTAGAGTGTTTGTGGTGGTTGGAATACACAGAGTATACACAGAACTCACCTTTTAATTAACCAACTATATATTTATATCCATATGGATTCACCATTGCATCCATCTAATGTCAAGTCTTTTAACTTCTGTAGAATGGCTTTAAGTAAGGAGGAAAAAGACTTTTAAAAGTACTTTTTCATTAATTGGAGAAAATCTGTTTCAAGGCGGTGAAATGGGATGCAGTGTCTGAGCAAATCTTTTGAAATCTCTACATAAAATTAAAGCCCTTGGATCGCCTTCCCATCAGATCTCCTGGAATGGAAACAGGGACAGCTGTGGGCAACGCATCAATACTTCAATAGACAGGAAAAATTAGTAGAATTAAAAAAAAAAAGATTAAAATTGAAACAGTTTTTCATATGAGGTTCACCAAATGTGAATTAAAGGCTCTTTTGTGTCTCAGAATTTAAAAGCTCCCTCAGAACTATCACGCCATTGCTGAGCAGAGCATACCAATTCCCATGATGGGTCAGCAGTGTTGGGTGTTTTCATCAGAGAGCAGTAAATGCCAATAATTGCCTAAATTCTCTGGACGGCTTAATAATATTCCAAATGGGATACAGCCCCTATTTCAGAGCTTAATGAAAACACTGTCAATGTAAAGATCTTGTCTGTTTGCATGTGGAAATGCCAGATCTAACATGTGTTTCATCCCAGCAGAGCCAAATCAGAGTCTGGTAGTGGTGAGATTTGGGAGATACATAAAATATTCCCTGCAGAATTATTTAGATCAGCATCATGTTAAAATTGGCAGGGATGGCTGATCCTGGGCAGAATGTCTTTCTTAGGTGAAGAGAACTTTTTAAAAATTGAGCTTAAAAAAGCTATTTTTGTTGGAAAAGCCACACGCTGTATCTGTGCCTGTTATTGGAGGAGTTCCCCTGGAAACATTACTGCTTGCACAAGAACAGGACACATGCATTGCTTCAAAATTAACATACATATTAATGGCACATTAAGGAATTTCATAATCGTGTGACACAAAAGAGAGTTCTCAACACAGCACTCATGCAATGTATTAATGGGCAATGTCTGCAGCGAGCTGAGAGATAGCAACTCCTCTGCCTCCTCTCATGGCTGCTTTTGAGTCCTTTCCAGACCATATCACTGGTGTGGTTGGTGTTATTGCCCTCGTTTTCCATGTGGGGAAAACTGAAGTCCAGTGGGATTCAGGGAACAGGCTGAGACTGACTGTTGAGGCAGTGCCAGGGATGGAAATGCGCCTGAGGTCCTCTTTCCCCAAAATCTACATCCAAGTGAACAGAACTTTGTTCATTTGGTTCTTTTATGGGACAGAGTAAAGTTGGTGGGAATGTGACAATATTTCCATTAGCATGGAGCTGTTTCTTATGCTAGTGGGAATTATACACCCACCTACACATGAAGGGAAGAAAGGGCTGTGTTGCTTTTTGCCTGTTTTATAACTGGCATTGGAGTGAGATTATGAAGCCCCAACATCCCAGTGGAACACACGGTGTGATGACAAGGGCTGTAGGAAAATCAGAGGAGAATCCACGAGTGATGAAACCAGAGGTGGGTGATAACCAAAGGTTTGATTTCAAATCTTAGATTGAAGGAGCGTTTTCCATTTGGATCCCTAAATTTCCCACCTCAATCCCGAAATCAGAGCATTTCCAGGGCATGTTTGTAGTTCTGGGTTGAAGCTGTTTGCAACAGTTGTCCTTCTAACATTTCTGCCCATAAGGTCATTAATTCACAAATAAGACTGAATTTGAGCACTGTAGAAACCTAATTCCATCCATTATGATTAATTAGGGCCTTATCTCCACTTGAAGTCTAATCTAAATTTGTCTGGAGACGTGAATACAGTGTTTCTTCCTATCAGAACAGAAAAAAATCACACAGATAAATGTTGGACATGAGTGAGGGCTTGCATTTGGAGATCATTGTATCATGGAATTCCAGAATGGTTTGGATTGGAATCTCATCCAGTTCCAGCCAGGGGCAGGGACACCTTCCTCTATCCCAGGTTGCTCCAAACCCCATCCAGCCTGGCTTGGGACACTTCCAGGGATGGGGCAGCCTCAGCTTCTCTGAGCAGGCAGAGGTCAGGACAATTGGAGCTCACCAGCAGGAATCTCTGGCTCATCCTTCTGTCAGGGCTGTGGTATGGATGCCAGGGAAAACCTTATCATCGCTTTTCTGGCACATACCTGCTTTCATCCCTCCAAAGTGCTTTGCAACTCTGAGGCTGACACTCTTCTCATGGAACTGCTTATTTTGTATGTGTCCATTTGGGGACTGCCCATCCTTGAGACATTTTCACCTTATTTTTTGAGATGAGATTAATTTCTGTAAGAGTGAAACTTGTTTTGTGTTTCAGCCGAAAAACCCCAATATGCCACTGACCCTGGAACGAACACGATGGGTCTTGGCTCCCATCAATCAGTTTGCTGTGAGAATGAGGTATTACTGGTGGGAGCATCCACCTCCCTGTGTCCATATGGGACACTCATGTCTGCAGGCAGAGGTGGAGATGGAACCATGACTGATAGTTCTTGCAACATCTTCAGCTCATGACTGACTTTATGTAATACAGAGAGTCCTGAAGTCAAGGAAGCTGCTTCAGGAATGAAGCTGCCAGGACTGATTTTTATACTGTAGAATCGTTGGCAGTGAAAAGTTTCTGTAACCTGGAAATCCAGCTGTGTGTTTTCCCCCATCCAAAACATGAAAGCTTAGTTGTCCTAAATTAATTATCTTCTGGTTAAGATTGGGTCTGTGAGGTGACATGGATGTGCTGTTATTTGATGTGAAGAGGATAAAAATAGCCATGCCCTGTGCTTATGGAAGCTGTGACATAATCAGCTTACTCAAACAAAAAGATCAGGTTTGGAGGAAATCCTCTTCCAGGGTGCTCTAGATTCTGTTTCAGCTTCCTTGAATGACGCTGGGATGTCCATTATGCTCAGCTTTGTTCCCCGTGCATGTCTCTCCTCTTTACCCCAGCCACCAGAGCTGGGTTAAGACCACTGATCTAATTGTCAACCACAAAGGAAAGGCAGGCTGTGAACAAAACCTGCTCATGTATCATTTGCATCCTTCTAAATTGCATTGTTTGTGCAGCTGTTCAGCCAAATCGTCCACGGAGTTTATTTTTGTCCATAGAGGAAACAGAGATGGGTTTTCTCTGTGCTAGGACAGATGCAAAATCAAAGAATCATATATGTAGCTCAGAGAGACCAAGCTCTCTGCTAAATGTGTCCTGATGGGGGCAAAATTATTAATAAAGCAACCCTTGAGATTATAAGCCACAGCTATAAGAGGGAGAAGCTTTGCCAAGATGTGACAGGTCCATTTCAGGTTAACACTGGCACTTGCTGAAGTCCCCCTTTCATTTCAGTGGGGAGGAAAAGAGTGGGATGTCTTTGTATTTTAAACACTGATCCACTATTCTCCTGAGAAAAAAAAAGTGTTTTCCAAAAGATCCATCAGGCAAAATTTACACAGTCTGGTGCTGAGAAACAATTGGACTCTCTTTCTTCCCATGTGTCACTCTCAGCAGTGTGTTTTAGAGCCTTGGGGCAGGAAGAGGTAGTGATATTTATGGCCAGCTTTCTGCTGGAGCTCACACAAGGGTGGGCTTGAGAAACTTGAAGAGTGCTTTTGTGTGCACAGCCAGTCAGCTGGCCAAGGCTGGTGTTTGCTTATGGATGCTGTGATAATAATTAACAGAGCAGGAAGTGAAGGACTGATTGATTTATGCGTCCATGGCATTGTGTCTTTGAACTTGGCCAGAAACTGTGAAATCCTCAGAGAGGGCAGAATCATTTGTCAGATGTGTGAGGATGTAAGAATGGCCATAATGTGTTGGCCCAAGGGCCATATAGACTCAAAGCTTGGGCAGTGGCCAGGGACAGGTGCCTGGGGAGCAGAACAGAGCACAGGACAGGACTTACCTTTCTGTCAAACTCCACCCTCTCAGCTAGGACGAGCTGTTCCACCATCAAAGTCCAAATCTGGCGCCTTGACCAGTGACACCACCTGGACAGAGGAATCAGTTGGGCCTTTCCCAGTGTCCCATGCTGTCTGGTCATGTCTGTCACTGGTAAATTGTTGCAACTTAAGCTGAGACACCCTGAGAGTTCTGGTGATGTGTTCCCCCTCTAATCCCAATAGCCAAGACCAGAAACTTCCTGTAAATCCACCCCTTAGAGCTGTTCCATTCTCTCATCCTTTGGCTGCTCCACATGTGAAGTCTGGGTCAGTGGGTGATGAGTTCTACTGCTGAGCCTTCTCCTCAGTGATGGAGGGAACCCTTGACTGAAGTATTTAACATGACTCAGTTCAAAAGAAAAGAGTTTCAAGCTGAAGTTGGCTTAGTGGACCCAAAGTGTCCCTTGGTGCAGATCTGGGCAGGGAGCTGGCAGATTGTGTCCCAGAACTTCCCTGCACTGCCTCAGTGTTGTTGTTTATGGAGATATGCTGGTGTTATTTCTTTGGGATTGATGTAGCCTGGGTTTACAACTCCCTCCGAGTCCAAGCAATAAGGGTCTGGAATGGAGGTTCATTTTCAAGCCTGACTTCCCCTGGGAGCTGTTTGAAGTCACTATGGGCATGGGCCTATGTATCCAATAAATATTAAGGCATATCTGCTTGTGTTCAGAGCACCTCCTTTTCCACTGAGTAGAATTTAAAGGGCTCATCAGCTAAAGATGAGGAATCCCAGACAGAGACCCTTTTGTGTAGCCTTAGACAATGAGCAGGACCTCTCTGAGCCATGCTCAGTTTGGCTGGAGGGAGCAGGTTTGAGTCAAGGGGGCCCCCATCCAAAAGGCATGCTGTCATTTGAGTACGTGAAGCAGAATAATTCAGAGTACAGAAGTGGTGTCTGTTCTGATTCATTCTCCGCTGATGAAGCCACAGTGCCATTACATTTGCCACAAAGGGTTTCTTGAGTGCTGGCCAAATAGATTCTTTAAATGCTTCTTTAAAACAAAATAAATCTTCTTTATATATAAATTTTCCTCTTCACTGAGGATCTGACAAGGTCCTGGCACGCTCCTCTGCTTGACTGACAGCCTGGAAGAAGGGCTGCTCTGTGCAGGGGCAGCAGTCTTTAGCACCAGGTGCTGCTGGCTTGTGCCTTTCCAGCATTTGGGAATAAACTCGGCAGCATTGTCATCCCAGGATATTCCAGTCATTGCCCCAGGACAGCACAGCCACTCCAGACTCAAAAGGTGCATTACCATCTCCTCCCTCTTGTATGGCCCTGAACAAAGCCAGTTTGTCAGAATGGTGATCCCAGCCCTGCCAGAAGATCCCTGGTGCAGTCCTTCAGGGATCTGGCATCCCTGGAGACACTGCTGCTCTAAGTGAGTTTTGGATTGTGTTTTTAATGTGGATAATTGCCCCACATCCAGCCCTCTCCAAGGCAAGGTGCCTGGGCATCAGGGAGTGAGACAAGTCTTGTTCAGAGAGGCTCTCAGGCTTCTCAGCTGTTCAAGGCTTACTGTGTGCAGGGCCTTAAACACACAAAAAAAGTACAATATGAATATCAAATGTCTAATGACAGTAAGGATTAGTTACTTTTCTGTTTTTTGTGGATGCCTGCAGCATGCACACGTTGCATCATTCAAACTTATTCATTGCTGTTATTATTGAGAAGAAATACAGCAATGAGTTGATAAATTGCTAATAGGGACAGATTTATAATGGAAAATCTGGATCCTGCAGCTCCAAGAGCTAAGAAAATTTCTCCTGTGGCTTTGAAATTGGGCTGAACTCAGCCACAGCTCCAAGTGTCCCAGACCACAGGGAGCAGAAGCTGGAGATGTGTCCAGTTCCAGTCATCCATGGGAAGTTGCACTGGAATTTGCAGAGTGGGAGATGCTTTGGGGAGGAGTGTCTTTTAAGTCAACCTCCACCAACATCAGTGGTTTTGTTTGCAACAGATTTAGCTAAAAACCTGCTCCCTCCAAAAAGAATGATTGAAGAGAAAAGGGACTGTTTTCTTAGGGAAGGTTAAACACGACTCCTGGTTGAGCCCAGGTTTTCTCCCACCTGAAAATCTGAGGTCAAAAATTAACATTTGATTAGATGCCCATTTTTTCTGCCATTCTCACTTGGCTCATACAGAGGTGTAGACTCCTGAAGAACTGGCTTTCAGTCAGAATGCCTAAAAAAAAGATCATTTTACCTGTGCTAAAATTAGCTGCACTGATTTTCTTTGTTTTGTTTTGTCTTCTGTTTTCTTTCTGTGGGCACATGCAGGTGAAATCCTGGATCCACTGAAGCTGATGGTATTTTGCCATGGACATCAATTAGGCCTGGATTTTTCCACAATGAAGAGAAGCCATTTGCTACACTTTTTGCTGTGTTGCTGAGTTGTATTTAATGTTTGCAAGACTCTTGGTCCTTGTCAGATTAATAGGGTTCATTGAAGTGGCAGAAGAATCTGGTGTTAATGTACCTGCAGTCTTTGGTTGAGGAGCAGTTAAAACTTTACTCCAAGGAACCTCACTGGTACTATTTTAGAGTATCAGCAGTGTCTGTTCATCATCAGTGTCTGTTCCAACTCTGCACTTAAGATTTTAGGGTTGATTGCTCTGCCTTCCTGTAGCTTCCGTGACACAATTCCTATGGAAACTTTGTCTCTGTGCATTTTGGCTGAGTCTTGAGACTATTTTTGGAAGCTCTGAAAATGTCCCAGAAGTGCCCTTCACCTCTGCTCTTGTGCAGAGACTTTAGGTCTAGCTTAGCTACCACCATTTTCCACACGTATCCAAAGACAGAGCAAGTAGAAAAAGAAACCAAACCACAGATGATTCTCCTCTCCCAAACAGGGCTAAGTCTTCTCACTGAACTTTGAGGTGCTGGAGAGGAAAAATGGCAGCAAAGAGCATTTTCAAACACTCCCAGTTCCAGGATTCCCATTTGATATGTAGTAGTCACAGAAAAATCTGCTTATAGAGCTGAGTTATGGCCCTTGTAAGGGCTCAGAGGATTATCTGCAGCTTCCAGTACAAAGAGAAGTATAGGAAATGTAAAAGAGTATCTGAGGGTTGTCTTTCAGAAAGACTGGGAAGGATGAGAAGAGAATCAGTGCCTGAACTGGTTGATAAAAGGGATTCTGATTCGTCTCCACCTTTCTGGCCAAGCTTTGTTTGAGAGGGGTGCTCAAAACATCTAATTCCATACCTAGTTACCACCTTTAGGCTCAATTGCCTTGCTCAGGGGCAGCTTAGGGAGGCTTTGTTGCCATGCCTGGAGTTCCAGCTCTGAAGGATCGTGTGTGCCAGTGTGTTCCAAGGGCTGCTCCATGCAAATACATGGACTCACAGCTGGGAAGTGCCAAGCTGTCAGCACTGTGATCGCAACCTCATTAGCCCACCTCTGCCCAGGCCATAATTGGCTCAGGAGCAGCCATGTCCTGGCACAGCTCTGCTGCTTCCCATTCTGGAGATAGCGGAGGGATCTGTTCCCACCATGCTGCATAGCAGAAACATCACCCAGGTCATTTTTTAAACTTGGGATTCAAGTGTTCATGACAGTGCTCAGTGGGCCAGGCACCTTGGAAATGGCTGGATCAAGGAAGTCTGAGAGACCTGGAAATTCCCCTCAACCCTCTCCTAAGCACTTGTTCCTGAGAGAAGTTCTGGTATATGCACAGCCTTTCACTGTTCTTTCCTTTCCTCTTGCCTTTATGTTTGTATCAGGGTGCTTGGTGGAGCACAGCATTGGTCTTGGGAAGAACCTGATGCCTTCTAATAGTTAATAAGAAAGAGTCTCCCATGTCTGGGAAACTTCTCAGTGCCTAAGCCTGGTATAGAGGGAGCAGAGAGGGTTTAAATTTGATGTTGTCAAAAACAGATGAAAAAAGGTCTAACCTGAAGGCAAGAATTGCTTTCCTGCCCCCAGTGGAGCTGCTAATGGACAAGAAAGGTGCTGCAGGTCCATGTGCTGCCTGAGGAAGCTCAGCAAGGAACAGAGCCCTTGTTCAAGGGTCAGGTTTTCTCTCTGGTCAGCTTTTGGCAGGTCTGGCAACCATAAGGGAAAGTCCCACTCTGACTGAGGGGGTGTCATGTGTCCTGCAGCACACACTGGGTACCTGGCTGCTGTCTTTAAGTACTTGTCTCCTGGGTCTCATTGAGTTTCTGGATTGTAGCAGGTTCCTGCTCAGCTCTGGATGAGGTGGTAAAGTCTAGCTGAGATCCACGGAATTGGTATTGTTGGAAAATCTTTGCTTTTTGAGATCTGTGGTGGAAAAAGTCGATGTAATGCTCTCCCCACTAAAGAAAATGTGTGTGGTTCAACTAATTCTCAACATTTCTGTGCTTTTCTTTTCCTTGCTTCACTCAGTGATCACTTACTCCTGTCAGGAGACTGCCTGCTCCTTCAGCAAAATCCAGTTCTTTCCTAAATGAACTCAACTCCTTCTTGGTTCCCTTTGTTTTGACACTCAGGAGATGAGAGATTTATAGACCTTCTTGAGTCGTAAATTCATTTTCTTTTATTATTTACCTTTTGCCGCAGCCCATTCTGAGTGAGATTCTTTCTGCCTCTGAGCAGGGCTGACATGCCAAGAGGAGCTGATCCATAAATCTTTCCTTCCTTTTTCTTTCTTGCTTTCCAAAACAACATTTGGAAACTGAGTTTGCCTGGGAGGAAAACTGTTCTTCCATTGCCGGCAGTCAAACTGTGCAACTAATTAGTGCTTTCCGTTTTCTCTTCCCTCTATTCTGTGTCTGCTGGAGTTGAAATTAAGCCAGGGAGCAGGGGTAAATAAGGGGAAAAGACTTGTTTCAAGTATTTATTTTTAATTACAACTTCTGCAAGGTGATCTGGTGCAGTGGTAATGTATCCACTGTGTCTTAGGTAGTGGTCAGAAGAAGTTTAAAAGAAGTTTATTAGAAACATCCCAGAAGGTGAGTGGAGATGACTTCAGGTTGGTCTTCTTGATGTAACATCTTCTTGTTGCTGCTGAAAAAAAAAAATCTTTGGATACATCAAACTATGATAGGTTTTTTTGCAGAAATATCTGACATATGATTAGTAAACAGGAGTCCAGGGTTATCCTGTGTGTGGCTTGAGTATGCCAATTCATGCCAAGGTGATGTGAGCAGTGCTTACTACAGATCTGTTATTCACTGTACAGTGGCTGCCAACGCAGATTTAAATAGTGAAGCAAAATGTTTTCAGATCATAAAAAATGCTCTGCAGATCCAATGTCTTTTTTATTTTTAGCCCTTGGTTAGTTTTAGCAAGAGAGGCCAGATATTTGCTTTGTGGGGTGGACAGAAATAAGAGCGTTCTTGCTGCTTGAAACTGAGATTTTTCAAATCCTTAAAAAAGAACTACAGGAAAAATCTGTTGTTTAGGCAGTGCTCCTTCAGTAGTGCATGGTATGAAGCATGGGATTATACTTTTTTTTCCCAAGTATTTGAGAAGTATTCAGCAGCAGAGTGTGCCCAAGAATACCTTAGGCTTTGGGGTGATTAAGATTATTGTACTAGATAAAACTGGGACTTTTCTACGAAAAACTACGTAGTAAGACACCATTGTCCCTGTGAAGAGCAGTGAGATCTCCTGAGTCCTAAACCACTGGTGGCTTTACCACTGGAGTGCGGGACCTCTTGACAGTTTTAGATGGAAATAGTAAAATGCCTTAGGTGTGTTTCTAGGCTAACAAATTTCTCGTTTTCTAGTTTATGTGGGCAACTTTTGGGTTTTCATGTACAAAAGAGCAGTGGGTCAGAAAAAGTGCTCACGCAACAGTGCAGGTGAGAACGTGTTCAGTGGAACCATTGTGAAAGGCAGGTATGGAAAGAAAGAGCTCTTCACTCCCATTCATCCCAGTTCGGGAGACAGAGCGTGTCACAACAGTGCTGAGCAGACAAGAGCTGCCTGCCAGCATTTAATTTGTTGAAGATTAGGAAATTATTCCATTCTTACAATACCGTGTCAGTCTAGAAGTACCTTTGAACTCTGGGGGATGTGAAGTTTAGATCTTGCCTCAGATTTCATGGCGTTTGGAAGGCAAGGCTTCATCAGGGTGAGAAGTATACAGATGGTTTAAGGGGAGTCATGTTAACAGTGTACCTAGAGACTGTGGGCTGGCTCGCCTTCAGCTGCTTTGAACTTTGGGATAGCTAGATCCAGAGCAGGACACTGAACTTGGGCTTTTTTTCTTTGGGAACTGAAAGCTGCCTCGTGCAATATAGAGGTCAGTTATTTCTGGTTTGCTCTACGTGCAAGAGGCTGCTAAAGCATTGCCCCTTTCTGACCTGTAGCTGTCTCCCAAAAAATATCTGCAGCCTTGAGGCCCATGTCTTTTCTAGATGCCATCCTTATTTCCTACTCTGCCACATCCATCCTGTGTCCTCACCAGGCTGAGGGCACAAAGCTGAGCAGCCTTGTAAAAGCTGGGCTGATCATGATGCTTTCATTATTTATGGTGGTTTCTAAAAGCACTGTCACAACTGTTGGTGTCAAACCATAAGCAAAGGTTACTCTTACAAGCACAAATGATAAACAAATACACGACATTTAGTGTCAGCAGCCTCACAAATCTGTTCAGCACCTGGAACTCGAATCAGCTTGGCAGTTGTAAGTCATGACTTGCGCAGAAGCAGCACCGCAGTTTCAGAAGGGCTGTAAATAAATTTGTGTCCTGACGTGGGCTCCAAAAATAAGCATGTGCTGAGCTTTTCTAACTGTTTGACCAGGGCACAGCTGCTGGCTGCTAAGAATTTTGGAAAACGTATCCCCTCATTCAGGTGCTCAGCACTTGAAAACCCAGACCCAAACAACTCCAGTGTCATCTGCTTCTCTAATAACCACTGTTGTACCCTGCAAAAATAGCCAAGGCGTTGCTGCTGATCTTGAAAAGCAGTTCTTGTAATCCTAATCTTACCTGAGTATTGGAAAAATAACCTGAAGAGACTTTTCTCTGTTTGATGAAGGCAGATCTTATGCTCTGGGACGATTGTAACCATCCTCCCCTCCTTCAAGCACTCCCACGTGCTGCTGCCATGCCATACAGAAAATAAAATATCTCTGGTTACTCTGATATCATATAACTTTGCTGACCTCCCTTGAAGAGAGTTTCTTGTAAAAATCCTTTAATCCAGAGGTGTCAGTCACTTGGAGCCTTGCAGGGGATTCTGAGCTCTGGTGATTTATTATTAATGAGTAATTTTGTGCTCTATGGAGAGCCCTGCTGGAAATGTATGGAGGTACAAAAGTATTGATTCATCAGTGATCTGCTGCCAAAAGCTACCTATCAGTGAGAACAGGAATGGGCTGTGGGATAAGGTTTGAAGGATGAACCTGTAGAGGAGCAGGAGCTCTGTGATGGGCAGGATAGAACTGGGATCCAAGAAGTCTTGTTGAAACCTGAGTGACCAAGAGCAATTGTGTCCTGGGGACTGCTGCAAATGAAGACATCAACACACAATGTCCTCATGAATCTCATGGCACACCCAGGAACACCTCTTATGGTGGAGGTGGCCTCAATGTTTCATAGGCTTCATAGTCAATGAAACATTGAGGCCACCTCCATGTCAATGGCTTCATAGGACTCTAGAAATTGAGAGACCCTTTGAGGGGACAAGAGGGGATGACTATTGGAAATTAGCCCAATTTTTGGGCAAATTTGGCTGAAAGAGAAGAAATCATCTGTTGTATAGGTGGGCCAGCAGGTTTTTTGTTATCCCACTGTCAGAAATGAACAGTGATGGGTTGACAAGGAGGACATAGGCTATGGGAGCAGCATCTGCTTTACCTTCTGTCTAGCTGGGTGGTGTCAGAGGGGGCATAAATACCAGCATAGATTTAGTGTGAAAAGCAAAGGACAGAGGTGTAAAGTAAAGTACAGTGGTGTAAAGGAAAGGACAGCACACTCTGTCCTAATTTATGATCTTTGAACAGCCACTGAAGTTGTAGATCAAGGCAACATTTCCAACAGGTTACTTAGTGGTGCTGTAGATCAGCACAGTCTTCAGCTGGAAAAAAATACCCAGAAAGAAAAGGTAGATAAGGCTTGACACAAGCTAAAGGTTGGCTTGGCAATTCTGATCTCATCTCTCAAATGCTTCCTTGGTGGTTTAAGCAGAAAGCTTTACATTTAATGGAAATACTTTGATTTTTAGTGTTGCAGATGTGTGGAGGAGAAAGCAAGACTGAAGCCCTAATCTGCCTAAACCCCAGTCTGTAGTCACAGCTATTTAGGGTTTTGACAATAGTTTCTCCAGCTTGCTTTGTAAGTGACTGGATTTTGCACAACTTGCTGTGGTTGAGGAGAGAAGCAATGATCAACAACCTATTCTTTGTTGATCATTCTTTGTGATCAAACTTTGTGAAGTTCTGATGTACCCAGCTCACCTAGGACGTGGTTCCTGTGATCACAACCTGGGGAGAGGGCTGAGGAATACAGGTCATCAGCAGGCCAGGCTGGGAACTCCTTTCTTCCATGGTGTGGAGTTACTCACCCCAACACAGTCATTGAGGTCTAGAGATTGTTATTTTCATTAGTGGTGATTCATGTGAAGGGTTTCACAATCAGGCCTGCTGGTGTAATATGTTCCTTTCCACAGTCCCATTTATCTAAAGATCTCCGAATATTTTGTGCACATTAAATTTTAATCCATGTTTTACCACCAGTGATGTAGGTAAGGAGGATTATTTCCATCTTGCAAATGAGGTAAAATGAGGTACAGAGCAAGAAAGTGAGTTGCCCAAGACTCTGCAGGCTGTATATCTTACAGTAAGTTTACGTTTCCCATATGTAACTCAATTTCCCTGCCCAAACTTTAAAGGAACAATCAGTTTCTTGGGGCTAAGGCTGAGCAGGAATTTGCTATAGCTGTAAATCAGAAAGCCTGATGTGGATGAGAACTTCCTCTAGTGTTTGGGAATGTTTGGATTTCTCATCCCAGAACAGCCTTGATCTGAAAAGATTGGAGCAGAACTGGTTTGTTTTTAGGGTTGGTATCAGCTGGGTGGTGTAAGATGCAGAGTTTAGTCAGTGAAGAACTCTTGGGATGTATTCATCCTCATCTTCCTGCATGGTCAGTGGGATCAGTGTGGGCAATGGAGGGTGAGAGTAGTTCTGATGCAGTTGCCTATTAGGGGATGGAATGTGCTGTGAACCGGACTTGGTTGTCTGTTACCTGCAAGGGGACGGGGACTCTCTCAGGTGAACCCTGTCCTAGTTTCCTCAGGGAAACAAAGTTGGGAACAGACTGGGGATATATTTCATCCTTTGCTTGGAGTTTAATCTCTTGCAGTAATTAGGCAGATGATTTCAGTTGTTATAATATCTCCCAAAAAAGGAGTGGAAAGGCAGTCCTTCCTTTCCCCAGTCCTATGGTTAGGGTTAGGGTTGGGGTTAGGGTTAGGGTTAGGGTTGGGGTTGGGGTTGGGGTTAGGGTTAGGGTTAGGGTTAGGGTTAGGGTTAGGGTTGGGTTAGGGTTAGGGTTAGGATTGGGTTAGGGTTAGGGTTAGGGTTAGGGTTAGGGTTAGGGCTATGGTTAGGGTTAGGGTTAGGTTTAGGGTTAGGGTTTCCCAGCCCAAGAAAAGCTGTGCAGTTTGTGAGAAGGAACAGGTCCAATGAGGGGAATATTCTTGCTTGTTTTTTAACAAGCAAATGGCAGAGCCAGGAGAGCCCTTCTTGCCTCCCTCCTCTCCCCTGCGCTCCCATTGCTCAGATCCATCAGCACTGATCTGACTTTCACCTGCCTGTGCTTCCTCCCTGCCAGGCTCCCCCTCTCTCCGGGCGTATCCCCTCATCTCCGTCCTCACGCGGCAGCCGCCCGTGCTGCCCCAGCTGCTCCCAGCCGCCGGCAGCTCCCGGGTGCTGCCAGCCCAGCCCTGTGCGGGGGCCGTGGGCACAGAGGTTCCCCCCAGCGAGGCCCAGGGCAGCAGCGAGTCGGAGGCAGAGCAGCCCCCACCACGCTCGAAGAAGCCGCGCCGAAGTAGGACCATCTTCACCGAGATCCAGCTCATGGGCCTGGAGAAGAAATTCCAGAAACAGAAGTACCTCTCCACCCCTGACAGGTAGGTTGGTTGCTCACACCAGGAATAGGGAGGAGCAAAAGGGATGATCCAGCCCTGCTCACCTCTTCCACACTGAACATTCTCTGGCTGAGGGTGCTGCTTCTGGCTCTACCGAGTTGCCTCTGCCATTGGTGTGGCCATGGCAGGTAACCTGATTAAAATTCCAGGCTACTTTTCCTGGGATCAAAGGTGACACAAATAGATCATATCAGTGGGAATTTCAGGTGATGATACACATGGTTGGGAGCAGTTCTCCAGTCTCAGAGATCTCCTCAGAGAAGAAGGATCTCTGCCTTTCCGACTCCTGCTGCACACTAGAAAAACAATGGAGCCTGTCTCTCCCTGGGATCGCTGGTTCATGGCTGTGTGTTCATGCTATCTTCAGCTGCTCCTGAGCTGGCTTTTATCCCGTACCTTGGGCAGCAATTCAGTGGGAAGGTGGTGGCCTGTTCATAAGCTTGGAGTTGAAAAGTGCCTTCCAAAGGCACAGGCAAGTTCTTAGGCACTGCTTGGTACCACATGGGCAAACCAAACTAAGAGAGATTTTAGCTCTTTTAAGGGCTTTGAATCCTTCTCTGGAAATTTAAATTATGGAAAAATTACCCATCAAATTCCTAGGAAGTTTGTAAACCTGGAGAAGGCTTGAAAGGTATCAGTCCCTTAACTCCACAGAGGGCAGTGTCCCAATATTTAAATTGATTCTGAAGATGGCATTTTCTGCTCCTACTCCCTGTCACCAAATTGCTGCAAGATGAAAATTCCTGGCTGTAGCCAACCTGCCTCATGGAGTTTCAGAGTTCCTGCTATGCCTGCACTGACTCCTCACAGCTTCACATCACCAGATGGTTGACACTTTGCTGAAGCACTCAAGGCTGATAATTAATGGTCTCATATGACTGTTCCTTGGCTTCATTGAGGCCGATGAGCAATTTCTGCCCATGTACCACTTCCCCTGTGTTTGTTTCCTTGGGTTTCCAGGCAGTGCTGGTTGCACTGAGGTATGTGGCAAGAGATGGCAGCTGGTTGCAAGAAATCCAGGTGTTACCAGACATGAGCACTAAGGCATGAAGGGTTGGCTAAGCCAAGCTTCTCTCTGTCAACTCATGGCTGGAACTGTGGCAAAGCAGTGAATTGTGATCTGTGCTCACTTCTGCAGCTTTTGGCCTGGATAGGAGATTGTAGCCCTGGGAGGACACCTGAAACCCCTGGTTTATCCGTAGTGAAGGAGGGCAGTACATCAGGGTAATGACTCTGACATGTGCTACTCTTAACTGTAATGGTGTTTTAGATCAATGGCTTCAGATGTGATGTAGTGGCAGAACAAGCCTGCAGGTCCAGAGTGAATCTGGAGTAGGGGAGAAGCATGAATCCTTGAATGTGAGGTGGAGCACAGAGAGCTGGTGTGGGGTATGTGGGTGTTTACAAATGTAAATCTGGTTGCCCAAGGAGCCCAGCTGTAACAAAGGTTGTATTATGAAAAACTTGGCCTTGACAAATGTGATTGCCCATCCAAAGGCAAGGAGATATTTGCCAAAAAGTCACAGAATGCAGAATACTGTGGAATGTGGCTCTGAGTTGGACCTGTTCCACCTGCAGGACTTGCATGACTCTGAGGGGCACTTTCCTGGTGTGGCTGAGGATTTCCAACTCCATCCCTTGTGCAGCTCCATTACAAAACCACCAGATGCATGGTGCTATCACCTGTGGGGAAGGATCAGGAGCTACTCTGAGCCACATTTCCTTCATATCCTGGGCTTTAATACAGAAATAATTAGTGGGTTCACACAAACTTGCATGGGTTGGAGATTTGTGAAGGATGAATCAGGATTATGGGCTGTCTGCCACATATACCCTGCAGCTAAACATACAAAAACCAAATTCACTTAGAAGCTTAAATTGCCTAAATAGTAGAATGTACATGAAATTGATAGATTTAGATGTACTACTACTCCATGAGAAATGGGCAAGTACCATGATCCCCATTCTGAAGGCAGTGAAGAAGAAATATGATACAAAGAGTTGCTGATGCTGTGTGTCAGTTCCAACCTGTTTGCTTCAGACACCAGTGACCTGTTTTTCAGGGATGTGATGTACCAGTAGCTCCTAATTCATGGACAAGCATGGAGCATCAGCAGCTGGAGTGCAGCAGGTTCATATCTCAAAGAGGGCAGACAAACCCTGCCATGTCTAGAAAAAAGAGCTTGCAAACATCTTCCATAGGACCACCTGTCTTTGTATCCTAAATCCATGGGTTTTACCACTTTTGTGTGACTATTCTCGAGACAACTGATGAGAGAGACACTGCAGAATGCTCTAACAGTGTTGCACTGCCTAGACCAGGCACCTGAGCTCCTCTTGGCTTCAGTAAACTCATTTTGTTGTCTGGTTTGTCTCCCAGGCTCGACTTAGCCCAGTCCTTGGGGCTGACTCAGCTCCAGGTGAAGACGTGGTACCAGAACCGTAGAATGAAGTGGAAGAAAATGGTGAGTGGGTGCTTGTCATTTCTCCATGGCTCTTAGAAACTGATTGCAAAGAACAGATTTGGAAGCTGAACATAGTGGAGTGACTTGTGTCTATTTATACCAAATTTTGTTTTATTCCTGATCATCTTTCACAGAGATGGTCCTTTTTTTTAAAGTGTTCATAGTGTGGCATATGTGGTGGGCTAGAGGGGACTATAGGCAGTAGGAGGAGGACAAAGCAAAGAGGTGTAAGAAATGAGAATAGAAGTGAGGGAAGAACCAAAATATCTCCTTCTGCATTTTTGGCATTCCTGTGATCTCAGTGCTTCTGGGATTGGTTTTGTGCATAGAAAAAAAAGACTTTCTCTATGGAAACAGAGCAGTTTTGAGAACTGGTATTAATTTTTGCTTCTCATATCTTCATTTCACCTTTCACTTTTTCTCATCTTCATGGTCCTTTTCCAGTTAAAATGTTATTTTATGAAGGACAGCCATTCAATAAATACTGGTGGGAATATGATGCTGTGACATTATCTAGTGCAGGTGTCTATGCTTTCTAATTTGGGAGATGAGGTGCAGTTCTAGGCTGTTCCTTTGGATGCATGTGGCACCTGCAGAAGTTACTGCCACTTCTAACAAATTTGGCATTACCTTGGATATAGATTCTTGGCTGGAGTGTCTTGTTGCTGCAGGAATGGTGTGAAGAGAGAGGGAGTTAGACACAGGAACAGGATGTCTGAGACCAGCAGAGTTCCGAATCCTGACGGTTCATCTCTTTGCTCCAGGTGTTGAAGGGTGGACAGGAAGCTCCAACGAAGCCCAAAGGCCGTCCAAAGAAAAACTCCATTCCCACCTCAGAGGAGATTGAAGCAGAGGAGAAAATGAACAGTCAGGCTCAGAGTCAGCTGCAGGAGGGATGTCAAGCCTCTGAGGAGCCAAAACTAACAGAGGAGAACCCACAAGAAGTCTTGTTGGAGACAGAGAAGTCTCCAGAACATATACCAGAGCCTTCCTCAGAGGAGACTACACCATTAAGTTAAAAGGGAAAGAAAGGAGGGGAAGAGAAAAAAAAATCACAGAGAAAAATCAACCCCAAATATATATATGTATATATATATTTAAATATGTATGTAGTGGTGTGTGTGTACATATATATATAAATATATATATATATATATATATATGTATGTAGACCTTGTGTATAAGTCTAAAGATTGGTCACGTTGTGCCTTTGCAGATCAGCCATCAAGGGCCAGGTGGAACAAAGATATCCCATGGGAGTGGTGCCAGCCTGTTCCCCTGGCAGGGGCCAGAGCTTTCCTGCAGAGAGGGCTGGGGCTGGGACATTTCCAGGGAAAACCACACCAAGACAGCTCCTTGAGAAGCCTGGGGCTCTCCCAGGCAGTGGGAGGCAGGTGTGTGGCTGTGTTGGAGGGTCAGTGTGTTCCCTTGGCTCTATCCTTGCCTTGTGTGGTGCCAGTGGACAAAGAGCTTGGCCTGAGCTCAGATCAGGGGTAGGCAAGGAATGGGACCTCTGACAGCACCATTTCCTCGTGTAACCAGCACTTAATTCTGTTAGGTATATGGGCCTGACTTAAACGATTTTAGGAAACGGTTCAGACCCCCAGGTTTGCTTTGGCCCAGTTAAGATCAAAGCTTCCGAAGGGAGATCTGTACCTGGGTCAGCTCCAATTGCCTCTCCTTGGGTGGTTTGGGTGCTGTGTCTGTGAATTTGCAGTGATGTGGGGTAAAACTTGGAATGAAATGAGCATTTGGATATAAGTCTGCTCCAAAAGCTTTTGGGTGCTTGGATTGGGGACTTTTGCTTTGGGCCCACTTCTAATTTTTGTAGGGATTTTTTAAATGAACTGTTAAATGTTTTCAGGGTTTGGGGAAAATGGTGGATTTCCAAAGTTGCTGCAGGAAGATGGCATTTGTTTAAGATGTGTGCCAAGAAAAGATGTGCACCATGTTTCATAGAGTCTTGTTAAGAGTGCATTTTGCCCAAAGGCTGCAAGAGATGTATTAAGATAACCTTTATTTTTTAATTAAAAATAAAATATATAAATCAAACAGTTGCTGCTGTTGTTTCTCTTCCAGAGGTTCTAATTTCAGAATATCAGGCAGAGGCTTTTCTGGAACAAGTTTTTCTATTCCAGCAAAATCTGGAGGAAATGGAAATCATCAGATTTTCCTTAACATCACTGCACAACAAGCTCTGTGTATACTATTTGTAGTACTTGATAAAGGAGGTGAGGGTGTTGTAAATGCCACCTTGTCACTGGGTGAATGTGTCAGAACAAGGGCACTATTTTCTGTCACCTCCTCCAGTTTTGGACACATATTTAGTGGCTCTTTGTGGCCCTGTGAAGATGATTTCTGAATATCCCTTTTTTGGCATGGCAAGGATTCACACACAGATCTCAAATGGTTTATCCAAGCAGTGCTGAGTGGGGAGAAAGGGATTCTTTTCTCCCCAGTTTCTTGCTCAGTGGTGTTTGGAAGTGTCTGATTCCAGCTCTGAAATAGCTCTGTGTTCCATCAGCTAACATAAAACAGGTATTTGGTAAAGGATTTGTGCAGTTTGTATTCATGGTGGAGTGTCCCAGCTTGGCACGGCTTTTCTACAGCTGCCATGCATCCAACCCTTCCTATTGTTTGTTCTCCATCCAGTCAGTGACTGAAGATGTGCTTTAGAACTTGAAAACAGCTTTCAGAAAGGTAAAAATAAATAAGTCATACAAGGAACAGTGATGTTTGTGGGATATCCTGTCCTAGAACAGTGCTAATGTTATAAAATATGGGTTTCTTCTTTCCTTGAAGAAATGAATCTGCCTGGGGACTGATTTTTGAAATGGCTTAATAGATAAATACTTCCAAGGTAATCCTCTTTGTGCTGCTCACTGTGTGTATTTACAGTGTGTGAGACAGAAATTACAGTTTCATGTGGTGAAACTCCAGCTTTAGCCAAGCCAGGGAGGGACATGCTCCATTCCCTATGTGTCCAGTACACAATAATCAGCTTGGAAAAGGCAGCCGCTGGTGTAAGTGCATTGACAGGTTTGCACCTAAACCTGAGCCAAATTTACCAGAACTGGGCAACACTCATTTGCATGGAGCTTAGAAAATACCTGGTATTTGTTACCTTTTAGCTCCTTTTTTTCTGTGTCACAGTGAACTAGAAATGGGTTGAAACATTTGCCTGTTGCCTGTTCTGTTGCAAACACAGGCTGTGAACTGCAAAATGTTTCCTCTGCCATTAAATGCATCAAAATTTAGTTGTCTTTGAACATTTTTCTTTCACAGAGCCCAGACATGCTCATGACAGCCCCTGTGAGAGGCAAAGGTGTCAAGGCAGGATTTTGCTGGAGCTATGATACAATGTCTGAGTTGTTGCACATTCTTTATCTCTGGATGTCTTTTTTTCCTCTTCTTTCCAGAATTGTGCTGTAGTTCAACTGTATCTATTGGACTAGAAATAACATTTAATTTTAAAAAGCCTATGGCCTGTTTATACAGGAATTAGATTACATGGTCTATGAAATCTGTAATCAGCCTCTATTGTTCTTGGATAGTGGCATCAGTGCTCCTATCTCCACAGAAAATGTTTCCACAAGTCTCAAATGCCGCAGTACTCAGGGAGAATGAAGAGAGCAACTGAGTGGAAATCATTTGTCTAGTAATGAGTTTCACCATCAAGTTGCAAAAAAACCCTGCAAGAGTTTCTACTCAGTTGATTTGTAAGCCTGAACAGCTGATTAAATTGAATATTGTGTGCAGATGATTCTAGAAACAAAAAGCTGACTGTCAAGCCATCAAAGATATTTCAGCTTGCCTGAGTGAAATATTTCGTAATGAATCTGTTCTCTTCCAGTCCACATTGGACAGGGCTTGGAGCAACCTGGAATTGTGGAAGATGTCCTTTCTCATGGCAGGGGGTGGGACTAGATGAGGTCTAGGGCCCCTTCCAACTCAAACCTTCCTGGGACTTTTTTAACTTAAAAAAAACCAAACAAACAAAACAATCAGAGATGTACTGTAAACACAGCATTTGGAAACGTCAGTATTTTCTTCAACCCAAAGGTTTTTCATAAAATGGATAATGCAGATGCATTTGCTGAGTTTTTTGTAGTTGGTACCCACTGGATTTGTCCAATTTGAATTCCAACAGATTTACTTAACAAGGTGGGGAAATAAATGTAGAAACAGGAAAAAATATTACTTTCTTCCCCTGGGATAGGAAGTGGTGTGTGGGGTGTCTTTGCTGTTCAATGAAACTATGAGAATACAAAATTTACAAAAAGTTTAATGATAGGTTTCCAAGTCCCAAGGAAAGCAAAGTTGGCCATTTTCCAACAAAGGGTAAAGTAAGTTTTACAAAATAGCATTTCCCACTTCCCAGATGAAAATAATTGTTTCTGACTCAGCCCCACTTTACAGTGGGAACAGTTCCAGTGATTTTTTAATTATTTTTTTCCCTCGTTAATCCCATTCTATTCATTTATGAGTCAGTCTGGGTAAAAATGCAATTATCTTGCTGTCTGGGCTAGTTTTTCATGAGTCCACAAGACATTGATGATGTTTTTGTTCCTCTATTGGCTGAGGAGCAATCTTAACATCTTATTTTTCAACATGATTATTTAAGTCCAGAATTAGCTCTTGAAACACTCTCTGCTGCTGCTCACACTGAATTACTTTCACTGATAATCCCTTGAGTGATCATGGAAAGCACATTCAGAATGTGTTTGGATGGAGGGAAAACAGCATGAAGAAAAAGTGGGGAAACCCATTTACATCTGCAACTGAAGTAAAATTACAAATTTTAGTAGAACTAAACATAGGGATCCCAGCTGCTGTTGGGAGGCAAGTGCTCCTTTTCCTCTTGCTTTAAGGTTTTTCTACTTTGGGCTTATTTTTGGTCTGGTCACTGAAATGCCAAGAATTGAGTGACTCTTCCACTGGCTTTGAGCTGAGCTGAGTTGGGTTTGAAGGCTGGGCTGGGATTTAGCCATTAACAGGGGCTGTGGGCTGAGAGTTGTGTTTGCTTCTGCTCCTAAGACCCAGGAAAAAACAGCAGAAGTCTGATTTTAGGCACCTGAGGAGAAACACAGGGAGCTGCTCCCTGAGGCAATCTGCACAGTCTCATCCCCGAGGGCTGCCTGGGGGCCTTTGGGCCAGCCCTGGAGATGGTTTCATTCCTTTAAAAGCCTCCTGACTCTCAGGATCTGCCGTCCTGGTGCTGCTGGTTTCTCATCCCAGAAATCTGACCCGAGACAGGAGCCCTTGTGATTGAGCCCTGATGATGTTCAGGGGTATTTGGCTTCCAGTCCTGAGAGAAAGGAACAAGCCCTGATGTCAAAATCCCAACTCTCCTACAGGGATGGGATGTGCTCATAGCTGGAGTTCTGGCTGGGACCCACCTTTTATTGTACCCACTCCTGAGATAATATTGCAAAGCACTGAGCTCATCCTGCAGGATGGTTTCTCCAGGTCCCAGCAAGGATAAATAAGGAGAGAAAAAAATCTTTATTCATTTAACTTCAGGCCAGTACAGAGAAATTTGGTGTTTGAGAGGGTTTTCAGTTTCCCCCCTCTCAATCACCTTTCCTCAGCAGCAAAATGGAAAAGGACAGTACACAAGAATGGACTGGTAAAAAGAGAGAACAGTAGTTGAAAGAAAAAACAAAAGGGAACAGCTTAACTGTATCAACCTACATGAAAATAAAACTAGAAAGAAAAATAATCATGGTAAAAAAGTCAACCTCTATTTTTTGGAGAGATGAAGCACTAGTTCTGTAGAGAGATATTTTTCTGTGGTTTAGCTAAATGTGCAAGGATGATGAATGTTTTTCATGTTTTGTGTTTCCTTTTACGCACTATGAATTAAAATGTAGCTGGATAAAGAACAGTTCTTGTAATAGACTTAAGCTACAATACAGGACTTGGGCCCACATCTCAAAAAAAGCAGAGGTTTGGTGAAGTCTAGATCCTGTAGAATTTTAGATGTTGGCATGAATATCCTTTAAGAACCCCACTCCTCTTTCTTCTCGAGGTCTGGTACTGCCAGGTAGGATTTATCAGGTTTTATTGTAAACTGAAGTGGTTTGGGGGCATCAATCTTTGGAGCACAGTAGTTTTCCATTATTATATTGTAGCTGCAATTTAAATCTCTTAAATTAGTGATATTTGGTTTAAATTACTATCCAAAAACTGGCAAAAAAACCCCTCAACTTGTCCCTTGTCTTGTGCCTAGGAATCCACAACTGGATACAAGCTTTACACCTTGAAGTCATGGAGTTAAAGTCCATGAGGGTGATTTTCAATGCAGGGATTTGAACCCTAAAATCTAAATATATTTTTCTCTGGCAGAAATAGATTGTCTGGTTGTTGTTTTTGTTTAAACCAGACACCCTGTTGTTTCTAGGCTTTCCCTATTAATTCCAGTCTCCTCCTGTATTATAAACCTCCTTGAACATAGTGTCCCAGAGCAGTGGAATTATAGCCACTGCTCAAAGGGAAGCCTCTGGATCTGCTGGGATTCATGGGTAAAATAATCCTCTCCTAGAGGGAGAAGTGTGGGCAGCTGCCAATGGACAGGGAACCCCTCCAGGCTGCTCTGACAGGTCCCTTCACTGCTGGAAACACTGGAGCTCTTGTTTCATCAGACAACTGAGGGTAATAGAAAGTGTTACTCACTAGGAGAAGTTCCTGAAATCATTGACAGCCTGCCTTCCTGCATGCAGGTGGGAGTGGGAATTTTCCCTCCAGAGATTACTGAGGAACAAATTTATCAAGGTAAAATTTCAGGAGCCAAAATTTTCTGGGGAAGAAGGTGGCGAAGGCTGTCGAGCATTAACAAAAGCGGAAGTGATGGTACCCCTTGGGCAAATGCTTCTAATGTTTGCATAAACCAAAGGAACCAAACCCTTCTAGAGAAAACAATAGTGAAATACTTCAGGTCTTCTTTGCTTCCCACACGGACCATTAATGCCCTTCCCAAGCAGGAGCCAGCCTTGTCAGGTGGAGAAGGTTCTGATTTCCTGGACACTGCAGACTTCACCCTTCTCACCACACCCAAAGCCAGCTCTCACTTAAGCTGAAGTAAAACCTTCATTAGCTGTATCAGAGCTGCAATACCCAATTATGATGCTGATCCTTGCAGACCATGATGAGTTCAGGCAGATTTGGTGAGGATAAAGCGTACAAGGGATCCTGAAGCCCTGAAAAGTGTCACAGAGGCTGTCGCAGAAAGGGGAATTAAGTTAAAGCAGGTCTGAGAACTGTCTGAAATCAGCCAGGCCCTGCTATTTCTGCTAGAAGGAGCTCACTGTGAGAAAGCTTTCAGCAGCATCCCTTCCTGTCCCAGCTTGGGGGGCTGTCCCAGCAGCATCACCTTGTAATTACAGTGCTAAAGTAGTGCTCTTACTTACTCTTATAAAAGAAATGGGAAAAAAGAGGAGTAAACTGCCATGAAAACAGCAGGGCTCCATCCTTGAGGCTGCTGGGTACAAACCCTGCAGATTTTTGTGGCTTTCAAGAACTTTTTAGCAAGCCAACATGAAGGAAGGGGGGTTATTTGTAAAGCTAGGTCACACAGCTCCCTGAGGCGCTTCCCTGGTGCCTCTGGAAAATTCACATTATCCTGTAGGACTGGTAGCTCAATGAGGAGCAAACAAGCTGAAAGAGGTGGATTAAAAGTGATAAATGCACAAGTAGGTCACAGGCTGGGCGTTCTTGCTCACAGTGATTCTGCTGAGAGATGGTGGCACCAGATCAGTGTGGGGACACTTCTCCATCATCCACCCCTGCCCTTGGCATGTCAGTGTGCATACAAGCCTTGGTGCTTTGGGCTCAAGGTCCTGCCAGGAGGGATGGGAATTTCCATCTTCTTACGGACCTTTGCATTGCCCATAATTCCGTCTCTCTTCCCAGCCTTCCTACCTTGGACACTTCCTGATCAATGTTGCTCCCACAGGAGATCCTTTGGGCTTTGGCAGCTGGGGAATTGCACCTCCTAGGACTCCCAGAGCTGTAGTCCACCAGTGCTGCCGGAATTTTTAGCAGACACCCAAGTGTGTTGTATTTTATTATCCTTGTTTGTTGCGTTGTGTTTTATTATCCTTGTTCTCAGTTTGCAATGGTTTCACTGATGTAGCCCCGCGTCTTTCCCAAACATGGTTTGCCCCAGGTCACTCCCTCCTCCCCCATGTCCATCCTCCCTGTGGCTGCAGAGCCATTCCCCACTCTCCTCCCTCGGCCTCCCTTCCCCTCTTTCCAGAATCTTCCCCCAGGGGCGTGGAGTGATTGGGCAGAGGTCAGGGCCCTCCCCTAAGGTGCTTCCTCATTTGTGCTCCTTCATGTCCATCTGCCCGGTTTGCACAGCCCCGTTTCCCCCATTGGTTGTTGGATGTATCTTTGCCTTGTTTGCGCCCCCCTTTCCAAGCTGGTGCAGGGCTGAGTGTGTGCTGTATGCAGCAGGTTGCCCTGAGGGTCAGAGCTGGCCTGAGCCCTGAAATAAACCTTGGCTTTACCCTGCCCAGAGTGGGCCCTTTCTTCCTCCAGCTGCTCCTGTGGTTTGGGGCTGGCAGCCCCGGCCGCTCTCCTGTAGCCCGGGCACAGGGGAGTGTCCCCCGTAGTCAGCCGTGTGGGGCTGTTTTCCACATCCAGAGCAATCGTTCTCTTTCTCCTGTGCTCTGCCCATCCCTGGATTGGTGTGGGAGGATCGGAGGAACGTGCCTGCAGTCTCAGAGGATTCATAATTACCAAACAAGGGATGCAGAGCATCAGCTCTCTGCAAATCTCGAAGAGAACAATGCTCTAGAGTCTGGGCCACCTAAGGAGGGAGAGCAACTTTCCGTGCTGGGATTTGCCCAAAGAAGATGTTTCATGATGAAAATTAACAGGAGCTAATCCATAACATCACCTGCTCCTCCACACTGAGATATTTCTATATTTGGGTGGGGACCATGACTCAGAGAAACTATTTCCTCTCCTGTCCATGCTTTTCATTACTGGAAAGACAATGGCATTTTCCCCCCTGTGTTTCATTTTGTGGTATGTAGGATAATGATGCTGATAATAATTCCTGATAATGAGATTAAAAGCCCAGACTGGGAGTTACCTGCCTTATTCTCCATGTGCCTCAGTGAATATTTACCCCTGAGGTAATAATTAGATCTGTTCCTGCAGTGAGAAGTCACCATCTTGCACAGTGAGATGAAGATGTCAGAAAGCAGAGGATGGCTTGGCATTTGTTCCAAGCTCTTCCCAGGAGAGAGGGAACAGCTCATTTCTGAAGCATCAGCCAGCCCTTTACCTGTTAAATCTGAGGTTCATTGTTCCCCTTCCCCAGGTCCTGCCCCTCTCCGTATGCCATGTTACCACCCTGGGATGAGCAAAAGCCCTGAACTTGATCCTGCCTTTGACAGGAACTGACTGGAAGCTGTGGAACATTCTCCCTACACCCTTTCCCAAGGAATGCTCAGCTCCCTGGCGCCCAGCCCTGCTGACCTTTTGGGTGCAGCACAGAGCCCATCTGCTCCGGCAGCAGTCTGGGAGCCTGGGGCAGCAAAATGAGATTTTCATTATTTACTCAGCACCCAGGGTGCTGAGTAAATGGGACATGGGCCTGGAACAAGGGCCAAGATAAGGAATTAAAGTGTGGATTGGAGAAATTTTGGGAGAAACACTGATTTTGAAGCAGCAGATAATGCTCCCTCTGAAGGTACTGAGCTCCTTGGAGGGTGTCACACACATCTTGCAGCCCTGGTCTCCCAAAATCAGGAGTTACTGCACATCCAGCCTGTGGCCTGCAAAGGCATAATGCTTTTCTTTCTTTCAGAAACCCGGAGCTTTCTACATTTTAGCTCTTTTTCAAGATCTGCTCTTAGCAAAGAAACAGTTCTAGTTGTGCACAATAAATTTGGAGCAGGTGAACAGGGGATTATTGCCAAACCACTGATGCTCCCCAACTGCTTCCCAGAGCCAGGTGTCCTCTTTGGAGGATCCTGTTTTGATCAGTTGCATTTCCTGCCTGTTCTTCCTAACAGCTTACCTTGATTAAACTCAGTGTAGTTACAATAACAACAGAGCAGGAAGTGGATGCTCGTGAAATAGAACACAAATATTCCCCTTTTACCTGTGCAGGTTCTGTGCAGATAGCACTGGGGGTGCCTTCTCAAGCTGGTATCATGGCAGGAAATAAAAGTCAGGATTAGCAGGGTTGTTCGGGTTACAAGTCCAGGTTGTTGCAATTCCATGTTGTTCATACTTTCATAAATATTTCTGTCTCTGTTTAAAAACAAATGGAGTGGGTTTTAGTTTTCTACTATTCTTGGAAAGCTGTTGCAGAGGCCAGTTCCTGTGGGCAGCCCTTCATTAAATTTTCTGTCTAGGCCTCTATGTGTCCCATTCTATGGCCTTCTGTTTTTCCCTGTTATTGTCCACAAGCAGATCTCCCTCTCCACTGCTCTTCTCCTCGGATATTTAAAGCTGGGGATCAGATCTCCGTGCAATCTTCATCCTGTCAGGCTCTTGGAGGCTTGTCCCATGAGATAATCTCCTTCCCAGGATCACTCCCATATCCTTTTGCTGTTTCTGTTCCAGGCTGGATTTATCTTTCTTGAACACAGGTGATGAAAACCGTACAGACTGCTGTAGTGAAGGTCTTAGAGCAGCACCTCCTCTACCCATTTGACGTGTTTAGCTATACCTCATCTGGCTCATTTTGGAGTTAAAATGGTGGGGTTTTTTAAGGTGGGCCACCTGATTTTGGTAGTCAGAGACCTCATTTAATTATTCAGTGATTACTACATGGTTTGCTTCTGCCATATGTCATTTCTCAATCTCCTGTTTCCGTGCAGGTTGTACAATTCCTTTGGTAATGGCAATCTGACTCAGCTTTTTGTCATTAGCCAACTTTGATGGCTCAACTCTGCTTTTCTGCACAGGGTTTTAATTAAAGACTTGCATAAAATTAATCTCAATTGGAATCCTGAACAACTATGTTAATAAACTTCCTTGAGCCCACTTGCCTCTCTGTCTTTTCCTTTTATCTCCAACCACCTCTGGACCCTCTCCTACCAGCCCTGCTTTTGTTAGTGAAGATACAACTTATCTTTGCAGAAGCGAAGAATTTATACAAATTGCTGGTGGATGACATTTCCCTTGTCTAGAAAATCCATTATCTTATTGAAAAGAAATTAGTCACAGCAAAATCTATTCACATTATCCCATTTCCCTGTATCTCTTCTGCTTTATTTTCCTAAGCTGTTAAAATCTATTTTATCAAATAGATAAAAGAAATAGATTTCTTCCCAATTCTTAAATATAGGTGACAATTCTTCATGATAAGTTGATTTATTATAACCTTTGCTCTGGGGTTTCTGTGATAAATTATCTTGTTTGTGACATGGGATTAATTTCTTACAGAATTGTTGTTTTTCCAAATTTTCTGCCCGGATTTCCCTCCCTGAGTCCTGCTTTCAACAATTTGAGGATTTGCATTCATTTTTCCTATATGGAATCATTAATTTCATAAATGCAAATCTTGCTTTCCATGAGCATGGAGATGTCCTTTGTCTTACCCGGGAGATGCCAGTGGATGGGGACACCTGCATGGATGGAGAGATGGATCTGCACTGTTCACAGCAAGTTGGTCTTACCAAATACAGAGTACCCAGACATCAGCCCAGCCCTGTTTCTTGTGAGAATTCAGAGGTCAGGCAAACAGAGGAGGGCAGTGGGAGCAACGCTGTTCAATACCATTCCAAACAGTTTTAATGACATTGGCCTTTCATACCTGCCAGTGGGTTGTTTTGGTTTTTTTTTTTTTCTTTTTAGCTCTCTGCCTTTGTTAGTCTTTTTTCCCCCTCTCATCCTCTCTGTTTATTTTTGTTGCAGATTTATTAGGTACACAGTTAAGTGCCATTTAGCTTTGCAGAACTGTCATCGCCAGCACTTTATGAATGGGATCTTTCACTGACAAATTATTTAAACACTAAAAGGGGGGAAAATTTACTGCTCCAGGTCAATGAAGAAGCCAAGATCAACTGAAATTCAGCTGTGTTTCTTCTTGAATACAGGAATATGACGAAGGTGCTCAGAATTTTCTTTAATGTATTCTCATCCTTAATTTATCCTCACACGTCAAATGGACTGTCACTCTGTTTTGCAGTGCTACTTTTCCTAAAATAATGCCTTTTTCATTCTGACAGCTTGCAAGAGCTCAGAGATCTAAAAATATAGCTAAACAGGCAGTCACACACCTGCTAATTTAGGCTATGGATAAGCTGTGACCAGTCATGCAGGCACTGACAACCAATTCCAGTCAGGGAAGTTTTTTTCAATAGAAAGTGAGGAGAGTTCTGCAGATCAAATGCAATCCTGGATGTGGGCCCCTAGGAGTAGGTCTCCCTTTATAATCTTGAAAAAAATTCTTACTATATTTTAATATTTCTGATCCAGAACTGCCACAAGTGCAGAGTGGTGTGTTCTTTCTTCAGCCAGTAGATTCCCAAGAATTCCTCTCTGCCAGGGTGGGCAGGCCCTGGCACAGGGTGCCCAGAGCAGCTGTGGCTGCCCCTGGATCTCTGGCAGTGCCCAAGGCCAGGCTGGACAGGGCTCGAAGCCACCTGGTCTAGTGTCCCTGCCCAGAACAGGGGGGTGAAATGAGCTTTAATTCCCTTCCAAGATAAACCATTCTTGGATTCTGTATCAGAGCTGGACTTTTCCCTTGGTCTCCTGTTCCACCCATGGAGCCTGGTATTAATTCTGTGTGTCAGAATCGTTGTTACTAGTGGTTATCTCTGCCCTCCTTCAGTCTCCTAGCCCAGGGAAGTCCTGCAGGAAGCTGTACTTGCTGTATTTTCCTCGTTCCTCTTGCAAGGCAATTGTCTCCCTTTTTTTTAGCCTTGTACTATATATAACCTTCAAGCAATGGTGCAAGGTTGTTTGTTTGCTGATGTGGTTTCATGTGTTTATTATGTCCTTCACATCCTAATCTTCCGTAGTTGTCTTTAACTACTTGGAGTGTGTGTGTATATATATATATATATATATATATATATATTTGTGTGTGCATGTGTCTGCATGTGTGTGACTATAGGATGGCAGAGGGGCTGGCCAAGCTCCAGGAGTGCAGCCGGGGAGGACTGTAGGGTGTTGATTGAGGGACCAAGGTGGCCTCAGGTCTCCTGACCCTCTGAATTCCACTGCTTTGTTCCCATGTGAAATTTTCCTCTCCACCTGATCCCAGGATATTGCCAGGCTTACAGGTCATTATACATGGGGGGATCAAGTTGTATTGTAAAGCTGACAAAAGTGATAATTTTATATATTTTTCTCTAGCAGTTCCACATTGCTGTGGAAGCTTTTTGACTAATCCACTTAGATTTGGATTAATCCTTCTGGACTAGGAATATTTGCATGTACGTATTTGAGAGATTTAAATGGACACCTCTAACCCCTATGGGGTTTTGTTTCTTAACATACCTTATAAACTCTGTCTGTGAAGGAAGATGAGACACAAAGGTTTCTTTTTTTGTAGCAATCTGCTTTGATTTTATTCTCTTTACAGGGTAAAATAAAGAAAACAAGAACTCCATGGCTATGATTTTAATGCTCTGACAACTTTAGTTAATGCAGAACTTCTGTATTAAGGGGAAGTGCCCATTTTACAGATATGGAAACTAAAGGTACAAAGAGATGAAACACAGTTCTCAATATAATAAAGGTGAAAATGGCAGGAGTGCAAACCCCAGGGGTCCTCTCTGAGAGCAGTAAGAGTATGGACATGAGTTCAGCTGCTCATAAGAAATGTATTTTATTTCCTTTGAGAGGCTAAGACTGGAGTTTCTCTTAAATTCTCCCAAATTTATGTGCTGTTGGTGCACTGGGAAATATTTTAACAGCCTTTATTTTTACCACCTGTAATTCAGCAGGTGCAGGATGGGAGCAAACTGAAGAACTCAGATCTGGAGCTGGATCATGACACCCCACAGCAGAGTTTGCTGTCAGGGGTGAGCTGGGGAAGGCACCCAAAGGTGAGTGTTAATAAAGTCACCCAAGTGCTCCTGTGGGGCTGTTCTTCAGTGCTGGAGAGGTTCAGGTTGAAGCCACCAGCTCTTAATGTTGGATCTCCACCTGTGGTGAAGCCTTGATTGGCTTTGCTGTCTAGTTTGGGTCTGAGCCACTTCAGACACCGCAGGTGCCACCATTCTGTTGCTGTAACTGCCTCCAGATCACCTTGTCAGTCATGTTCTTGAGCCCAATGAGCCAATACCAGTGGATTTCACCAGGATTTAGTGGATTTAATATCATAATTTCTTGATGGAAGTTGCTAATGATTTACACAATTTTGTTTCTCCTCCAGTTTTGGTTGGTAGTTGGTTCACTTTGTCAAATTTTTGTTGCTTTTGTGGTATGCAAAAAATGAGCCCTTTCAGGACTGACAAATCAAAGGTGAGGAAATGCACTTTTTTTTCTCTACTTTTATTTTTTTCAAATTAGACCAGATATTTTTCTTATCATGTTGATAGTCTGTTGGGCAACGCTACACAACAGCAGCTTGAAACATTTCTTCCTTTGAATGGGCTTCATCCCACCTGACTTTGACCATCTTAAAGTTTGCTGTTAAGTCTGAGCTGACCATCTCCTTCCATCTGTGGCCAGTGTGAAAAATCAGACAATTTATGCTGTCTCCTGCAGAGGGGAGTCATTCTCTGGAGACACCACTAACTGCACACAGAGAGATCCTTTCCCTAATCTCCTTCATGTTTCTAGTTAACAGCTGAAGACACTGGCTTTGATTTGCATGGAAATTGATGATCACCGGACATTTTTAGTAAAAGCAGATGTCTTAGAGTTTGTTTTTAGCTTTAGACTAACACAGAATGGTCATGGGGAAGGTGTCCCTGCCCATGGCAGGGGATTCAATGAGAGGGTTTTAAGGTCCCTCCCAACCCAGACCATTCTGTGGAAATGGAGAATATGGAGTAATATGGGAATAGTTTAGAATCTAAAGTGGCTGACTCCTATGTGTCCAGCCTGTGTCACACTGGCTGCCAAGGGGAATACGAGGAGCAGTTCAGACAGATGGAGAGCAATCTCCTGCTTTTCCTGACCTCCAGCAGCTGGCTTAACCCCAGTACGTGACACTGTATCTGCCTTCCAAATGCTCCTTACTCCTGACTGGTATCATTATTCACAGAAATTACTTTGGTTCTTGGGTTTCAGAAGCATCGTGTGGCAGGGAGTCCTGCAGCCTCATTAGGCTCTCAGTGCACCCTCCCTCCTCCCTCCTGAGCTGATCATCTTCTTCTTCTTCTTCTTCTTCTTCTTCTTCTTCTTCTTCTTCTTCTTCTTCTTCTTCTGCTTCTGCTTCTTCCTCATCGAGGATGGGGTCAAGGACGTGCCCTGGGCAACTCCTCATGTGCCTCTGGATCACAGTCCTGCCCTCCTTCCCTCACCTGGCACTGTGTCCTTGTGCTGTCAGTGGGGGAGAGGAGAATTGAACCCATCATCTCTGTAATTGCTAGGGTTTATAATTAATAAAAATCAATTTTTTCCTTTTTTTTCAGGAACTCTTCGTTATTAATAATGCTTTATTGTATGGACAGATGTCACAGTAAAATGGGTGATCTCACTGAGCAGGTTGTGAGTGGTGATGTGCTCAGCCTTTGTTTTTAACTTGGGGAAAGAGCAGAGAAGTGGGGGTTGCTTACTGAGGTAATAATCACCTGCTGTTAAAGCCATTCCATTTAGAAATACTCTCCCATGCTCAGGCTCAGGGATGTGAATGGAGGCATCATGAACATGGTTAGAGCTGTACAAACCTTATATCACAGGGCTGGGCTGTGCCAATCCCCCTCCAAGAAGGGCACTTGTTCTGTCAGGGAGTTTGTCAGCTCTTGGGCTCCAGTCAGAAAAAGAGAGCTGCAGTTGCAGTCTCTGGAGAATTGTGTCTTTGAGCACTGGGTTTTCCTAATGACCATTACACTTTTCTTCTTCTTTTTGCATTAAAATCTGAAATTACATGCATCTAATTTTTAAATCTACTGGATTTTCCCTAATGGAAGGGAGGGGTAATAGAGACATCAGGGGAGATGTTTTAACAGCGTGGCTAATTGAGCATGGAGAGTGTGCCCAGGGTATGGTGGAGTTTCCATTACTGGAAATATTGATATCCAGGGTAAACTTCTCTTCTTAAGAGACTTCTTTTAGTTAAAATTAATTCTGTGTTTGTATTCTAAGGAAGACGAAGAGAGGGAATCACACTGGTTCCCCCTCATGGTGTTGCATTGCCTCCCAGCCTGGCACTGCTGGGATAAGAACAACTCTTTAGGAAAAGGACGGGATAATTCCCAGGAGCTGATGGATGTTCTCAGCTGGGTCTGTTGCCAGTCCCAAGCCCCCAGCTGTCTGTGGTAGGGGATGCACAATTCCTTTTTCCTGCAGAATAGCCTGGATTTGCTGCAATGAGAGAGGCTTAGTCCTGTCTTGGCATTGTGTTGCTGCAGGCATGCCTCCCTGGCCATCTTGCTTTACATATAGAGGCAGCAGGACTGCCAAAATCACAGGCAAAGAGTGTTTTGGGCCTGTGACATGGTGCCACCATATGTGAATCCACCAAGGATGAGGAATGGATGGCTCAGAGCTCCTCTCATTTTCAGCCTCCAGCATGGCACATTTCCATCAGGTTTTCAGGATCAACAGCAGGAGGAAAAGAGGGAATGGACAGACATCTGTAGGCAGACTGGAATGATGGAAAATGCAGAGAAGGCAGCATCTATTATTAATGGGGTTTGTATCTCGCCCCATATTGATGTTTCCAGAAAAAAAAAACAAAAAAACAACAGATTAATTTATCATTTCATTATCTTGCAACACCCAGTTTCTAGCATTGCCAGCACCCAAGGCCTGGAATTTACAAGTTTACAAACTGACAGGTTTATGAAATTCATTAGCCTAGCTGGTCAGAGCATGGTGCCAAGGATGCAGGTTCAATCCCAGTACGGGCTTTTTGCTTAAGAGTTGGATTTGATGATCCTTGTGCGCCCCCTCCCAACTCAGAATATTCTGTGGTTCAAATTTCTTCAGGAACCAGGAATACTTATCCAAGTGTAGGTCTGATAGGGAATGTATATCTGGGAGCGGAGTTGTTGCTTTCTGGTTTGTTTGGGTTTTTTTAAACTAAGTTTAAAAGTAATCTGCATTCCATTGGGGTAGAGGAAGGGAACAGCCCCTCATTGTTTTCACCTGTTGTAGTAACTTGCAATTTTTGCTTAGCTAGAATTCTTGGGTTGAAGAGCAGCACAGTGCAGGACTGTACAGGAACAAAGAGATGTGGTCAAGTTGTAATTTCAGTTGATATAAATCAGTGGGGAGACATTTATATCTTTTGAGCCAGATTATGTGTCACCTTCTGTCCTTCCTGCAAGAAGCTCATCCCATGAACAAGGAATTGGCTTGACCTGGAGATGTTCCCAAGAAAGGTCAGGGTCACACACAGCAGCTCCTGAAGAACCACTGAGGGTCCGAATTTGCAGCTCTTGATGCCATATCCATGGGAAGTTTTTTGTCTTTCTGTGTTGGAGAGGGAGGGGAAGAACAGAGTGCTCCAGCAGTGGAGACAGTGATGCTGTGGGTTTCCCAGGCTGAGGGACAGGGCTGGAAATCATTGTGTGGAGAATATACCTTCAAGAAAGTCTGGTGCTGGGGAACAATGGGACCTGTAATTGCAGATAAACACTGGGAAAACCCCATGAATCACGAGCCTGTGAATTGAATAGTTACAAATATTTTGGAGTGGAAAAAGAAGAGTCTTAACTGGTGAAGCATGGCCTTGGCAGAATAAGCTGTTCCCGTCCATTATCTTTTGAGGCAGCTAAAGGGTGAAAGAAAAAGAGAACAGAAGATAGAAACCACATATAAACATTAATTAATGCTCTCCAGGCTTCTTCTTCTTCTTGGTCATGTTAAACCTTTAATCTCTGGGATTTAATAATACTGTGGCTTTTTATTCATCTCCAGATAATAAGTGTGTAAAGGGAGTGCTGGGGAAAGCCTTTGCATCCAGCTCCTCCAGTGTGACAGCCTTCATCCCCCTGGAATGTTGGTTCCTCAGAGTCCCTCCACTTAAGCTCACCTTCCTTGTGCTTTAACCTCTTTTTTTTTCCCTTTTGCAGAAGGTTAAGGGAGTGCCCACAGTCCATCACATCACCTCCATGGAAAGATACTAACTTTGGGGAACGTATGATATCCCCTTCATACACACATAGAGAATCTGGGAATCATTAAGGTTGGAAAAGCTCATGGAGACCAACCATCCTGACACTCTTCTAACATCAGTGGTACTGCAGAGGTAGCACAGCTACCCAAGGCAGGTGGCACAGGAGCCCCAGATGTGTCCCTGACACGTGGGTGAGGCACCCAGTGGCTGACAGGGAGAGCTGGAATGGATTTCTTCTCCAGCGATTACTGTGCTCCTTGGCAAAGGGAAATGCTCCCTCTCTTGAACCCTTGAGGTTAAGCCACATCATTCCTGAGTGTCATCCAGCGCTTAAAGGTGCTGTCAAGAAGATGACATAAGAATTTGTTAAGAAACTAATGTTTCCCCTCATCCCCTGCTGTCCCTCAGGGCTTGTAGGCACCCAGGCTCAGGAAGTGGTAATGAGAAGGGAGGAATTAAATCACATTCCAGTTGCCCCAGAGCCAGCACTGGGGACTGACTCCCACCTCTACCTGGGCTTTGTCTTCCATGGGGCAGAGGAGGAAAGCAAAAGCTCTGGGCTCTTTTTCTGACTGTATCAAATTTTTAAACCCCAATTATTGTAATTGATGGGACCCCAAGAATCTCCAATGTTTACTCCTTAAGTCCATTTTGCAGATGAATGGCTGAGACTTGACTGTCCAGTGTTTCCCAAACTGACTCACTGTTGCAAGCAACAGATAATATCAAGATAATAACAGTTTTAAGAGATAGAAAATAGCACATTTCCACAGATATTTCTAAGACCTGAGCATGCAAGAAGTGTTCATCCTCACCAACAAGTAGGAAAGTGCCCAGGGAGAACACTCAGCCTGAAAGAGTGTCTCCTCTTTCAGAAGCCTTGCTCTTTTTTTCATGTGCAGAGCAAAGCACTCATTTTCTCCAGCAAATAATGATAGTTTGGAGTTAAGATTTATGGCATGGCTGTTAGTGTCTTGATGGTAGATACGCCAGGCTATTTAGCTATTGCCAAAGGTGGAAATTCATAAAGATGATGGAAGAGTTTCTCCCCAGACAGCACAAAAGGTCATTTGTTTTTTTTACTGAAGATCTTGTCAAGCCAGCGATGCTGTCAGTTTTTTTCTCCTTCCCTTTCCCTTGGCACATGTGGTGTACATGACTGTGCTTCTCTGGTTTTATGGGCTAACAAGGGTGCAGGAAAAGTACTTCTCATTTTTTTTCCCACTTCCTTTCTATTTGTATTTCTCCCCTGACATCTCTCATTCAAGTTCAAAGCCTCCAGCCTAAGCACCTTTGTACCACCTTGCTCCCAGCTCCTTCCCATCCAACTGCTTCACCCCACCCTGAAATTTTTAAGTAGTTTTTACCCCATTGCTTGCTTAATCCACAGGTTCTCCTCAAAAATAGACATAGTATTTCTGTTGGGAAAAAAATTCTGAAGTGGGTATTTCAGTACAAGATAACAACAGTATTAATAAAAGTAATATTAATACTGGTAGTAATAATACTAATGATAATAAAGGAACTTCACAGGAAATTGGGTGTATTGGCTGAATTTTTCCCACCATCTGGGTCTCAGGTGGAGCCTCGAAAAGCAGTGCCACATCCTGCCTGTCCAGAACTCCCCACTCCCAGAGCCTGTCCCCAGACGGGAGCAGAGATAGACATGGGAATGAGCAATAAACAGAGGTGACCCAGCCAAGCAAAATGAAGGGAATAAAAAGCCCTGATAATAATTTTTGTTTTGGAAAAAACTATTTGAAAACACACACTGAAGAGCAAGAAAGTGGGATGGAGCTGATGGTTGGCAGCTCCTGGAGGCAGACACGGCCTCAGGACTGCAGCAAGGTCCCTGCATGTCAGGTGGAATTTTTCTGCTTATATTTTTCTTCGCTGAGGATGCCCATTGGCTTCCCCAAAAAAATGATCTCCTGAAAGATAGTTGGCCTTTAGGAAAGGGGCTTAGCCCCATGCCTCAACCAGACCCTGCATCCACTTTCAGGAAAAGTGAGACTCACAGCAGCCCAATCAAAAAATCAGAAGTTCCCTTCTTTCCAGCCTTCTTCCTCTCCAGCAGAAGAGAAGTAGCGGGATGGCACAGCCAACCCTGGATGCTGGTGATGCCCCTCTACCAAAACCTGACCCACCAAATACCTCCAGCTGTGAAGTGCTGTCTCCTCTCCTTTCACAGGAGCTCCTTGTGGCTTTGAGGCTTATTTAATCCATTAAATAATTGGAATTGCTTCATGAATAGGCAAGAGAGAGCAAATTAGGGTTTTTTTAACCTTTTCCCACAGGCATTGGGTGTATATTGGCTTATCTGGGCAGAAACCACATCAGTTTGAGAAGGCTGGAAAGTGGGGCCATGTCAAGTGTGTACTCCAGCACAGAGCAGTTGGTGTTGGACACTTGATCACACCATCCCAAAACCCCTGGGGAAGGCCAGCTGGGAAGAGTGGACGGATCCTTCTTGCATAGCTTCTTGGAACTTGCAGGCAGAATGTGCCATGGAAGATGGGAGAGGTGGAGAAGACATGCAGCAACCTAATAACAACTTCAGGTTGTTATTTCAGGTTCTGATCCCAGTGCTTCAAGTCTCATGTTAGAATGATCTTTAAAGAAAAATGAAAGAATTATGCACTTAAGGAGGAGGGGAAAAAAAAAAAAGATTGATGGGTAAAACTTCATTTTGCTTCAGATCCATGAGCAACTGATTTGACCTCCCATGGAATATATTCTACAGAATTTTCTGTGCAGTGTCTGTGTCAGAAGATGCCATGATGGCATTAACTTGGTACCAGGAGTGATGGACCACTGCAGGTTTCTTGTCCTAGGGAACTCATGGTCTCAGTGGATAAAGCAGGAGGAGAGAAGGAAGCATGGAAAAATTACTCCTGCAAAGCCATGCTCCAAAAGAAGGCTCCAAGACATGACCACTCCCAGTTTTGGTCAGGTGCCTGGAGCATGGAATCAGGGGGAGAGGATACAGCTCTTTGCTGTGTGGGTGGTCACCGCATGGACAAGGAATAAGGTGAATACAGCATCAGCATGTCCTTCTTGACCACAGCTCTCCTGCCAAGTAGAAGGGATGGATAGAAGCTCTTGAAGAATCTTTCCTTTGCCTCACCACTTCTCTCTCTGGTGTGATGGACATTAATCTTCCTGCCAAACTTTTGGGACAACCATGTCTTTCTGTCTCGTTCCCCAATCCTGCACACCAAACCTCTGTTCTTCAGAGGCCATGTGAGAGCCAGGAAGAGCTTCCCTGAGGCATGGAAACCCTGAGTGGAGCTCTAGCCCTGCCCACTCCCGGATGCTTTCTGATAACAATGTTTTAATAAAACATCTGTCACTCAAATATTATCATTAAAGAAAAAAGGAATGAAAAGTAATTAGAACTCTGAGCCCAAAGGGGTAATGTAAAAAAACCCCAAACCTACAACCAAACCAACAAGATAGGGATTGAGAGACTCTAAGCTCGAAGCTGAGCTTCAAAATCCCTCTGGGAATTATTTTCTAGTCCAAAATCCAGAAGGGTCCATGATTAATAGCCTGATCCTGCTCTACAACAGCAGCTGGTAGGAGGTTGATTCAGGTGTTAAATCCTTTCTCTGTCCTCTGCCATCGGGTTTGAGCTGGGAATGGAGCAGTGGGAGGAGAGCCAGGAATGAGTAAAGCATCCCGAGCTGGAGCTGATCATAGCACAGAGCTCTTGTTCCCACTCGGCAACAGTCCCGCAACATGAGGCCTCTGCCAGCTCTGGGATTCTTTTTGCTGTATGTTGAGAATAAGTGTTCATCCAGAAATCCCTGACTCTAAGAGTCATGGGATCTCCTGAGAGCCTTGTTTCCTGGGAGAAGTGAAGAAGTAAATAAATCAGAACATTTCTACCTCTTGCAGAAGGTGGGAAAATCTGGAAAAGGTGCTGTCTATGAATGAAGAACTTAGGAGAGAACGTTTATTGTGTTCAAGTTCTGGTCGCTTTAAAGCTGATCTCATTCTCTGTGGCAATGAGTCACAGGGGGTTGAATTTGTGTGGGTGGCAATTTGAAAATTTCCTCTGAGTAAGGAGAGTGGGGTTTGGCAAGTGGGCTCTTGGTGCTTTCTTGTCTCCTCCTACACTGGGACAGCACTGCTCCCAGAGGTGGTAGAGTGAATAATTTCTCCTTTTAATGGCACTTCTGCATCTTCATAGTCCATCCCCAGCCAATTATTGCTTAAAACCCATTTGGTAGAACCTTTCAAAAATTATTTTTGCAAAGGATTTTCAAGTAGGAGAGGAGTTTGCAGGCTGGGGGGCAGGGGAGGGTTCTTTCTCATCTTCTGTCTTGGCCAGGACCATCTCCTCCATCCAGTACATGCAATTAGTTCAATGGCAAGAGACAGAAAATTCTGCTGGGGTAATTAATCAAAACTCAGTGCTCATGTGGGCTCTGTATCTGCCCTCACTGCACCTCGGGCAATTCCATTGTCAGTTCATACAGTGCCTCATCCTGCAAAATACAAACTTGGGTGGAGCTTCCCTTTTCACCCCTTTGATGGCTCATCTGGAATCCCAGGGGACTGGAAGTGAAATACATTGGCTTAGAGTGATATTCCCCAGATGAGCAACTGGATCCTGGGAGGATCCCCTGGGGCAGTTTTCCACCAGGTGGGAAGAGGGATGTGCCTCTCTGCTGTGCTGACCCCTGTGAAGGCAAGCACATGCCTGAGTCACTCACTTACCTTTATTTGTGTGATTTAATGCAATAAATCATGCTTGTCTTTCCCAGGCTCCCCCATGCAATCTGGACACTTTTCCATCCCGTTTTAAAGCCTGGAGCTGAGCTCCCATCAGCCTGCACTGCCTAGGGACTCATTTTACCTGTTGATAGACATCTGCATTGGCAGCACTCACCCTGGCAGGTGAAGGTTCTGCCTTCTGCTTTTCTGAAAGGTGCAAAAGGGAAAGGACTTGTCCTTTGAGAAAAAAATAGACTCTACTCAGCTTCTTGGAAAGTAATTTCCATCAACAAATAGAAACATTGAAGCGGGTCATTTATTCCTTGAAGAAATCAGTGTATTGGGTACAATTCCCACTGTTGGTAGGAAGGTGTTTATGGTTAAAATGTTTTGCTTTATCCTTCCAGCCTAATTTCTGTGAAAGAGAATTCAAATTAATCACTTCTATCTCATCCTCATAGACATTATTTATGCTTCTGTCTTGCCCAGCTTGGTGGAAAACCACCATTTTAGGTGCTGTCTGGCAGAACAGCCAACAACATGCCTAAGAATCCCCAAAAATCATGAAACTCCAACAATAGAAGTTGTCTGGGTTTTGGTTATTTATCAGATTAGCTATTCTGGAATAATTACTTTGGTAGGAACATTCGCATTCTAAAAGTGTCTTTTTCTCCTTTATCTTAACACAACCTGAAAGACAATTTCTCCATACCAGCATTGGGCAACTCCTCACCAAGGTAGTTACACACCATCATGCATAGTAATATTTCCTTCTGGGGCTGGATCTTACACTCCAAGATTTCCAGGTCTTTGACAGTTCACAGCACCTTCAGTGACATGATTAAGTCCTGTTTACTCTTCTTCATAGTGAGAGGGAAAAATTGGTGCAGCAGCTCAATGGTTTGCTACAAGAGGGCCCAAAAGCATAGAAACATGGAATTATTTACTTGGAAAAATCTCTGGGATCATCAAGCTCAACCATTCCCCAGCACCGCCAATCCCACCACTAAATGATGTCACCCGAATGCTGCATCCACTCAGCTTTAATTCACTCCAAGGATGGTGAGTGCACCACTGCCCTGGGCAGCTGTACCAGGGCATGACTGCCCTTCTGGGAAAGAAATGTTTCCTAATATGTTACCAGAACCTCTCCTGGCACAACTTGAGGCCGTTTCCTCCTGTCCTAAACCATCGTGTTTGGTTTGTGTGACAGCCGCGCCACTCTATCTGCTCCTGCAGATGTGTCCATGGCCTGTTTGGGGACTCAGGGTGGGGGGTGAGTGAAGAACACAATGATTTCCCCACCCTTCTGAGCTCCTCTGGGCTGTGCCAGGTGATGTCTTGCCCGGTGCCTCATGTAAATACAGGCACAGAACAGATGGAGGAGGTTGCCTGCGCTGACTGAGCACGGAGCTCTGTTGTGGTGCCTGTTGCTATAAACACGCTGGTGATTTGCACAAGTATGTGACATTGTAAAAGTTCCTGAAAGACTTTATCTGATTGGTTTTGGCTCAAAGCCCTTTATTCACACAGAAATGCCAGTTAGAAAGACAATATGTGTGTATCCATGTGTATATTTTCAACTTCCTAAAGGCCATCAAATTGGAAAGAGAGTAGGTCTGCTTTACTCAAGAGTTGAGGAGAAGGTAACCCAGGAAAAGCCTTCCTTTAAAAAAAATACAAATTATAAATGTTGCTTTTCCTGGTACAGATTGTCTGAGAGATCTGTAACAAGCTCTTGTACCTTGAGTTATTTTGACTTAAAAATATTAGTTCATAACAAATCTTGAGTTGTCAGAACTAAAGGATTGTACAAAATAGCTTCAAGGTTACATAAACAGAGTAGCTGGGAAACAATTGGGTAACACGTATTCATCCGGACAGCAAAGATGTTTATTTTTTAAAGAAATTTTCCACCTGAATACTGGCCCTCTTTGTTTTGGGAAATGTTGATTTAATGGGTTTGAAATACTTTGTATCCTGAACAGGAGGGTAAATGGCAGAGGAGGGAAGAGAGGAGCTGGGGCAGCAATTGCCAAAGATGTGTTTAAGGAGGTTTTTAATGAGAAGGAACTAGGGATGGGTGGGAGCTGGGAAGGACAAGGGATATAAATTATGGTGTGCTTGGACTGGGGTGAAATAATCGTGAAAAATCAAGCAGAGAAGGTAAATGAGAGACGTTAAAGGTAAAAGTAAGGTAAGGAGCTGGAAAGATCACCTAAAAGGAAAATCCAGGATAGATATGGGTCAAAAGAATGGAACATGAGAATAAATATGAGAGGGACTGGGAATGGGTTCTGGACTTTGTGCTGGAGGGAGGAATGGATCAATTGAGCACAGGGGTCCTTTGGCGATGGGTGGAGGAGTGAGGAAGAGAAGATTTATCTGCAGTGGTGAGGGGAACCCATTCCCTCTGTCCTGGCTGGGTTTAGGACACAGTGCCTGTGTAAAAGGTAAGTATACAGGGTATCCCTGCAGCTGTGTGTAGAAAGGACAGAGTTAGGAGTCTGGTTGTGTCTGACCAGCTCCCGGGGGTCCCAGGGAAGGAAAGTGGTGGGTGAAAATCAGAAGGAGCAAATTGCTGTTTGCAGTGTGGGATGGAGGAGGCTAAACTGGAAGAAGTAGTTGGAGTTTGGGGTGAGAGAGCTCTGCACTTAAAATTGCTGTGCTGGAAGGAGGGGGCTGGACTGGAGGTGGAAATAGGAGCAGGAGAGAATGTGAGTGTGAGAACATAGAGCCTGTGGTGGGGAAAGGGCGGGAGGGGAAGGAGAGGGACAAAGAGGAGGACTGTGATGGGACAAAGTTGGTAAGAGGACACCTGGCAAAATTCTCCATCCTTCAAGTCCCTCTGCAATAACCTTCTCTTCCTGGAACAGGAAATCTTACTGCACCAGGGCATATGCCAGAGTGAGCTGCCCCTCTCCCCAAATGTGAATGTTATCCCACTAAAGTGACTGGGATCAAAAACAGGAGGTGTCTCTTACAGTGCCCCTTCTCAGCCAAGGCTCCAGCTGCTTTCTTTCTTCATTATTTTTTCCCCAGCTGCAAATCTGCATTCATAAAATCAATGTCAGCACAGCTTCCTAGATGCTTACAGGAGTTGTGTATTCACACTGACCCTAATTCAGCAAAACACTTAAGCACATGCCTGACTTTGAGCAACTGAACGGGGCTCTGTGTAATTAAAGCTAAACATAACTTGGTGTCTCGTTTATTGAGGGCCTACTCAACTAATTAGTTAAACCTTCCATGAAAAGTCACCAAGATCCTTAATGAAGCAATGTTCCACAAACAGCTGCTGTGGGACTCTGCCCAGGTCACATTATCTTGTTTGCAGTTTAGATGCCTGAAATATCTTCTTTTTTTTTCTTTCATGTGTCTGGAGTTTAGTGCTCATGAGTGCTCCCAGCAAGGTACATTAAAGCCACCAAACATTAATTGATTTAAATCCACATGGTACCTACCAGGTAGATGTGGTAAATCACAGTTGTCAGGTAATTAAACACAACCCGTAAATCACACTGGAGCATGTGAACCAAGCATTCAGTGTCAATGCTTTTTAATTAATGTTGTAAAACAATATTTTGGGCTTAGATCGAGTGTACGAGGCGGGTAACATATCAAATTATGTCTAATAAAGCATGAGCAGTAGGAATGGCACTAGGAACCAGTAGCCCTTGTGATCCCAAATACCCTAGCTGCACCCCAGCAAGTGGCCCTGCCTTGGAAGGTGGAATGCAATGTTATTGCAGGGGGATTAAGACTGGGCATTAGACTCTCATTGCTCTTGTAACGCTGGATTAATTAAACAGAAAGCAGAATTATCTGTCCCTGGATCCATCACCTGCTAAAATGTACCAGCAGGTCATGAGAGATTAGTCTTGGGAGGGAGGGAGGGAGGGAGGGAAGGGGTGCTGGCTCTGCCCTTCCTCACAGTGTCAATGTCTGTGTTGGTGGTGGGTTTCCCAGCCCTGGGAGTGGCAGGAGGCGCAGTCTGGAAGAAAAAAGGTGGTTTATAGCATGTAAGGAAAGGGGCAGATTTTTAAAGCAGCATGAAGAAATGGGGTGTTGGAGAGTGAGAGACTTCATGTGACCCCAGAAATCCAACCATGACTTGAAATCATCCTGCAGCACGTGACGGGGGGATTCTGCCCATCTGCTTTGGGGAGACCCCTCCTGCAAAGCTGAATTCAGCTATGGAACCCCATACAGCAGGGGGATGTGGAGCTGCTGGAGCAAGGATTGTCCAGACTGGAGAAGAGAAAGCTGCAGGGAAAACTTAGAGAGCCCCTTCCAGGGCCTGAAGGGGATCCAAGAGAGGTGGAGACAGACTTTGGACAAGTGCCTGGAGGGACAGGGCAAGGGGGAATGGCTTCACACTGACTGAGGGCAGGGTTAGATGGGGTACTGGGGAGAAATCCTTCCCTGTGAGGGTGGTGAGGCACAGGGTGCCCAGAGCAGCTGTGGCTGCCCCTGGATCCCTGGCAGTGCCCAAGGCCAGGCTGGGCAGAGATTGGAGCAGCCTGGGACAGTGGAAGGTGTCCCTGCCATGGCAGGGGTGGCACTGGATGGGATTTAAGATCCCTTCCAGTATGGACTATTCCAGGATTTTGAGTGTGATACCATGTTCAGAAGGCAAACTCTGGTGCTTTTGGAAATCCTGTGCTTATTTTCCTGCCAGTCTCAGATGGGTCAGTGGCTCAGAGCAACTTTCCTGCAGAATGATGTGGCGACCAACCAGGTTCAGTGCCACTGGAGATACTCCAGAGCCCAGATGGGTGCCAGGGATGCCAAGGGTGAAAGTCAAATATTGAGTGGCACATCCCAAATCCTGCAAACTCCTTTGTGATGTCCTGCCTAGGCTACAGTAAATCCCCTGCTGTGCATAGGGACTTTGGGGTGGATTAATAAGTGGAAAACCTTTCCTTAGTGGGTGTTTGCTGGGGCAAACAGCCCATGACCATTTGTGGTCTAGACATCCCACTTGGTACAGGAATGCTGGGAATCTGGGATAATTGAATTATGTTGCATTTGAGAATTATTGAGCAATCAAGATGAAAAAAAAATTGAAATGTCCTTTTAAAATAAAATGAATGCTCAATGTTAACAGCCCTGACTTCTCACCAAAAGCTTCCTTTTTCAAGCAGAAATCCTTGTTGAAAAATCAGTGCTTTCCTAATAAAGCCATTAGCTATAACTTTCTTAAAAGCCACCAATGTAGAAAAAGCCTCAAATATTGAAAAAGGATCAATCTGAGCCCTTCAAAATGCTTATCTTTCATATTATGATCTTCTTGTTTTCCCCACAAAAAGAAAAAAAATCATCTCTAAGCCAGCTACTCATTTCCTTCTGTCCACCTCCAAACTCTCCCATGCTTGAAAAACCCGTTCTCTTCCCACGGAGCATTTTCATTCCATCAGGCCAGTATTTCCCAAAATAATGAGCCTTTCTAGGGGCTGTTGAGCTGGTCTCCTATTAAAATTTACATCTAATTGATTTCCTCATCTCTTCTTTCCTCTTCTCACTCAGCCATTTAGTTATTAGAAGTATCCAGATTGTCTTTATAACCCCTTACATACAAATTATCTGTAATTTATTAAGGATTAAGGTTTACCTAAACCCCACTACTTTAGTCACATATCCATTACATCACTCTGAATTTGTCTTAGAAGTGCTTTTTGGCTTGCTGAGCTCCCCGTGGGAGGAAGCTTAAGTTCAGACCAAATTTATCGTGTCCCAAATGCCTGGTGGGAAAGAACCAATGTCGTCACTTAAGATTTCCTGCAGATCCCTGCGATTTAACAGGGCTTAAAGTCCACCAGTAAAAATTCCCAGGAATTCGTTGCGCGAGTGAAATCCTGACCCAGTGATGTTTGTAGGTAAATTAGTTGGTGGCTTAGGAGTGGGTTTTGAGGCAATGCAGGTCCTTTGGAGTCAGGAAGGATGCAATACTGTTCCAAGTTAGAGTGGACTGTTTTGGAAGGGACATGTCCAGGAATCCTGGCTCTGGAACTCTCCTCTTCCCTCCCTTGCAGAGCTTTAGCCCTCCTGCCCTGATCCTCACTCCTTTTCCTCTTCTCCCTTTAAATAGCAGCTCTGGGTCGTTGGTTTTCACCCTCATTCCTCAGAGCTGCTCGACCAGTCCTCCCACCTGGGAGGCAAGTGGGAACAAAAAGGCTTTGTGTGTCTTCCAGAGGACTGTCAAGGTTCCATGGCATAAATATTATTTGCCTGAAAGGGAAAAGGACTCTAGAAAAAAGGCAAATAAATATTTTCTCCTTCCTCTCTTACACTTTTTCTTTTGTTCCTTGATGTGTTTGTTGTACAACCCTGGTGCACACTTACTGCTTGTCTTACCAAGGGGTCTTGAAGCATTTCCCTCTTCCCTTGACTTTTTTGTTTGCTTATTCTTTCAGTGTCCTTCGGTAAGAAAAAGGTGAACACTCCTCTGGTTTTTGAAATGCTTCTGCAGGCCAGGTTGGACAGGTCTTGGAGTAACCTGGTCTTGTAGAAGATGTCCCTGCCCATGGCAGGGGTTGGAACTGGATGGGCTTTAAGGCCCCTTTCAACCCAAAACACTCTCAGGGATGGTTGGAGACACTGGCCAAGAGCATTTATGTTTGAAGAGCTTTTCTCTCAGGTTCACTTCTGACCTTGATTATGATGCTGCAGCTGGATGTTGTAATTAGGAGGTGTCGACTGAGACACATCCTAATATTGAGGAACAGAAAATACAGGGTTTAGAGAAATAAGTTTCAGGTTGTTTCCTGCATTTCCACTGTTCCTTGTGCTGTTCCAGGCACATTTTCTAATTTTTTTCCACGAGCACGAAGGAGTGGAAAATAATTGTGAGCAATAGCTGCTTTTCTCCTTTCATTCTCTCTCCTTGCACATGTGAAGGCTGTCTGCTCCCTCTGTGCTCCTCCTCTGAAGAGGGATTTGCTTGGTTGGGTTTGTGTTGTCTCAGTGCTTGGCACAGAGGGTTTCTAAAGCTTTATGGGTTCCACAAGAAATACCATAACTCATAGTGCTACTAATGCTCATGTAGCTCCAAGAATTGGGGTATGAGGAGAACCCCTTTCTGCCATGAGCTGAACAATGTTGTCACAAGTTATGGCAGCACCACTGCAGAAATGCAGGTGATTCTGCAGCAGAAATGTCATGCTGGAACCTCTACCCTCATTTGTGTTCTCCTCCATTTTCCTGGTTTTTTCCTGTCTTTTTTTTTCTTCTTTGCTCCATATCCCCTGCCAGCAAAGCAACAAAATATATCAGCCCTGGTGGCATTTTCTCTCTCCTCAGGAAGGGATGTTATACCTCCTGCAAGCTGCCAGTTTGACTCAAAGGCAGGAGGACTTGGGGTGTTGCATTTAAATTGCCAGAGGGCAGGGTTAGATGGGATATAGGGGAGAAATTCTTCCCTGTGAGGGTGGGCAGGCCCTGGCACAGGGTGCCCAGAGCAGCTGTGGCTGCCCGTGGATCTCTGGCTGTGCCCAAGGCCAGGCTGGACAGGGCTTGGAGCAGCCTGGGCTAGCAGAAGGTGTCCCTGCCCAGGAGAGGGGATGAAACTGATGGGCTTTAATGTTCCTTCCAACCCAAACCATTCTATTATTCTATGTCACCCCTTAATTGAGGGAAATGCTCAACTACAGGTTGGCACTAACCTCCTGTGCAAATCCTCAGGGTGAGTTCAGTATCACAACAGATATTTTTTTTGCCCCATGAGACAAAGCAGCAATTGGGGGCTGCTGGAGGTTGGACACGACTCATCCCCTGTGTGTGTCACAGCTCGCCTGCACTTTCCAATCTGCCATGGGGCTGGACTAAATACCTCACAGAGCTTAATTGTTCTTCCACAGCACTAAATAATTCACACCCCAGGGCTTCATTGTTCCTGTGCACCAATTTCCCCATTGCACTCCAGGGCTTCCTGTGGATTTTGCAGGCACTGTTCATGGAAACTGAGGAGTGGGGACAGATAGGGTAAGAGGGAGTGACCTTCCCCCTTTCCCTTCCCACTTTCCAACCAGGCACACATGTTGGGGCAGTTCACACTGATCTAGGTGAGGAGCTGGCAGAGCAGAAGCTCAAATCTCAATTACCTTCCTCCTTGTCCGTTTGCACAGGATCCTTATCTCCCTCCGTGTAACTCTCTGTATTTAATTATACATAGTGATAATACTTCACACACTAAGTGCATTATTAAGCAATTCCTAAGATAAGTAGCTTTCTGGATCCCAAATTATGATTAGATATTGGCAATCAAGCTGTCTTCCACTCTTCCTCCTGGGGCTGGCCTGCCAAAGACAGGCTTGTTTGAGTAGGTGAGACACAAGACCTGTGTGAGAAGGAGAAATTTAGATAAGAGACTGCTCATGGGTAAAATGTTTACTTGGTCACACAGGGCTCCATGAAGCTTGTTTCACAAATACACGTCTGGATTTGGGGGTTGCCTTGCTGTTCCAGGCTGGCCAGGTGCAGCCAAGTGTCTTCCACAAGTGTTTCACATCCTAATCCATCATTTGAGTTGTGGTGGCCGTGCAGCTCTTGCAGCTCTTAGGTTTTGTGGTTTCCCATGCAACCGTTGCCATGGTGGAATGATGGGAGAGATGTCTGGCAGCCAGCTTGTGGTGTTGGGTTTGTTGCAGCTTCACACTCTGAAACTGAGGACCAGTGGAAATTTGTTTCTTCCATTTCTTTGCATAGTTTTTGTTCCCTGGTCCTCTGGCCATGTCAGTTGAGCTCCTCTGCTCCCTCCCAGTATATAGAATCCTAGAACAATTCTAGTTAGAAGGGACCCTAAAGACCACCCAATTCCAAGCCCCCTGTTATGCTCTAGGGACTCCTTCCTCTAGAACAGATTGTTCCAAGCCTCATCTTACCAGTGCTGGGAAGGTTTTGCAACTTGGTAAAGGCTTTGGCAGCACAGAGTACTTTAGTTTTTTCTGGGGGAGGTTTGCCTTGCCTTCTTCCTTTATCCTTCCCAAATATAGCAGGGGAGGGATGAGGGCCAGCAGAGTGTGATCAGGCTGGCAGAGGAGCTCCCTGATATCCAGCAATGGGGTGTGCCTAGGCTCCATGGTCAGCACATCTCTTGTGGCAGTCTTCCCTCTTTTGCCAACAACATTTTTTGTGCCACCTGGAGTTATCTCTGTGCAGTTCCCTTATCCAAGTGATCCCCTACCCTGCATGCAGGCATGGGATCTCTGTGCTGCAATGGCGAAGGGATTATGAAGACTGCTTCTAATTCTGTGAAGGAAAATGCTGCTTGTAAGCGTAATTGAGAGGGCGGCTTTAGAGTTGATGACTCTAAGCTCATGTTTTAGATGTATCGTGTTTCACCTCTTTCAAGGCATTTAAGAGCTTACCAGAAAAACAAATGTCATTGCTCAATCTGTGGAGTGTCTGTAGTGCAACATGCTGTGTCAGTTCCTTCCCTCCAAGACACAGTGGAAACAGATTTATTTTGCTTTCCAGGCCCTCCAGAGGTCACAGCTGTCCCCACCTTCAGTGTTAATGCATATATGTGTGTGGTTGTGTATGTGTGTAGGGTGCATATGTCCATGTATGTGCTAAGAGCACATTCATCCAGTCTCCAGGTATTTCTGGTGAAACAAGTATTTAGTCTTAGCTATTTGTAGGAAATCTTAAATCTTATCTTTCTATATATGTGCCTCTATGATTTGCACAAGGACAGACTGGCTCAGTGCAGCTGAATTCTTTTGAGCAAGGATTTCCCCCAATCTTGATATTCAGTCATGATTAGCTCAGTCCTGGCACATGAATGTGTGGGAGCAGCTTAGATAACTCCCAATGTCTACAGCTTTCTGCCCTTTATTGAACCCTTGTCACATCTGACTGTAAAAAAAGGGTAAGAGATTCTGAAAGAGGGTGGGTCTAGTTAGATATTGGGAAGAAGTTCTTCCCTGTGAGGCGGGGAGAAGCCCTGGCACAGAGAAGCTGTGGCTGCCCCATCCCTGGAAGTGTCCAAGACCAGGCTGGGCTTGGAGCAACCTGGGATAGTGGAAAGTGTCTCTGCCCATGACAGGGATTGGGACTGGATGAGCTTTAAGATCTCTTCCAACCCATACCACTCCAGTATTCTGTGTACTGAGGCTGCCCAAACTTTAGGGGCCTATGTAAATCACTCACAGTGCCTGCAGCTTCAAGTACTAAACCGGGATTCAGGGACAAAAGGGGCAAACCCCTAAAATTTGATGCTGAATTTGCTGCTTGAAGATGATTTACAGATTTGGAAGTGAAGACGTCTCTGGCAAAGATCAGTTATGTGCCTGGTAAGGCATTTCTTGCTCTCTTGAGGATTAATTTTTAAAGTGGGAGAGCCCTGATTTGGCCATGAGTTTGTCCCACAGTCAAGACCAGGTCCTGCCACGCACCTGAGCTCTGCACACTCCAGCACCAGCACCACCTTCTCTGCTCCGTGTCCTGGTGCAGCTTCTCATTACCTCCCTTAATGAAGGAGCAGTTTGCTGGTAAGCAAATCATCAGGTTTTGCACCCCGCTTCCCCTTGGGAGGATAATATTTGGGAGGAAACGGCAAGGAAGGTGAGAAGACAGAGCTCAAAGAGCTGTGCTAATGTTCCCCAGAGTGCCAACAATAACACACTTTCTGCCTTAATACCTTGCATATTGCAAGTGCATTTTGTTGTGCTGCTCACAGCATTCTGCAAGCATTAATTAATTACAGTCTCATAACATCTTTGCTAGATTCATTTATTTATAGATGAAGAACTTTCCATCCCCAAGCACTCTGGAATCTTTCTGAAGGCAAACAGCAGGCCTAGAGAGACAAGCTTTGCCATGAAAATGTTGGGAATAAACACAAAATTGTTCTTGTGAGCAAGGCTTGGGGTTAGGAATTAAGTTGGAGTTTGATTCCTGCTTCTGCAAATGATGTCACTTGAATCCTGTCATGGTGTAAATGGACATGCTTTTTTGGAGAGGTTGATGATGGGATGGGTACCCTGACCAAAGTGCTATGTGCTCTCCTAATGTGCTGGGACACAAATTAAGAGATTCATTTAAACCGCAGCTGAGACAGCAACTTCCTGGACCACTGGTTCATGCCTGGCATGACAGTCTGTGAAAACATCCTTTTTCTCTCCATTTCTTGTTTTGCTCTTTGCACTGAAAGGTCTTTGGGATGAGAAGAGGCCATTCCTTATTCTGTGCTTGCACAAAATAGAAAATGGTTTTTGGTTTGTTTCTCCATGGCACCTTTTGCTGCTTTAATCTTCCAGCTTTGAGCAATGAAGGTGGGAATACCAGTTGGAGAAATTTTGGTTCATGGTGAGCAGCGAGGCAGGCAGAGGTAAGAGCAGGATTACCTGTAATCAGGCTGATTTCCTGTAAACTCCTTGCCACATGAGTTTTAATTCCCATGTCAGCAGGGTTTGTTGAGTTGCACAGCACAGCTGCATCTGCAAAGTAGCCCCCAACGGTCAGGCTGGGCATCACTACTGAATTTTGGAACAGGTTTAGCACCCTTGGCTTTCCCACAGTACTCAGTTGTGCTGGAAGTTAACTGACCTGGTATTACTCCGATCCCCTCACTGCCCAAGAGGTTGGATGATTACATTGACATATATCTCCAGGGTCTGGAGAAGTCTCTGGAGAGAAAGCAAGCTGGGAGATGCTGGGATAAAGCCAGCAGCACACCTGGGAGCAGGTTTCCAGACAGGCAAGGTGGTACCCAGGGGTGTCCCAACGACTGGGCAGAGCTGAGGGTCTGGCCATGCCCTCACCACTCTCATATCCAGCCTGGTTCTTCTCCAGCACCAACAGGCCTCAATGCAGACATCCTGAGAGGCACCATAGAGGAGCAATTAGCTCCTGTGAAATTTTCCACCATTAGGAACAATGGCTGGCTTAGTTCTCATCTGATTGAATTAATGATATTCTAACAAGTGACGTTTTTTTCCTTTTAAATTCTCTCATTTGGAAGGAATTGCTTGTCGTAAATTACACTTATAAAAATTAGGCTGGTGTTTTGTATTGTTTACAACAAGCACTTCAGGGTTATGGATGTTACTCATTGATTTATAATGTTTAATTCTTCCCCCTTTCTTCCCCCCTCCTTTGAGCTGTTCATAAATCAAGCAGCCCTGTCAAACCTGTGTCAACATTTCACTCAGCCTGTAAGTTGCAGGCAAGTTGGGACAGTGGATCTTACAGACTCTTCTCCTTCACTGTCTCTCCCATTTTGATGAAACAATAAAAAGGTGAGGCTGGCACTTGTCAGTTATTTCTGAGTCACTTTTCATTAGGCCTTTTTCAAACACTCCAGAGAACAATGTTGGAGGCAAGTGATCCAAACAACTCATGTTCCCGCTTGTGCACTTGTGGGTTAGGGCAGCAGCTGCCGTGGAATTACACTGGGAGGCTCAACAGGTGTCTGATGGTCCTGGACCAGATCCGGATGATGTCAGGCAGCCTCGTCCTGGCAGCCTCCCTTCCCCACCAACCTGGGGTCATCATTTCAAAAGCCTGGGGAGGTGTTTGGATTTTTTGACAGGTTCTCCAAGAACTGATGGGACTTCCAGCAGTGTCCAAAGTTGGGTAGAGTCCCTGGGGATTTGCAGATGACCCAGAGCTGGTACCTGGGTAAACCCCCGTGAGAAGGAGAATTTAAGGGGTTTCAGTGACCAACACAGAATTCTAGATTGAGGTGAGCTAGAAGGGACCTCAGAGAGAATCTAATTCCAACCCCAGCACTGTGGCTCCAACATGAGGGTTTCAACATTGTGCAAGTGGTCTGAGGTGTAAGGGACTGGCATTTGAGGTAAATGAATGGGAATTAGGGGCTGAAGGTCCTCTGAGAGCCTCTGGCAGCAACTTGCTTAGTCATAGGATAAATTAGCTGCCTTGCAAAACTGAGAAGAAAACCTTATTTTCCCCAAACATGCTGCTAAGGAACAGCAGAGGTCTGGAAAACAATATCCAAAGATGTGGGTGCATTGTAAAATTCCCTGCATCAGGTCAAAACTGAGCATTTTCAGCTCTCAGGTCAAATATCAGGGAGCTGCTGCACCCTCAACTGTCATTGTGAGAATTCCCAGTATCTGACCTCCAAAAGTCAAAAGGTTGGTAGTGATGCTCCACGAAATTCATCCTACAAGATGAACATGTCTGCTGGGATTGAATGAAAATGAACAACCACATCAGCAGAGATAGTTGTCCCGTTTCTCCTGCCCGTCTGCTCTGTACCCACGTCGTCATCCTTGCTTTGGGAGGAGCAAGGCGTCACATCAAGCCCAAAGGATATGCTGGATGCTGGTGTGTGTGTGTGTGTGTGTGGATACCTGGGATAATTCCTGCCCACACAATGCCTGCACCAGGCGATTTTACCAGCCGGCCCCTTTGCTAAGCAGTGGGACTCACCCAGTTGTAATAACAAAAGTAAATAAATACATTTTAATGACCCAATGGTGGTAATTAACAATGCTGAAATACAGATGTCTCCCCGAAGAGCTCACGAGGCGGCTGATTGCATAAGCTGCCCCATTATGTGGATATGAGTTGATTATTAAAAGAAAACATTTAGCTAATGCAGAACAGGATATTCATCTGCTATTACATAATGGTAATAAGCAACTGGATCCAGGCAGAAATAGTCTTCTATCCCTTACTGAATGCCGAGTGAAGTGCATTTATTGCTTCCACTGTGAAATAGTCCTCCTTGTTTTTCCAAGAAGAGGAGAGATCTTTCAAGAGATAATAAATAAAGTAGACTCTAGTTGCTTTAACATGAAGCAAGATGAGTCCTCAGGATTAGTTTGGATTAGTCTGTTGCCAGTGGCATGAAGGTTTGGCACTCAGCCATTTATTCACCTAGAAGACACAGCTAATTGGAAAAGCACCTGTGAGGAGATGTAGCTCACCACCTGCACTTTGCTGAAATAAAATAAGCCTACATAATTGACTACATTACCTATTAATGTTATGAAATCACCTTGAGGCATTTTCATTATTATTATTATTATTATTATTATTATTATTATCATCATCTCCTCTCACCCCTCTTCTTTCTGAAGCTTTTGTGAATCAAATTTTGGTCTCTTGCTGTTTCCTTGGAAGCCCTAGGATTGTGTCACTGTATCAAGACCAGGACTGCTCTGACTGAATTACTTCTCTCGGCAGGGGAATCCCAGGAAATTAATCCTTCTTAATGGGAGATGAAACAGCCTGACATTTAATTCCTTTTTCTCATGAGACATAGCTTCCTCCTGGTGTCTACCTTTTTCCCCCAAAGAGTCTGGTGGGAGTGTTTTGAGTGTCCTACTGGTTGTTGGGATAACCCAGAGCCTCATGATGCTAGAACAACTCCTTGTTGGCTTTTTTTTGTTGACCCTGGCCAACAGCACAGGGTGGACTTTGCCCAGACACTGTTGGCAGAAGCTGTTGGGAGCTTGGTGTGGTTGGCTGGTTGTGGGGTGGGCAGGTTCCCTGCCTCACAGTGAGCACGCTGGAAAACAGATTGGTCACATGCAGGAGAATCTGGTGCTATAAATGGCAAAAACTGTGTGTAACAGAGGGTGACAGGCAGGTGGTCACAGGGACTTCCATGCTTAGGACAGCCCTGCTCCTGACAGTGCATTTAAAAACTACAGAGGAAAAGTTCTGTTGCTGTATAACTGCAAGGGAAGTGAAGACAGAGCTGGGAAGACTCATGGAGAAGAGCCATCAGAAATTCCTCCTGGTTTATATTTTCTACCTCCTGGAAACTTTTCAACAAAGTTGAACCAGGCTCAAATCAAATCATCTCAGTGTGTCTGCAAAAAAACCCCTGCAAAACAGATGAAGAGTTTCAGGGCATTTCCTTGGCTTCTGCACATCCTGATTGGCAAAGAAGGAAAACTGAAGTTCCTGTGGTCAGAGACACCATGCCAAAATGTGGGCCTGGTTTCTGAAAATTCAGAAGCCATGTTTGTTCCCATGTTAGCCAAAGTGTTTAGCTTTGCTTTAATCATGAAACCTTCATCATCACTGGCTTCAGCTTTACTGAGCAAACCCAACTGTTCTTTGCCATTTCACATCAGAGGGAGGAAAATGGCTAATTATTGTCCCTGGTTGTTAATTACTGCAGTTCTCTATTGATAATTACTGATGTCATTTGACATATTATTGTGTTACTTTTGGCCAAAAATAACCAGTGTCAGCTGGAGGATTGGTTTCAGCTCTTTTAGGCAATGAAAACAGTAATACAGAGAAGCCTCCTGCTCATGGCATGGAGTGTAGAGGCAGGCCTGAGGATGGTGAGTTTGGCATGTGAGAGAGGATGCAGAGCGGAATTTTAGGTTGAAAATATAGCAAACAGATCTCTGCAGACCCCTGAGCTCTTTGAAGCACTGAACTTGTTGAAGTGGCTACAGTGGGTGCCCAGAGAAGGGAATCTGAATTTTTTTCCTCACTTGCATGAGGAAAAAAAAAGGTTTTCTGCAAATAAATTATCTATGATCAGATCACAGATCAGCCCTGGCTGTGGAACCCAGCTGACATATTCTTGTCCCATGGGAAGGGATCATAGTCCCACCTATTGACTCACTGGCTGGACTGAGAGGTGACCTTAGTGCAGCTCTTGGAAGCTCAGAGAAGATCTTCACTGAGGAAGAGGCTCCAAATCCCTCAGGCACCTGGATAAAAGGGTTATTGCCACACAGCCTGAGAAGTCCTAATGCGTGAGGGCTCCTTTGAGATGAATGGTGCTTGGGTGTGCTTGCTGGGTGCTGCAGGGGATTGATGTTCACCTCAGTCTCGTGCCTGGCCACTGGCTTGACTGTGCTGATTGCTCTCCTCTGGACAGGGCCATCCATTCCTGGGAAATGCTTGGAGGTGCCCTTCTCCCCACGCATGTGTGCACGTGGCAAACTCCAGTTTGGACCTGGATTAAAGCATATGCTGTTTCTCATGTCCCTCTGAGTTTGCATTTTGTGGATTGCACCTAGATACAGTACACAAGGACACCAACAGGATCCCCAGGGGATCTGTCTTGCACAGCTAATCCTATCCCAGATATGTGGGCAGGACTCAGAACCACAGAATGGCTTGGATTGGAAAGGACCTTAAAGCCCATCTTGTTCCACCTCCTCCCTTGGGCAGGAACACCTTCCATTATCCCAGGTTGCTCCAATCTCTGTCCAGCCTAGCGTTGGACACTTCCAGGGATGGGGCAGCCACAGCTTCTCTGAGCAACCTGTGAACCACAGCATAAGGTGCTCAGCATAGGTTCTGTGAAAGGCACCAGTGACATCTCAAGGTACATCCAGGCAGGGAATCAGAGGTGATTTAGCTCTAGCAGTGCTGAAGTACTAAGGTTCAATCTGAAGAAGACTTCTGGGAGATTTTAGAACCTTTTCCAGTGCCTGAAGGGGATCCATCCAAAAGAGCTGGAGAGGGACTTGGGACAAGGACCTGGAGTGCCAGGACAAGGGAGAATGGCTTCCCAGTGCCAGAGGGCAGGAATAGATGGGATATTGGGAAGGAATTCTTCCCTGTGAGGAAGGAGAGGCCCTGGCACAGGCTGCCCAGGGAAGCTGTAGCTGCCCCTGGATCCCTGGAAATGTCCAAGGCCAGGCTGGATGGGGCTTGGAGCAACCTGGGCAAGTGGAAGGTGTCCCTGACCATGACAGTGAGTTGAAACAAAACAATCTTTAGGGTCCTTTCCAACCCAAACCACTCTGGGATTCTGGGATTACCAGCAGGAATGTGGCTGCAGCAAATCCATTTAATCCGGTGTTTTCATCCCATCTCTGGGACAGTGAGGTGCTCATGGCCAGTGTCCACCTTGCAGCTAACCTGCTAATTTGCCGTGGTTCTTCTCCATCTCTGATACTTGAATCTCACCTGCATCTTGGGGCAGACCCACAGCTACCGGGAACTAATTTACACACACACAGAATTTCAGCACTTCATATCAGGGAGATTAGAACCAAGCACCATGGGCTAAATATTCCAGAACTCTAGCCCCTGCCATTATTGTGCTAGTTTTTTTTCTTTCTGAGGCTCCTAAGTATTTTTGTTCTCATTATTTTAATTGACCTCTGAAAAAAGAACAGCACCAAAATAGGAGCTCAGATTACTGAAGTTATTACCTTGTTATGTGCAATGAGTGATTATTTTATATGTAGAGAGACATAGGTATGTATAAACTCTTTTTTTTTTTTCTGCAAAGGGAGCAGTTTGATAAATAATTAATGTTTCCCAATCCTGTAGCTGTTTTTCTTGCTGTAAAAAATTAATTGGTTTTCCATCATCTGTTTCCCTCTGACCTGGAGGTATCTGGCACAGCAGCAGTGCCCCTGCTTAAACATGCTCCTTGTAATCTCTGTCATGCCCATGGTGCAGAATCTGGGGGATAAACAAACTAATCAGAGATGTTCGAGGCACCTCCAGGAAGATTTAGTCATCGTAACGCTTTGCACTTATGCAGCATCCATCCGTCTGGGAATAATTAAGCCTCTCAACCCCTGATGAGGTAAATGCTGTGCTCACTGCTGTGGCAGCTGGTAAACAGAGTCACAGAGAGGTTACATGGTTTGCCCCAGACCACACAGAAAGGCAAAATGGTTCTGAGGTAGAAAATTCTTTTGCGCCACCGGTTTACAAAAAGTAACAGAAATATAGAGGTGGATGAGGTGAAATGATTAAGAGGTCCCAGACAAGTCTGCAATGAATTAAGGTCTAGCTTCTGCTCTCTTGGCTGGTCATGCACCCATGACCTGACCCACTGCCTCCTCTCCTTCACTGGGAAACAACCAGGGAGGATACGTGGGCTCTGTGGTAGCGCAGGCCCTGACCCCCTCCCAGGGATTATCAGGGTCAATGTGCTCATGTCACACAACAAATCCCCCTCACAAGCCCTTGCTTGAGCCTGGGGCCTATTTGGGCTTCACATTTGGAGCCCATTGCTGCTGAATTCTCCAACTCTTAGCCCCAGTCCTGCACCGCAGCAACTCGTACCAGACCCAGCAGCAGCAAGGAACTCTGGCAGGAAGGTGGCATTTACTTATCAATAAGCACATTTCATTTAATTTTTTAGAGAAAAAAGGTATTTGGGGAGGAAAAGTGACTTGTTCTCACAGCCTGTCAATATTTTTTCAATGCTTCAGGGCTGCTTTAGTCTCAGTATGCTCCCCAAAGCATCTCTGGTCCCTGTTCTTTCTTCGTAAACATTGTCATCCTTTTGATCTTCTGTGTCCTTCAACTTTCAACCTTTTTAAACCCAAATTTTACAGTCTGGTGAGGGAAATGGGAAGTCTTTAAGGTCTCTCAGTGCTGTCTCTGACAGCCCTCAGGTGGTTTGCTGCAGGGTGACTCTGAGATGTGTTTTCTCTTACTTTTTCTCTCAGCCATGGGAGATGCTGAGCATCCTCTTCACCAGGTGGCATTCATAAATCATCCCTGCCCCTCTCCCAATAGCAATGCTTTGCTTGAAGCCTTTGCTTTCCCCTGGATCATCCCCTGGATGCAGGTCCTGGGAAGGAGGAGGACAGCTTGCTGTAGCAATGAGCTACTGCCCCCATTTAACAGGGAAAACTGTGGAACTGCAGGGAGAAACAAAGTGCTGGAAAGCTGGAAAATATGACATTTGCACCTAATAATTCATGTCCTGGATGCTTTCCATCAGCTGCAGACAGTTAGTTTTGGGGTCCAGTGTCTCCCATGTTGTAGCCATCTCATGTCCTGGTCTTTAATGTCTTTAAAGTCTTTAAAGTCTTTCAGTCCTGTGACTGAAACTGCCATCTCTACTGTTGCTTTACCAGTGTCATGGAACTTAAAAACGGGATGAAAGGTGCTATGTCAGGCTCCTGTGGTCTTGCATTAGCTGGTGCTGTCACTCCCATTTGTTGTGGGAGACCAGAGGGCTGAGCTTGCTGTGGTGCCTGGGCTGAGGAAAGCAGCTCACTGTGCTTTGCCAGGGGGATTCACTGGCTGTTTGTGCATGGATTGAGCCTGAAAGAGTTAATTGATGGGGAAACAAGAGCCAGATCAGCCTAGGGAAGCTAACAAATACAAGCATTTTCCTAATAGGAAGCTTTGTTTAATTACATTTGATGAAGGTTTTGGTGGGAGCCACCACTGCCATTGCATTTTCTGGAGCAAATTCCTTCCCTTTGATTTGTAATCTGCTCACATCCCTAGCAGCCAGTCTTGTGCCATAGGCTGTAAAATCAAATGGAAACTGTGGGCTCACATGGCACAGCTCAAGTCTGAGCTGAAAGAGCAAGTCAGGGAGGTCAGGGAGGTTACAAGGTAAAGATTTGTGCTTCGAGTTGTCTCTGCATGTGTCCAGACTGAACCTCACAGATGTCTGGAGATCAGGTCCAAAGCCCAGCACCCCTGAGTCCCACAAATTCATCCAGATGGTCCCAGTGTCCCCCAGCCCCACAGGAATCACAGAGTGACCCAGTGAGGGCACTAGACATTGAAGATTCTTTGTGTCACCCTGCACAGGAAACTTTCATCAGCCTCATCCCTAAAGCAGAGCTTCAGCCTGAAACATCTCTGTAAAGCTGAATCAGGAGTGGTTGAGGCTGGTTCAGAGCACAGATACAGTGGCAGAAACACAAACCATTTTGGGTTGGAAGGGATATTAAAGCTTATCACATTCCAACCCTGCCATGGTCAGGGACACCTTCCACTTGCCCAGGTTGCTCCAAGCCCCATCCAGCCTGGCCTTGGACATTTCCAGGGATCCAGGGGCAGCCACAGCTTCCCTGGGCAGCCTGTGCCAGGGCCTCTCCTTCCTCACAGGGAAGAATTCCTTCCCAATATCCCATCTATCCCTGCCCTCTGGCACTGGGAAGCCATTCTCCCTTGTCCTGGCACTCCAGGTCCTTGTCCCAAGTCCCTCTCCAGCTCTTTTGGATCCCTCTGAAGCCTTCTCTTCTCCAGGTGAGCATCCCCAGCCAGCTCTCCCAGCCTGACTCCAGAGCAGAGGAGCTCCAGCCCTTGGAGCATCTCTGTGGCCTCTCTGGACTTTCTCCAACAGGTCAAGGTCCTTTCCATGCTGGGACCCCAGAGCTGGAGGCAGCTCTGCAGGTGGGGTCTCATAAGGGCAGCAGAGTAGGAGGGGAGCCTCTCTCTCACAGGATGAATTCCAGCACAGCAGGAATGTCAGGGAGATGGATGCCCTTTCACAGAGCAAAGAGGGCAAGAGCAGTAACAGCACCGGGAGCCTGGGGTGGGCCACTCCCCTCCTACAAAGAGGGCACTCAGACAACAGAGAACCAGGTTTGGGCCAGCAGGTTATAAACCATGGAGTTGCTTGGACCACCAGTTTATAGGTATTTATTGGCCAGCGCAAGTCAGACAAGGTGAAAGTTTTTAACTCAAAAGTGCCCAGATTATTTTTCCCTAAATACATCAACCCTCCCCAGAGGGGAGCAGCAGGCAGGAAGTGGTTAATCCAGTGAGCAGGAAGTGGTTAATATGGTCACAGTGGTTTTACAGCCAGAAGCTATACAAAGCTGAACGATGCAGAGTGCCCAGGCAGGTGCAAAGGAGAGCTGCTTTATTGCAGAAGCCAGGCCTTTTTAAGCAGTTAGCCCATTATCAGTTACATTCCATTTAAGTATAACAAATGAAATTCAACCAACCACCAAAAACCATAATGTGAGCATGTAATGGTTATATAACTTGTTTTTCTACCTCCAATTCAGCTGAGTCTATTTCCCAGAGTCCTTTTCTACTTAGCTGAAGTAGCAGGCCTGAGCCATGATTTTACAAGGGCAACAAGACCCTTATTTTATAAGGTTTTACCTACATGCAACAAGAAGCAAATGTGATTGGCATCAAGACCAGCTTCTTGCTCAGCTCAGACCAGCAAGAAAAAAAATATTAATTCCTACATTAAGCCAAAAGTTTTGAATTAATCTATAGTAACACATTTGAAGAGACCATTTTTCTGGAAACTGACAGAAGTACCTTGTGCTACATGAACTCTTGATTACTGAATTACTTTTTCTTTTACCACTTACATCTTGCTGCTATTCTTGCTTCAGTTTTTTGTCCTCAAGGGACTTTGATCATGATCCTGCATGTCATATAGAATGAAGACAGCAGCATTTGCTAATAGGAGCTGAGATCACAGCATCATTCCCCATGGGAAAACATATCTAGGAAACTTTACCCAGAACAGAATTCATAGGATCATCCCAGATATATTTATATGTTAAAACATAGCAGAAATGACATAAGCTCATACAAATAACTGCATTCTCTCATTACTCATACTTTGCCTTTAGATTTTTTCATCTTTTATTGTTGTTTTACAATAGTAGCAGAGTAGTAGCAGTAAATCTACAGTGCCTCTTTCTAATTACATCTTGATTTAATTATTGTCCTTCTTTGTGTCTCCATCCTAATGAGGTCTTCAAGTTGAGACAGTTGATGATGAAGTGGCTGGAGAGGTGTTATCTGCTCTTCACCTGAACAAGAGCCATCCAAGCCAGAGACCAGAGAGGGCCCTTGACAGGGCACAGCCTCGCTCTCTCTGCCTTGCACACACAAAACAATCCACATTTTTAAATGCCTGTTGGAAAGGCAGATAGATAAAAATTTTAAACAGCCACAGGGCACCAGGTTGGTGGATGGGTTCCAGAAACATTAGGTCATAGATTAATTTTTTTTCCCCCTCTCTCTCAAAATACACTCCAGCACTTTTCCAGCAATTTTCAGAAGTCAGTTTTAATAGCAAGTCTGTCTTCTACAGCACAGTCCTCCAGATTCTCTTCCATGTGCTTTGTTCTCATCAGATTTCAAAGCTTTTCTTTATTTCTTTTTCTTTAAGGTGGAATGGCTCTAGAGGCAGGGTCACTTATTTCCCTCCAGACCTCCCCAGCCTAAGCCCAAATGAATGCCCCTAAGATGAGTACCTTTCTACCAAAACAAATTGTCCTTTCTGGAAGTGGGGTACATACCTTGCTGTGCTTTCTTGGCTCATGCTTTGGCTTCTGCCACTTGGGACTTGTTTTCTGTTGACATCCCAAAGGCTAAATAGCAAATGGGGAGGAACTTGCTCCATGTAAGTAATTATTCCCTTGGAAAAGCCCAGACCTGACTAGCAGTTATTGCAACAAAGCTGTAGAATTCACCCATCGTGCATTACCACACTGAGCAAAATCTGTTGCAAATGCAGAGCAATGAGATTCCTTTCAGCCCAAATGGTGTTGGTAAAATGCTGCCTGAACAAGGACTTGTGCTGAGCTTTATAATGCACCTCCAGTCTGGAAAGTGGGAGAAGTGAAGTGGTTTGACAAGGATTATGGGAATCAGTGGCAGAATTCAGGGGAAATCCACCAGTAATAGAGTTGGCAGTGATCTCAGAGTTCACTTTGGGTAGCACTGCAGAGTCAACAATCTTATGCTGGTGTGTAGGAACAACAGTCTCATTTGTGGCTGCTCATAACTTTTCTGTCCCTAATGGCAGGGTGACATCATTCAGCTCAAATAAGGAATCATATTCAAAGACCAAATACATCACTGGGTGTTCAGTTTCAGAATTTATTCTAAAGTCCAGTGAAGATTTGGGGTCAGAGGCAACATAACCATCCTAGCTCTTATTCTCAGCAACATTCCTGCTGTGTTTTCCTATTTTAATGACAGATCAAAAGAAAAAGGAGGGCTGCTCTTATAATATCTGCCATTGACTTTAGCAGTGCAAGATCTGCAGACCGATTAAGAACATGTCTACTTATAAATATCCACCTCAGTCCCAATATTGACAGTGCTGTGGCCAAATTATTTATTGCCAATTTATGAAGCAGACATGGAGAGCAGACTTGAAACACCACCTAACCTATCTGCCCCATGTTGATTCTTTTGTCTATCCTATCCTTAAAACCCGTTAATAGATTTTATTTCTAAATCTCTTCTGTTTCTTCATTATACTAACAAGTTTCTCAAAGCTCAGTCTGAACCCCTTTGTTCCATTTTCACTTTATTTCTTATTCAACTTATTGAGAGTCTATAGAGGTTATTTCACTACCTCACTTAAATATTTTTGCATGGCTTTAGTTAGCCCTCCCTCTCCAGCCTCCCTTTTCTCAGCTGAGCAACACCATCTTTACTCATTCTTCTGATGTCGGTTTTTCTGACTGCTCATCAATGCTCTTGCACAAAACACACAGATGATTGTCCTCAATCCACACACTGAAATTCATTTAAATCTAAGCAGATAATTGAGGCTTGTTGGATCAATATCAGGCAATGATCTGATATATTGACTAGAGATCTCTATCTGGGTAGTAGTGGGTTAGTCACCAATACATGCAGGAATGACAGGGCAGCTGTGGCCAAATCCAATCTGGGCTTACACCATTTTATCCAGATCATCCATGATTTGGGTTCCCTCTGAGTCCACAAGGACTTGCCCAGGGATGGGAGTGAACCAAAACCTAGTAGCCACAAAAAAAAGATTGCTGATGTCAAAGATGATCATGGCAGTTTGAATTACCTCCTGTCCATCTGCTGGCTACAAAGAGAGCCCAAGTACTGAGGTTAAGCAGGGTAGCATGTACCTGGTGAGAACCATGAGATTGGGGAGTTCTTTCACACCTAGCAAAAAGTCTTCCCCAAAAGTCCCTGCTCCTATGATCCTGGACTGAGCAAAGTTCATTAAGAACCTTTCCAAAAATGTTGTGTTGAATGCTTAAAAGGAGGAGCTCAAAAGCCACAGGGTATCTTCTGCCACCTTAAGTAGTTGGTGAGACTTGGGAATCTGAACATGACCCAAATAGCCTGAGATATACATGATGCAGATTTAAGAGAAGGAAAAAAAATATATTAGCACACAAAATATTAAGTCATTCATATTTTCTGCAATTAATTTATCTGTCATCAATAGACTCATAAACTATTTGACTTTATGACAGCTTGGAAAGAGGAGGTGCCAACTTTTCCTGCAGGTGTGCATCTGTTTGGGAAGACACCAGCAATTGTACGTGCAGGGAGAGAGGATAATAGGAGAGAGGCAGAGGGGTTGTGAAATAAGATGAGAGTGAAAGGCTTGGCAAAAATACTTGCTGCATTTGTCCTCCTTGGAGATGAGAAGAAGGGTTTGCAAAGCCCTGGCTTCGAGCTGTGAGACCAAAAGTAGGTTGAGACCCCCTTACTGTGCATTTTTATTGATCTGGCTTCAGTAAATGAACACATAAAAAGAGCCCAGGGCACTATAGAACTGTTTCAGCTCATTTCCTATATTCAGTGTGATACTTCAAATATTTATTGAAGGACAGATAGCAGGTAGGTGCTCACACACTGTTGTGATGGTAAATCTGACTAACTTCCTAGGATGTGAAACCTTTCTGAGTTTTGCATAATTGCTCTTCAGTGCTTCTCCCTTGGCACCTGTGGGGATATCTCCATGTTGTCCCTGTTTAATGGCCTTGAACTACAAGGCTTTGTGGCTTGGGAGGTTGGAAAATTATCCAAGTGAAGGCAGATTTGATGGGTCCTTTTAAAAGTCAAGCAGGGGTAGGTGAGAAGGGCGTTATAGAAACAATAGATAGTATTGTGACTGAACTCCCTGAGCTAGGCTGAAAATATGCAATAATCCCAGAATATCAGCTGATTTATCTGATTTCCAGGGTTTTCTCTGAGCCAGGGCAGCATGGTTTTGAGGGGATGTGTGATGAACATGGTCAATGACCTTGGTGTTTCCAAGTACCGCCAGGTGAAACCCCTCTGTAGCATCAGCTACTGTCAGTCAGCTACAGGCTGCCTTTCTTGCAAGAACTGAAAAAAACCTGGTAGGCAGGCAGTTTTCTCCCTTTCTAGAGGGAAATGTCCCCAGACATGTGATGGAAGAGACCTCTGGGGCTTGAAGGGCCCCAAGTCTCCTCCTCCCTCTTTGTGCTTTGCTGGAATTTGTGTTTTCCATATCTCAGTAAACTTGAAAGTAACTATAAATGTAATTCAGTGGCTTTGTGGGACATCTTGGGCCAAAAGTTACTCGACCTCCTTTTCTCCTTTTATTGAAGTTAATTAACTTTATTAATCAGAAAGGTTCTGGTCAGCACGCTGGTTTCATGTACTTCCCTCATTCCCTGGAGAAAAATGGTGGGGTTTTGGCAATTTTTCCTCTCTGGCAATTTTGGTAGCATAAAGTTCCAGACAAACACCTGCTGAATTTTTTTCATACTTAAAAAAAAAAAAGGCAAAAAAACCCAAACAAGCTGATGTTTGGATAAAGCTGATGCTCAAAAGATTAAAACAGTTCTACTTTCAAATGGTGAAAAGCAGTTCTTTGCTCACTTGGTGCAAAAGGGGGGAAAAGGAAAGCTATTACAGCCACAGAAAGGAATAACTGGGGTGGAAATGTGGAAAAGTCATGATTTGAAAGAACTGTCAAGAAAGAAAAGCGTATAATGAATCTCAAGGGACAAGGAAAAAGTAGTAGTGAATAGTGCCCTGGTTGTCTTTTGGCAGAAGATGAAGGGGGAAGGTAAGAGGGGACACTGCTGGGGTTTGGGTACCAGAATGGGGAGACAAGAAAAATCCATAGTGAGAAACAAAGAAATTAATGTTTGGGCTTATGAACTAATGAGGATGCTTCATTTCTACTGAAGCTCAAGCAAAGCTAAGGGTGCTTTAAAGTGAAACCTTCAAATTATTTCAGTCTGAGTGGTCTTTTGACAAGGGCCTGGATTGACAAGACAAGGGGGAATGGTTTCAAACCAAAGAGCATAAGTTTATGTTCAATATGAGAAAGAAATCTTTCCCTGTGTGGGTGGTGAGGCCCTGGAACAGGTTGCCCAGAGGAGCTATGGCTGCCCCTGGATCCCTGGGAGTGTCCAGTGCCAGGGCCTTGGATGGGGTTTGGAGCAATCTGGGCTAGTGGAAGGTGTCCCTGCACATGGTTGCTTCCAACCCAAACCATTCCATGAACCTTTCCCATTTTTATCAGTCACAGAAATCTGCAGGGAACCACTGCTTCCTTCAGCCCCCCCTGCCCCCAGCACTAGCAGCACATCCCACCCTCACAAAGGAATTCAATAAAAATGTGGGGAAAGGGGGAAAAGTGAGGAACCAACACAAGGAATTTCACTCCACAAATAGGAAAGATCTTGAACATGCCACTGGCGTGTTGCTGCAGACAGCTTAAGCCGAGAGAAAATTCTTTGGCAGTGACATCAATTCAGCAGTAAGTAATGCATTTTCTAGGGTTGAGATTCAATTTAAGGCCTGTGCAGTGAATGGAATGATTGAATGGTACTTGAAAAAAAAAATGTAGCAAATGAGACTTATCATTAAGCTAATGTCAGCCCATAATTTAAAAGTGGAGGGTTTTTCTCTCGTTTCCACTTGAACTGTGGTTTATGTAATGAAGTCTGCTAGAACTGCCTTGAACTTGGCTTTCTCTAGAAATCACCCGCATTCACCAAACATAGAAGTTGACAAGAATGAGTTTAGTGCTGGGTGACATCCAAGGCTCTGAGGATCTTTAGCCCCTCCACACTCACCCTTTCAACTTACATGCTGACACCCAGCAGAAACTGCAAATTCACTGAGCACCAAGAAAAAGGACAATTTTGGGCTGTGCATCTTTGAGAAATATGGCACGAGCAATCCTTTTTCCCCTTTTTCTGATAAACTGTGCAGTTTTCAGCAGTCAGTGTTTTACAGCCTCCCTAAACTGAAATCTGCTTGCAGAGCTCTGGGTTTAATAAGCCCCAGCAAATCTCTCCTCCAGAATTTGTCACAATTTTTCCCTCTACAATAAAAAAAAAAATTAGAAATTGATGTAATTTTACAGAGAGCTCGCACTGGCTATGGATTAAAAACTAGCCTGAATAATGCTCTGGCAAAAAGGCAGAAAAAAATATTTTTTTACCAGCAAGGCATAGGCTTGAAAGTTGATTTTCTTGCTGAGCGATTGGAGTTAGGCAAAGCCAATCCCCAAAGGTTTCCTTGCTGGTGATGCAGCTCTGAGGATTGCTAAGTACATACCCAACAGAGGACTACTTTTCTAAAAATAGTGCTTAGGTCATTAACTCTACTCCTGTGTCTTTGTCCAAATGAGTCTGGAGTGGTAGGAAAGGATGAGGGGATGCCACTGAGCACTTCTCGCAGTTCTGTCCTCTTGTCTCCTGCAGATGAGGGCTTGGAGGGAACCTGCTGTGTCCCATTGACACCATCATATCCTCACCGTTAAATATGGTGTGGTTTAGGCAAAGGGAGGAAATGGGGAGAACCTCAGATTTGGGTTGCTTTGGAGTGAATGCATGTATATGATTTTGTCATTGGATTTGGAGAGTGTGCCGTGTGGGTGGCAAGAGTCTGCCTCTGGCTGGGAAATGGGGTTTCATCTCATTGCTGTTTGAAAATGAGTTCTTTAATCAAAACTGGCTGTCTTGACTGCAGCAAAGGGAGAGAGAGAGAGGTTAAGCCAGCAGCACATCCTAGTCTGTCTAGCCATGGTGAGCTCATCCTTGGTGATGCTCTGTGGGTTTCACTCCTCTGGGTGTCTGCTGGTGGATTGAGATGGGTTTGTGGTGTATTTACATGTTTTGAGGCAGTCTGCAGGTGGATTGAGAGTGGGAGCAATGTGCGCTGGAGGCTTTCCCTGGGCAATCCCCAATTGTACAGTGACATCTCTGTCATTTGACCTCTGAGCAATGTGAGACCTAGCTACTGAAGGATTCTGACCTTGCAAACTGTGCCTGAAAAATCCATAATCTTGGTCCAAGTCAGAACCAGAAGTCTTTCAGACGGGTTTAGGAGGGCCTGGTTCAGAGCCAGTGAAGCCTCTCCCTTTGGAGAGGGTAACGTGAGGTACAGTTGGAATGATCTCTCCCAGACATGATCCTTCAAGTTGAGGTTGGAGCACTCCGTGGGACAGGACGTAGAAGCAGTTTCCATAGCTGAGCTGCAACCCACTCCCAACATGCCTTATCTTCATCTCTCACTGTATCTATTCACATGCAATCAAAAGCAGAGGGGTTAGGGATTAAACCTGCTCTGATTTACCCTGGGGGAAGCAACAGCTGGCTGTTTGTTTTGGATGTTTGTGCCATGGCAGAGAAAGAGAAGGCTTCAATGTGAAGTGACTGAGAGGTAAAGCACAACCCAGCTTCACATCAGGGCTCAGCTTTGTTTGACAAATCATCTTACTTTGCTGATGACTGCAATGAACACTGTAAGTGGAAATTCTGGGCAAAAATGATAATGCTACTGCCAGGATTAGATCAAAATAAAATAGGAAAAGCCCATTTAGGTATCAACTACCACTTGTTAATTCATCTGGTTGCCATGGACCCCATTTTTCCTGCCTTGTGCTTCAACAACTTAAATGTCCTGGTTTGCGGAATAGTTTGGATAAAAAGGGGGTGGGATGAGGGAAGAAATTTGTGTAAAAACTAAGTCAAAGGCTCCAACATGTGTTCTTGGCTGGTTAAATTCAAGATGAGGGTTTTAGGCTTCCCGTGGGACCTCCCTTTCACAGCTCCCCCTAATCCTCTGGAAATCGCCTGTTACCTACAGCTGTTGGGTCACCAGATGAACTATTTGTTCAATTATTCTTGGTCGTGCTGGCCCAGGCTGCCTCAAAGCTGCCGGCTCCAGCCCTCGGCCCGCTTCAATCGCGCCCGGAGGAGCCCAGCCCGTTTGAAGCCCCCGTCCTGCTCGCCGAGCGCCTCCGCTGCCGCCCCCGCGTCCGCAGAGCGCCGCGGAGCTCCGGCCTCCGGGCCGGCCTGCGGGGCGGCTCCGCTGTCCGAGCGCCGCTGTGAGAAAACAATTGCAAATGAAAGAGAGGAGATTAGCAGAACTGTTGCGACAAATGCTGCCGAAATGGTTTCTGGAGCGCCGGCGGTCCCTTCTGACAGGAGCAGTCGGCGGCAGCTGCCGTCCCTACGGCGGCGCGGGGAAACGCGGGTCCCGCTGGAATCCCGGAATGAAAGCCTAAAACCTGGCAAACCGCAGCTCGCAGCGATGAGATGATGGACCGGGGCAGCTTCACGTCATACAAATGGACTGGTAAATAACACCGTTTCCCCCACCTTTGTCTGCCCCTATTGCCTCCATTCCCCAGTCAGGAGTGTTCAAACCCACCTTATAAATGGATCACAGCTGCTGAAAGACGGCTCTTGCCTGGCTCTGGGAATCCTCAGAGTTCACATTGCAGGGGATCTGAGTCTTCAGCCTGTCAGAGATGTCATGAAGTTCCTAAGTGGTTTGTCCTGGCTTCAGGAAAAGCCCCATTTTAGTTTGCCAAACTTCTGCCTATTTAACCAAATGTTTAGGACACCACATCACAGTTATCCAGAAATTCTGGGTGTACAGGACATGCAGAAAAAAAAAGGTCTTTAGATGAGACCTGAAATAGTTGATTATTCATGAAGGGACAGGAGATGGCTTTGGGAAGCTGATCCTGGTGGGTACAAGGCTGAAGGCATCCCACACGTCTGCCTGTGCATGGAGTATTTGGAGGCACAAGAAGAGCTGTTCTCCATTGGGCTGTTCTACTCCTGGGGTGGCTGATTTGGAGGGCAAATTCACCACAATGGCCAAGGCAGTGGTGCCACGTAGTAAATAGTAAATAGGAAGGTGACTGGGATGGATATGCTGCTGACAATCTCTGGAAAGCTGAATGTGGGAAGCATGCAGGCAATGGGCTTTAGTGGGTGGTAGATCTGGAAGAGTTGCCCCAGCTGAGCATCCCCTTTCCAGCAGGCTGATGCCCCATCCCTGGAAGTGCCCAAGTTTGGTTACGGCCTTGAGCAACCTTCCACTATGGTCTAGTGGAAGGTGTCTTTGTCCAGGGCAGGGGAGGGGAATTTGATGATCTTTAAGGCCCCTTCCAAACCAAACCATTCTCTGGTTCTGTGATTGAGCTCTCAGTGACCATGCTGTGACCCTGGGAGGAAAATCCTGCTCACATGAAGGCAGAGCAGCAGAACAAGAAGAGGCCAAGATGACAACAGAGTCCTTGTCTTCTCGGCCATCCAGCCCTTCACTAACCAGAGGGAATGGCAGGTTGGGCCCTGATAATACTCTAAATTATCAGCTCTTACATTAGAAGCAACATCAATGTTTTATTTCTTCTCCTGGAGCTATGGGGAAGCTTTGCCTGCGTGGCCATGGCATGGTCAAAACTTGGTAATCCCATGGGATTGTGAGTTGTTAATGTTTCTCTCTTCTTCCAGACTCTGAACTTTGCCCTGGGGAGCAGAGGTGTCACCTGTGTCACTGTCAGAAGTGGTACAAGACAGGGAGAAATATTTTGATGAGATGTGCTTCCCTCTGGGTTCTAGACTAGAATCCTAAAATGAATAGTTGGGTTGGAAGGGACCTTAGAGATCGTGTTCCAACTGCTCCCCTGGGCAGGGACACCTTTGCATTCCACCAGCATTCCATGGTGCTCCAAGCCCTGTCCAACCTGGTCTTGGACACTTCCAGGGATGGAGCAGCCACAGCTCCTCTGGGCAACCTGTGCCATAGCCTCACCACCCTCACAGGGAAAAATGTCTTCCTAATAGCCAACCCAACCTTCTCTCTTTCAATATGAAGCCTGTATTTCTCTGTTTCCCCCATTTGGGACTTGCAGCACTGGAGCACAGGCACTGCAGCACTCCCTGTTTTGCTTCCTCCCCGCCCCAGTTTCTGAAGTCAAAAGAAATGTACAACCTCACCACGTCTGCATCCCCCTACTAACCCCTCTCTTGCTTCCCCCACCTCCCACCCCTTCTCCCTTCATCACCCCCAGGTCTCTTCCAGCTGCTCCCCACATCTCCAGAGTCCCAGCAATTGCTCTTGAAACATGTCAAAACACCATTAGGCGGTCCGGGCAGCCTGGCTCCTTTCGCGGCCGGGTGGCCAGGACAGGCTGGCGCTGACACATCCCGCCTGACACTTTGAAGTCCCCGCCCGCGCTCGGCGGGGACAGCTGGGCCGTGCCACGATCCCCTCGGCCCTTCGGGCTAAGCCGGGCGTTTTAAAATAGCCCCCCCTCCCCTGCCCGGCGGTGACAACTGCACAATTATTTCAGACCCTCTTTATGGACCCGCGGCGTAACCGGAACCCGCGGAGGAGGAATGGAGGTGAAGGGGGAGAAGGCGGCAGCCCTAAGTGGGTTTCACCCTAATTAACAGCCCCCTTGTTTCTCACCGGGTGCTTGAAAACTCATCTGGGCACGTAAAATCTGCAGCAGCAAAGAGATCCGTGGTGAAAACTGGCATTTTGTCACAATCCTTATTTTTTAAAGGATGCTTTGAACCCTTTACACTTGTTTCAGGGCTCCCCAGAAGGCCATTCCACCTCCTTTCTGGAAAGAGATGCCGCCGGGTGGGTTGGGAATCGCCTTGAGTAATGCCTCTTCTTGTGCCTCAGTTTCCCCAATGGGAAACCAGGAATGTGATGGCAGGTATAACCCCAGGAAAGTGGGAGAAGGGACTGGGACAGAGCTGGTCTTCCTGAAACTAGGGCAGCGGTCCAGCTGCTGGCCAAGTGCCTTTGGAGAGAGAGGAATGTGACAAAGTGACACAAGGAGCTGCTCACACCTGGGCTCCCAGCCAAACCCCAAATGGGGTTGCAGCCCCTGCCCCCTCCCCGCCCCCCCTTCCCCCCCAGGCCTGCACCCTCGCACCCCGGAGCATCCCTCTGTGGCAGAAAGGGATCCTTTCCGTGAGCCCTCAGCACCACCTAGTGTTCCCAAACATTCCGGGGTTCCGTTCTGCACATCCCGGACATGTCTGGTCACTGTGCAGTAGCTGGTCCCCGAGGCTGGGGCGGCATCCCACATCCCTACATCCACAGGGAACCCTTCCAACCCCCAATCCCCACCTCTCTTCCGCCATTTAACAATACAAATCCCCAGTGCAAGCTCTCGAGTGTGAAGGGTGCTCCCAAAAAGTTCAGCACCTGCTTCCCAAATTCATCCCTCCTCTATGGGGATGAATTTACAGGGAAGGCTGGATTGCTTTGACATCCAAAGTTGATTCTGCAGAGAGTGGGGGAGATGCTGGTTTGCAGCCTATCAGAGTTGTGTTTCCATTGCTTAAAGGTCAATAAATGCCAGGTTTTGAACTTGGTCTTCTTGCATGACCCTAGGTATAGTTTTTCATTGTATTTCTTTATGGTAGTTCAACTTTTAGGATTGACAATTAAATGAAACATAGCAGAAATTAAAAATGTTTACTTGGGAAATATAGTTGGAGGAGGGATGCTAGAGGGGAGGATAAGAGGGGGGAAGATTGTAAAGACGATGACTACAAGGAAGAAAAACAAATGTCAAAAACAAATATCAGTAGGGATGACACTTCCCAATTCTAATTTCAAAAGCAAAGGGCTCAGTGTTAACATGTCAAAATGATTAAATGATTTTCTCTCTTTTCAGATGAAATTACCTACTACATCTGAACCTTCTGGCTCCTCACAATTTTATGTCCCCAGTAATCTCACCATCACTCAGAGACATTTCTTTGAGCTCCAGGTGTTGAAGATGAACGAATTCCTCCACCCTCCACCCAAATTCCTCTTGCTTTATTAGGTGATCTGGGTATGGGTATCAAGGCCTAGCCTGGCTGAGAAGGTGATATTCCTCCCTCTGCCACGGAGATGTGCCCTTGCTCCATCTTTGCTGAATGGCAGCTGGATGGAGGGGAAAATCCCCAAATCAAACCTCCCAGGATGTGAAGATTTAATTTTGTCTGGCTCCCAGGGACAATGCTGATGGCACAGCCCTGAGGATTGCCCAGCTCCCCTGCACATCTCCTGGATGGGTCACTCTCCATCTGAGGTGTTTTAGGGGCGCATTTCCTTGTGTTCCCATTTATTTTTTTAACTGCTCATCAGCTGTGTGTTATTTTTTTATCCTGTTAAAATTTCCTACGGGTTGGCCACTTTTCTGCTTCCTTTTCAGTGCCTTTGTTTTCATCTTTAACCTTCACCACCTCCCCCTGAACCTCCATCTCTGCTGCCTGTCACTGTTTTCTCATGCTCTGCCTTCTCTTTCTCATCCTTTTCTTTCATCTGGCTACACAAATTTCCTTTTCTGTCCCTTATTAATGCTTTTGCAGTGTCCAAGCATGCTTAAATTCTGGCATCCAGCTGGGACTGATGCAGTTGGAATCACATCAGGGCTGAGCCTTCCCTGCTTTTATTTGACTCTCGCCTGTTCTTACCTAGCTGGGGTCTTGGATCTTTTCACAAGGCTGTAACAGAGACATTTCTGGGGGTTGTCTTTGCTTATGTCACCTTTCCTTGCCCCATTCTGCCCCAAAGCAGTCCCTTTTCCTCCTGGCTGTGCACGGATGCTGCTTGCTCTCCACAGCTGCAGTTATGCCATATTCGATTTATTCATCTTCTCCTTTTGCCATCTGGCAAACTCCTTCCTCAACCTCTTTGCATGAGAACAGAGCATTTGCAAGAATTAGGTCACATTTTGGGCAGAGTCTGGTGGGTCCCTTGTCATCTCCCCAGGGCTCTTTGCACTCTGCATCTTTCTGTACGTGGCGACTGAAGTGGCCTATGGAGAGGAATAAATTTAGGTGATGGTACTGTGGAGCAGCTGCAGGTCTCTGCCCCTTCCTCTGTTCCAAGGTACTTCAGCATCACTAGAAATCTGGGTTGCACGCGATGGGTGAGCACTCAGGTGGCAAACAACACTGAGGTGGGAGGATGCTGTGAGGGATCATTCCATGGGTACCAGGAAGGCTTAGGGAGGTGCCACTAGGAGGTGGCTCACTTAGAAATGGGAGCATCTAAGTACAAAACCTTTTGCCTGCATTACACAGGCAAGATTTGTGGGTGCAGGAGGAGGGGAAGGAAAATGAGACATCATCATTTTGGTTGGAAAATACATAGCTATTCGAGCAAGGGACCAGACAAATATCTGTGTCTGGCCAGTGTGCCAGCTTGCTTTCCCATTTTCCTGCCTCTTAAAATTGCAGGCGGCCTATGCAGCTCCTCTCTCCAGATATGTGCCATGTGGCAAATGACTCCTTCACCCATCCCCTCTGCCAACACAGGAAAATGCAGGAACTAATTTCCTCACTCTAACACTCCATCATTTCCCCCATTTCTCTGAGCTGTTAGTTCTGAGCTCTTTCTGAGCATCACGCTCACAGCACACTCCAGCCTGCATCCCAAGCTGCATCCATGGAGACTGCAGGTATTGTCTAACCAGACAGCATACTGAGATGATTCCCAGAGAAGCAAACTCCTGTTTTCTTGGTCCTTCCTAGCTTTGTATTTGATGTGAAGAGACTGCCAGGGTGTTCTTTGCTGCCAGATCTCCTGTGGATATGTTTAGGAGCTGCAGCTCTGCATGAGATAAGCAGGGAGAAAATAGACATCAGTAGGTGGAAAATTAGATATGGGCAGGACACAAAAGAGCTTTTTTGAGGCCTCAAAAATTCCTAGAATAGGAATTCTGAATTTTTTTTCAGGGATGATTTAATGGGAAGGCAAGATTCAGAAAAGTTGCTGATCAGGACTTGTTTTTTAGGCTGGATGTGCTGTGCTGACCAGAATTCCCATCTCCAGTGGTAGCCCAGTGCCTGTGGATAGTGAGAGCCTGACCTGGACACATGTCCAAAGAATTTACAGCCTTTACATGTGTTTTCAAGGCTGTCTAAGGAACTGTGAAGGTTTTAAGAGTGGCTGAGCTCCCGGAAGTTATGGATTTAAGGTGGAGATGACGTCAGGTTTTGATGTGTCTTATCAGGAAATGACTGTTCAGGACCACTTGGAAATGAGATGTTCTGTATAACACCGGATCAGGGAAGGTCTTTACTACAACAAATACTCCCAGAGAGGTTATTTGTTTCCTTAGAGTAAGATCCACCTCCCTACACACCCCATTATTTTGTTCTGCAAATATTTGAAGGTGCAAATTTCCTGGTAGCCAAGAAATACCAACATGACTTAGCAGAGCTTTGGGTGGGAACAAGCTCCCATTTCAGAATCATGTTTAACTTAAAGTTTCATTTTTAGCTAAACTCGGTGTTTCTTATGTAACAGCTACAGCAACTTCATCACTCATGACCAAGACTTTTCCGTGGCATTTTTTGGGTCTCGTTTGCGTTTTTGGACATCTCTTGGGGTATTTTTGATGAACTTGTAGCAACTCCCAGGCTAAATAATTCTTCATTTTTCCTGGGCCCTGCATCTCAACAGTTGTTGTCAATTTATTCCTCAGCCGCAGTTTTGGGGGTAGTTTTCTGGGTAAATCTGGTAAATTTCTGGTAAATCCTCCTATGTGCCTGGAGTAGGGTGAGTGTAAATGCCTCAGTTAATTCTGATTTATTTCAGGGTTTGTGGGACACAAAACACCATCAGACTCCTGGGATATTTGTGAAACAATTTAATGAAAGACAATAAATACCTGCAGTTTGGCTTTTGCCTCTAGAAAATTTTAATTCTCCCACCTGAAAAACAGAGGGTTTGGGCATCCAACCCCACCGCTAATAAAGGACAGAATGACTGTGGGATGCTTCCTCCCTTCCAGCAGCACTTACCTCTCTGGGAGGTGAGAAATATGGATTAATTGATAATTATTTATTATTTAAGAACTCATTTGTTTAAACAACATTGTGCAACAAGGAGTGAGAATAGATTTTATGTCAATAAATCAAAGTAGTAATATAATAATAAAAGAAAAAGACAGGGTTGGCAGACAGCTCTTCTAAACCTCAAGTCATTTATAAATCAGGGTGGATATACTTAAAACATTAAAATCTAGCTTTCTTACTACAAATTCCCTGTGGCAGGTGTAGTTGTTCTCAGTGCTGTAAGTAGCTGCACTGCTCCCTAAAAGTGAGTAAAACCCAGGGCGGGAGCACAGAAGGCCCTGTCAAAGCTTCCTTTACAAATAGCCATAATAACGCTTCTCTCCCTCCCAAGGGTGTCATGAGGGTTAATTATTTAACATTTGTAAAGCACTTGCAGGACTGGAGATGAAAGCAGAAAGTATTACTAAGGATAAACTCAGCTTTATAGGAGGCCTGGTCAGAAAATTGCATTTGGAGTTGAAATATGGGTTAGGAGTGGGTGTCCTAGGAGGGGCATCCATCAAACCTGGGAAGCATGGAAAATGGAAAATGAAGTGCTTTGAAGGAGTTAATCCTGTTAACAATGCAGTGTTTTGGGGATGAGGGGTGCAGGCACCTGGGAGTGGGAGGTAATGCCCCACACAGGTGCCCTGTATCCCACCCTGCATCAGGTGGGTAATGGGGAACTCTGGTTGAAGGAAATTAAATCATTGTACAAAATCTGGGAAAATTAAGATCTGGAGGAGAAAAGCCCTGAGACAGCCAATTCAGCAAATCATAGATTACTTTTGTGGGAGAAAACTTCAAATTAAAGCACCTGGTGTGCCCAGGAGTGGGGGATTTCTGTGTCCAGGGTCACCTTTCTCTCCCAGCTGGGTTTTGGGAGGCAGGGAGGAGGCAGGTGAGGCGGGTGCCACAGGCAGGGGAGGAGCACAGATCACCTGGGAGCAGGTGCAGCACCAGGATCACCAGGACAGGTAAGGCTCTGCTGGCAAGGGCTGGCATGGGGAGGGGGGAGGTCACCCCACACCATGGGATGGGAAGGGACCCCCTGCCTGCCCTTTATGAACCCCTCAATTTGGCATCCAAACTCCATGGGGAGAGAAGAGAGGGGTCAGGGTGAATGAATCACTGCTTCCCTTAGGAAAACAAATTTGGGAGAGATTTAAATGTTCTCAGTCCACCGGGGAGTTGCCCTGCTCTGAGGTCCCTGTGGAGGGGCTCATAGGGGATTGTCTGCTGTCCCTGCTGGGCTGGGAGGCAATGGGACAGCCCAGCGAACCTGCAGCAACTTTTTCCAAGGAGGAAGTTGAAAAATAAACATGATATGTGGGGCCCCAAAGCAGGCAGAGGTGAGAGAGGGGCAGCCTGGGGCCAGCAGGGCTCCAAAACCCCCTTGCCACTCTGCAAGGAGCCTTTGCTGGCTCCCTGCTCCACTCCCAGCCAAATCAAATGCAAACCTCTGCCTCACAGCCAAAATGAAATTGCTGCTGCGTGCACTGAACCAAAAGCTCCCTCCCCACCCCCTCCCCACTCCCTCCCCACCCAAAACTCCTCTACCCACAGCAATGCCTAGAAAAGTCACTTCTAGTGCCTAAAACATCACAGTTTGAATTTGTAGAGTTCCAGAATGGTTTGGGTTGGAAGGGACCTTAAAGTTCATCTCATGCCATCTCCCTTGCTGTGGGCAGGGCCACCTGTGCTGCAGGGAGATGTTTTTTTTTCTTCTTTCTTCCATTCTTCCTACCAGCTTATCATTAAAAAATGACCAACCCCTCACCTTGGCAGAATGGGGTGTGACAGCTGAGGCTCCAGGTGCTTTGTGGAGGGTGATGTTGGGGACCACAGCTCTGGGGTACCCAGGGACAAACTGTGGTACTCAGCAGGCTTAGGGTTATGTGTTTCATGGTTATTTTGGGTATATAGTGCAATGGAAATTGTTTTAATTGTTTTAATGTCTTGGGTGGTTTTCCTTGAGGGATGTTGAAGACACACTGTGCTTAACCTGTGTCACATTCTGGGGCAATTGGGACAATTTGAGGACAAGTATTCATCTCCTCTTTGGAAAATGCCCGAGAAGTTGTGGAATCCAGCAAAATTGTGGCTCCCCCACCCCTGGAAGAGTTCAAGGCCAGTTGGATGGGACTTGCAGCAACCTCGTCTAGTAGAAGGTGTCCCTGCCCATGGCTGGGAGTGGAACTGTATTATCTTGAAATCCCCCCCAACTCAAACTGTTTTGTGATTCTAGGATTCTATAAATACTGATTTTTGTGGCATTTTTGATGGTGATAATGCTGGGTTTGAGTTTGGTTTGGGTTGGTACCTGTGAGAGGTTATTGGAGTGAGGGCTGCCCCATCACACATCATGGAGCAAGGGAGGCAGTTCAGGGCACAGATGGCATCCACTCCTTTAGAAAGCACTTTAATATCTTCACCATCACATAGAGGCAAAGAAAAATGGCTTTGGAGATGGTAAAATGCATTTCCCCCAACAGGTAATTTTTAAAGTCAGACCTCACTGTCTTAAAACCACAAATAAACAAATGCAGGTCACAAAGGAATGACAGTGCCTGTTCTGAGCCCCTGTAATTGGGCTTTGACTAATTTATTTCATTTCTCAGCTTTCTTCGTTGGGATGTAGTTTTTTGCTGCTTTCCTGATGACAGGGCTCAGAGCAAGGACAGGGGTGGAGAATCCAAACCAGGGGCTTATCAAACAGGAGACAAATGGAGGCAGCATAAGGACGAAGAAGCAGAGAGCTGTATAACCTCTCCATCACTAGTTTTTGTCTCTTTCTCCCTCAGTGTCTCTTTCCAGATGGATCCATTATGTCTATTAAATAGACCTCTAGTCCAGCATCCTGAATTTAAAGCTTTCATCCCTGTTTGAACTTTCATGTTGAACTTTTCCATTTCAGGGGGATGGATTATCTCAGTTTGTGCTCTCTGTCTGCAGCCACTGCATAAGCTCCTGCAGTACCTGATGGTCCTTCAGATACTTCCTGGCAATTGAGCCTAATAGTGTCCAATGATCATGATAATTTTTTAACCCAAGTCCAAACACCTTAAGGGTCCTTTAGAGGCAGAAATGTTGCTTTCCTGCTTTTGCAGCAGCAGCTGAGCTTACCAGTATGAGGAAGATGATTGTTCAGTGTCACTGTTAACACACCCTGGTGTGGACAGAGACAGAGGGAAAAGAGAGCCTGACAATAATGAGATGAAATGGTTCAGAGTGGGGTTTTAGCCTGACATTAATGCATTAGGGATCCAGCTCCCGTGGGAGCTAATGGAACTGCTGCTATGATTATAAGTGCCTCTGCAGACAAATAAGACAGTGCTGGTAATGAGTGAGGCAGCACCGGGTACAGGAGAGCTTATCATTGTCAGAGGCAGAGATAGCTCACTCACTGCCATGCCCATTAGGTTTGGGCAGTGGGGTTATGTTGTATTCAGGGAGACACACAGAGGACATGCAGGATAGGGAAGAGGCTGACTGAGGATGGTTTTTTGAGCACAGCACCTCAGCTGGTGTTAGTCTGTAGGTCTGGATTTGATTTGCACCTGCAACTGCAGATTCAACACAAGAGCCCCTCTGGAAGGCTGGAAATAGCTTAATTATTTCCAGATACACATCTCACTGGCATTCCTCACCTCAGCCTGAGCTCAGCTTGGGTGGACATTTCTCCTCTTTCCTGAGTCAGCCTTTCCCTGGGGACCATCCCTATCACCCACAGATGCTCTGAGAGCAAAGCACAGGTACAGTGAGCAAACCAGCTCTGGTGTGTCTGAACTGCCTGATTCACACAGGTTGAAGGGCAAAGTTAATTGCAGGGGTGATGGCTGTCAGCTCTGCCCACTGGTGACCTTTAGACTGTGATTTCCTAGGTGGGGAAAATGGAAGTGATGCCTTGACAGAGACACTATCAGCGGACTTTAAAAAAGAAAAAAAAAAGCCCACCAAAAAAAGAACCCGCAAAAAACAAAACAAAAAAAATCCCTCAGGAAACCAAATGAGATATTTGGAAAAGTAAAATGGCCCAGGCTGTGGCTACAAAGAGAGTTTGTGGCTGCCAGGGTAGTGTGAGAAGGAGGAGGTGAAAGCCTAATCAGGCTCTCAGACTCCTTACCATCCTCCAGATGCCTCCCCTGGTGGTTGGGTGCATTAGCTATAAACCAAGAAAAACCAGCTTCTCTGGAAGGCGATAAGAGCAGATGAAACAGTAAATCATTAAGCAGACACAGTGTAGGGTACCATAATAAACAGGGGACAAAGAGCACGAATACAAGGCAGCAGCCAGCAGGGACATGGGGGTGTTTCCAAACATGGCTGGATGATTAGGGAAGGGACAAAGTCACATTCAGCAGGGATGCCCTGGGATAGTGGCTGTGGCCACCAACACCAGCACCCACTGGACCTTCAGCTTGTTTTTTTCTCTGCGGATTGTAAGCGTGTCTCACTTCCTTTGGAGCTACAGGGATAAACAAGAGCTGTTTGCCTCAGGGCACAACATAACTGTGGCTGGTTTTTTCCCCTGTGCTTACCCATTGCATGTTTTTCAGAGGAGGAAGAGAAGCAGGAGAAATAGTTTTGCTGGTCACGTGTCCCAGCTGAGCCATGTGCTCCCTGCTATAAGATAGGAACGGAGACCAGCAACCCCAAAAGAGTCCCCATGACCCCCTGAGCTCAGCCCAGATCACATAAGCACTGTAAGGTGGCTGTGCATACCCCACTTAGCTGATCTTTTAATTGTGATTGATCAGTGTATCCTTCAGGTCGTCCCAGTTTGACTGCATCGATCTCAGCTGGAAAACCATCAGGCCCCATTTTATATCAGCCTTTAATATGTAACTGCAAGAGCTACATCAGTTATATATTTGACTGTATATTGCTATGGTCATGTTACCATTGTAGCATTAATACAGCAGAATATGGCAGAAATCCTTCTTATGGTATTCTGGGATGGGTTTGGTTCTGCTTCCAGTTATTAGCCCAATATTTCATCATCCCTCCTTGTACCAGATCTAAATTTCCCCTCTTTCAGCTTAAAGCCATTACCCCCATTTCACATATATGATGAGATTCTCTACTTACCCAGAAAATATAGATTTTTTTTTTTCAGCCCTCTCCATGGCTTGGGAATGCTGCTCCCTTAATCACAAGGAAACAGTTGGATGCTCCCGTTCCCCAGTTTCCCCTTTCAAAGGACTGCAGACGTGATTGTATTGACCCACTGGACTGTGCTAGCCCTGCTGGCAAACAGCATCTTGGTTTGATTTTCTGTTTAATTACCCAAGGCACCCTTTGTCAATAAATCTTTCCTTTTAAGTCACAAAATAAGGCAGAACTCTGCAGTGCTAATAGTGACCTGCAAAGCTGCCAGCTCATACCATGCCCTTTCCGTGCACAACTTTTCCACTCTTGGATTAAATCCCCCCTAAATTTATATTCATGAACCCACAGGGATAGCTCAGAGGCGCTTGGTGAAGACAGGATGGAAACCAACCTGGTGGCACTGCAGGAATATCAGCCCTGTGTGCTGCCCTGTGTGGCTGCATCTACCAGGGTGATGTTTGCACACAGAGCCAATGTTTGCTTTGCTCGAGCTGTTGGATTGGCTGTTTGGTTAAACCAGCTTGCATCAGGCAGGTTGGTTGCAGGCATTTAGGAGATTAGTTTTAACCCTGTGGGTTTTCCTGCCTGGGGACAGACTCCTCTGGGAGATGGTATCTGCACCAGCCATGGACTTCCAGGGATGAAAGAAGGTGTCCCTGGGAGAAACCAACCTGAAATCAGATAGTAATAAAGCCAAAGAAACAACTCCCTTTCTCCAAAGCTGAGAGCAACAACTCATTTTTAACCCCACACAAATTATCCCTTTTGCAACAGCAGAATAAGAATATTTTTGGTTTATAATTTCAGCAAGTGGGAACTGAAGCCCAAAGTGCTGCTGGGGAAGGCAGTTTTAGGATAATCAGGATGTCTGGGATGGGGAGGTCAGATCCAGCTCCAAACTATGCAACTCCTGCTATGTGGACGGACAGAATCCACTCCACAAGTGAGACAGTTTCTGCCCATGGTTAAGTGTGGATTGGTACAGAGAAGTAACTAAACAGAGAAGGAAGTCCTGGGCACCAGCAGCACAGCCTTGTTATGAATTAAAAGATTCCTAACTGCCCAGTCTGACACCACCTCACACCAAGGGAGTCCTCAAACATATGGTTGTGCCCACATGAAAGAGCTGATCAGTTCTCAGCCTAATTAAGCAAACAAACAGGAGCTGGCTGGGTTTAATTGCTGTAATTCTCCCAGGAAATGGGTTCCCCAGCATCCTGCAAACCAGGTATGTGTGCACTCTGGCACAGAGGCTCTAGCAGCTTGGTGAAAGTCCTGGTTTAAGGAGGCTCAGGAGAGGGAAGAAGGAGTGTGAGCAGGTCAGGATGCAGGGAACAACTTTATTTGTTTGCCCAAACCCACAATGTTTTGTTTCCAGCAGCTTTTGGGGTATTTTTGAAGGTATCTTTTTAACAAAATGCTTTGGTTTGTGGAATAAGTGCAGGATTTTTTCACCTTTTCCATTGCCTGAAATAATTCCAGAGATTTAAAAAAAAATTTTGGACTTTGCACACCACTTCTGTGGCTGTTCATGGAGCTAAAGAAACACTCTGCTGTTTACTCCTAGACATTCCTCTTTTCCCTGTGTATTATCTGTCCTACCTGGTCCTGAAAAGTTCTGGTCAGCAGCAGATCCTTATGTTAATACTTTCAGAATAGCAAGAAAAGCAGGACATACTGCTGAGAGAGATCCTTGGAATTAAAGGTTCAGACTGGGATGTGTCAGACATTGCAGCAGATTTGGGGCTTTTTTGAGACAACTGTGGGGTTTTTTTGACATTTCCTACTCTTGGGGCAAGGACCTCAGAGAAGTCCCAGGGGTTCCCAGTGCTCCTTCCTATTCCCATGTGCTTGGTCAAGCCTATTCCAGTCCTCCCTGAAAGGGAAATCCTATTTTTTTCCAGTGTTATGCCAAATAACTTGTGTAAATTGAATAACTACATTGTTTTTCTTTGCCTTGTAGTCAGAAGAGGATGGCGAATTTTAAGGGTCATGCACTGCCAGGCAGCTTCTTCCTGCTCTTTGGCCTCTGGTGGTCTGTGAAATACCCACTGCAGTATCTCAGCCAGAAAGAAAATAAAAAATCCCACAGGGCTTACTGTTTCCAGCGTGTGGATGCCATTGAAGGGGGAATCAAAATCGTCTTTTCTCTAATAGGTAAGGGTTATATTTCACTTGCTATGCCAGTATTCACCTAGCCCACACTGATGACTGTACAGGAGCCCCGACTCCATAGAAACTGGTCCAGATCTGGAAGTAACAGAGAGTCTTTAAGGCTGGAAAAGACCTCTTAGATCATTAAGTCCAACCAGTAACCATGGCATGTGCACCATTAAACCATGAACTTGAGCACCATATCCATATATTTTTGAATACTTCCAAGTATGCTGATTTCAGCACTGCCCTGGGCAACCTGGATGCATCCTTGATGTCCATCTTGACTTGATCTCTGGTATAGTTTGATGTGGAAAAGCAAGTCTCATACCCCTTCTCAAAGCTGAGCTGCCATTAAACTCAGGCCTGATTTTTCCATCCAGTCTTTTCTCTCTAATGCAAACTCACCAGCTCCTGCTTCAGAACCCCTGGCAGCAAGGGGCAGTCTCAACCATTGCAAATAAACCCCCAGAAACTCCATGCTCTTGGGTGTCCTGCAGGGATGCTGGCGGAGCAGTTTGTCCCCGATGGTCCCCACTTGTACCTGTACAGCGGGGAGAAGCACGACTGGGTGAAGCTGATGAACTGGCAGCACACCACCATGTACCTCTTCTATGGACTCTCCGGGGTGGTAGATGTCTTCACCTACATCTCCCAGGTGGTGCCGCAGGGTCTGGATCGCCTTATGTTGGCCATGGCCGTCTTCGTTGAAGGTTGGTAGAAGGTGGTGCTTAATTTGCGGGGGGGATATTGGAGATGAAATCAGAGAAGTGCTAAAATTTGCCCAACTGAGATGTGGCTCCAAATGCCTCTGGAGATAGGACACATTGTAGGGGATATATTATGGCAGGTTGGGATGGAATGAGATGGGAAATACAGTCACAGGTAGCTTCTGGTTTGGGATTTCTGAGGCTACTGCTGTGCAGAGCAGCAGAATGAGATTCCTTGTTATGAGAAATGGCTGGTGAAGTCTGCATTCCTCTGCCATCTACAGGCTGTTCTCCTGCCCCATGCTCTCCCAAGAGCCATTAATTGCACTGCAGGCATCATTAGCCTCATCTCCTTGCATAGCACGTGGCAATTTTAAGTGATTATTTCGGCTTCAGCACATCATTAATATCATTCTGTCCTCAGGCTGCCTTGCAAATCACCAGCCGGGATTCCAGACCCCTTCTGGATCATAGAATCATATAAAGACTTGGCTGGGAAGGAAGCTTAAGGATCATCTAGTTCCAACACTCTCCTATGGGAAAAGAAAGTCTTATTTATATAGAACCCTCCTTAATGAAGGCACAGCTCCTGTTACTTTTCCTTTCCCAGTCACAGCAGTTTTTGAGGGGCAGCAGCAGGGGCAGCTCCACATGCACAGTTTGGCATGTAAGACCAGGAAATCTATCATTTACATCTTCCAAAACATGATGAAGTTTAGCAATAAGAAAGAAGAACACAGCAGAAGCCTGGCTAGAAGGGAAGGGTCATTTGAAGAGGTGATGGCACAGATGTGGGAAGAAAACTACCCTGTCCTTGGTCACTCTATTGCTCAGATCCTGCTGCTCCAAGGTTGGGCATCTCATCCTTCCCGGATATTGGGATGCCAGGAGGCCTAGGGGATGGTGCTATGTAGAGTCCCTTCTTTTCATGATGGCCTGTCTCAATTTGCCATCCAGACAGGTGATTTACTCAGCTTGGTGGCCATGGCTGTTGTTGTTAATGCTGCTCTAAGCAGGGCTTGTGTTTTGGCAGGTTGTCTCTTCTATTACCATGTCCTTCACCGCCCCTTGTTGGATCAGCACATCCACTCCCTGCTGCTCATCACCATCTTTGCTGGGGCTGGCAGCATCCTGCTGGAGGTTTTCCTCCGTGACAACATTGTCCTGGAGATGTTCCGAGCCCACATCACCATCGTCCAGGGAACGTGGTTCTGGCAGGTCTGTTCTGCCATCCCAGAGCAATGAAGCAAAGGGAAAAGGGGGGAACAAGTTATACATCATGTATCAATCACACATCTCCCAAGGATTATTTTGCCAGGCTTACTTCATAAATAGCTCACAACCCAGAATGAAAATTTACTTACCACAGGTCATCTCTGATGGCTGCTCCTGCTGCAAGAGCTGTTTGTTTTGGCTCAATGCTTCTCCAGGGGGAAGAGCAAAAGCAAGTGAGCAACATTTTACAGTACCTAACGACCAAGTCCTAATTGCTTAATGTGTCTAATGCTCCCTGCTGCCCTCCCTCCGGTTTAGTGAAAAGATACAAACCCCACCAGCAATAAAACAGCTGGGTTAAAATACAGCCAGCTGCTTGCGTTGGTAGGAGTTGGAAAAGCAAAGAAATCAGTTGGAGGTGATTGCTCTCAAAACTAAGCTGTCCAAAAAAACCCCAAACAAACAAAAAAAAGAAACCAACCAACCAACCAACCAACCAAAAATAAACAAACAAAAAAAGAACCAAAATAACCACCCCAAAACCAAACCACTTTCCCTTCTCTTTTACAAGGCTGTACTAGCTCAAACCAGCCTTTATTCAGAGGTAAAAAACTGAGCTGAGCTTGTAAAATACAAAATCTGGAGTTTTTAAAGGATGTCTTGCAATTTGGAATGCTGAGGGACAATTGTGTCTGGATATTGAGCAGAAAAAGAGATATCTTAAGCACAGATTTATTTTGTGTGGCCTCTCATTGCAAGGATGAACTTCACTCTCAGCAAAAACCTCTATCCTGGTGAGGGCTCAAGTTCCTTGGTCACCACATGAAAAAAGGTAACTCTGTGAGGGTGATGAAGCTCTGGCACAGGTTGTTTAAGGTCCCATCCAACCCAAACCATTCTGGCATTTGGGGATTCTATAATTTTTTTCCCAATGTAGTTGTTCCACCAACTTCTTGTTCCACCCAGATCGGTGTTGTGCTGTTCCAGCCATGGGGAGGTCCCGTGTGGGATGAGAATGATCACAGCAACATCATGTTCCTCACAATGTGCTTCTTCTGGCACTGGGCAGCTGCTGCGGCCATCCTGGCTGTGAACTACACCCTCGCTTACTGGTACGGCTGGGACAGGGGCTGGGACGGGCTGGGACAGGAACTGGGGCAGGTCTGGGGTAGGCAGGCAGGGTGGGATGTCAGTAGTGAGACAGATGTAACCCAGCCCTTCCTGCAGTACAAAATCACAGCTGAATAAGCAGTCCCAGAATACTGCAGGGTTTAGGGCACGGTATTTGTTGAGTGCACAGAATGCAAAACAGTGTCAGCAAGAGGCACAGACATTAAATGGGAAGAAGAAAAAAACTGAGTCCCTAGAGGTGCTCCTGGAAGTCACACTGCTTATTTTCCTCTACAATGAGTGCTGAAGTCAAACTTTAGTTTGACAGAGATATCAAAGCATTAGCAGGACCCCCTGACACTTCATACTCTGCCTTGCAAGGACTTCAAAGCAGTTGAAGGTCACTGAATTCTTAGAGGTACAAAAACAAAGACATTACCAGCCCCCAGCTTGGCTTTTCCAAGGGGATGAGAAGATTATCCCACTTTAAGGGATGCTCTGAGCGATGCTGTGTAAGCTACAGAATGGATAGTTCAGTCCATGCCATCAAATAGACTTTATACAGGACAAAAAATACTCAATCCCCCATCAATAGCATTTTAGGACCTCTAGAATGAGGGTTCTGGTGAGTGGCATTAGGTTGGGGTTTTTTCTAACAATGATTTATTGCTTCTGTGCTGCAGCTGTCTCCAGAGGCTCCGGAGAGGCAGTGGAGAGCCCTACATCAGCCTGGGGGTCCGGCAGCAGAAGTGTGACAGCAGCTCCCAAGCTGCCTTCTTGAATGGCTCCGATGAAGAGTGAAGAGGGTACAAACTCCTGCTCCAAATGCATGAACAGTCCCTTTTCAGAAGAAACAAATCAAATGAAATATTTTTGTTTTGGAAGAGTGAGAGGTGCCCCCGTGGTGCTGCTGGGAGGAAGGCTGAGCATACAGGGGTGGCTGCCCTCCATCCATACCCAAATATCTTTAGCTCAGACATGGGCAGAGCTTGAAGTGATTTTTTAGCAGCAAAACAAAGCATGGAAATTCACCATGACAAGATTACTTCATCCTGTGGGCTCCCTGTATGCTCCCATAGGGATGGAGGGCATCCTTTGGCCAGCTGACTTTTCCAACAGCCTGAAGGCTTTGACCTGCTGTGATTGAAGTCAGGGAAATCTCCAGGCTGAGGTCATGAACCTCTGAAGAAAGGCATCACCCCAAGGAGGACAACTAAGAGAGTGTTGGATGTGAGATTATGGCAATTTTTGCAACACCAGGGCTTGATTGAACACAATACCAATGTTATTACTGAAACTTTGAACTAAAGAGGGGTTTTGTTAATAATTTTCATGTTCACTTAAAGACTGAGAGAGTGAATAAATGTGAAATAAAAAATCCTCACTAAGCTGATATCCTTAAATTTAAGACTGATAAATTGTAGAGTGTGTAATAATAGCTTAGAAAAATCTATCCCTCAGAACTGCAAAGCCCAAAGAACTGTAAAATACATAGCTATGCAGCAGGGATTCATGAAATGTCCCAGTTTTCCATTGAAAATAAACCCCCTCAGCTTGGAAAGCAAGATGAAACAAGCACATCATTTGTTTTAGGCTGCCTTTACTAGCTAATTTCTTGCAAAAAAGTACCTGGAATGTCACCTCCTGGACAGGAGTAAAATATGCTAATACGGGAATTTAAAAAATTACATATGTACATATATATGTATAAATAAATAAAATAACCACCAGTACAAGGTAAATTGCCTTTGTTCATGTCTCAAACCCCAGGGCTGGAAGGATGCTCTGCACTGAGATCTTCTCCCATCTGTGTGGTGGGGGTTTGCAAGAGATTTTTGTGCTCATGTTCATGACTGCACAGGCCCAAGGGAAGGCAAAGCTTGTCCTTTAACCCTTTTTGCTTTGTGCAAAGAGCCTGTCACAGACTATAGAGACTGCAGCCTGGATTTTATTGCTTATTAACTATGCTGTAAAGAGTAGCTTTCCTTGAATGGCAGCTTTCCTGTATATCCACTTACAAGCTGGTTTGTTTTGCAGGGCTGGATACTGGGAGGTGCAAACATACTGGGCATGATGAGAGTGAAGCAGCAGAGCTGCATCTCCATAAATCCATCTCATAAACTCATGACTGGGTCTCATGAGTTGTAACCACTGAACACGAGGAGCATTTTGTAGATATCTTGTATTATGCCAAGGCAGAATAGTTTTTCCAAACATCACAAATTCCTCTGGCTGCTGTGGGGAGACACAAACCATTCTGCAGATGCCACCTGCTAATGGCAGAGACCCCCAACCCCCTCTGAGGAAGGGGACAAACCAAGTTAATGGGAGTGCTGCAGGACAGGAACAGGTTAATTGAAGAGCAAAAAGGCCTTGTGAGATGCTCTGAATTATTTCTGGTCTTTTGTGAATTATTTTCTTTTAGGAAACAGCCCAAGCATCACTATTCCCATTAAACAGCCAGGGGAGGGCAGCAGCTGCTGTTGGACTAGGAACAGATCCAAGCTGGATGCAGTCATCTTCCTCCTACCGAGCCTCGAAAGCCAGAGGTTTTTTCCATTCCAGAGCACAGTGAAAGCACAAATGAAAGCTGACTCTGGTTTTAAAAGCACACTTTGCTTTTGGAATTGGGATAGGGTTTATTTAATTCTTCACAGCTCTTATTCAAGTTGTTGTGTCCTTTCCCCCTCTTTTCTTTGGCCCCTGTCACTGTATGGCAACAAAACACCTTTTTCCTCCACAGCACCGGGTGTCTGGAATAGTTTCTGTTTGCCTCATTAACTCCCTGCTCCCACAAACATCCCAGGACTGTCAGCAAAGCACTCACTAATTTGTTTTCCAGCTCTGGAGCACATTCTTTTCTGAAGTATGAAGGTCAGGAAAGGAGGAGAGATCCAGCCTATGATTAAGGAAGGAAATACAGTTTGAGTTCATTTCTGCATGAGAATTAATGATTTTAATTTCAACTAGAAACAGTTTTTAAATAGTTTAGGTACCCAACAAGGTATGAAGGTATCTGGATCAGCGGTACAGAGATGGTTTATTACATAGAGGTGCAACCTTAAGCCATCCTCACAGTTATTTCTTGAGGGATGGATACTTTAGGACAGTCCTAGATGGAGACTTGCTTTTAATACAACATTAATATCAAACAGTTGTTCTGGATCATGTTTTTCAGCAAATAATATTTGGACTTGATGATCTTTGAGTTTTTCTCCACCTAAACCATTCTATGATTCTATAAATTGAGTTAAAGTGTCTCTGTACTGGACCCATTGGCCATGCAGCTGGAGTGGGCTGGGAGTGTGCTTGTATCCATATCCACACTGATTTTAAAAAGTGTGGGATCCCTGGGTGGTGTCTCAGGGATGTTTTTTTTCTTGTGTAACTGTAGTCTGATGTTTGATTTTTTCACTCAGGTGTCCTGTTCATCCACGGTTGGAAGAAGCTGCTGATCCTGCCCTTCTCTTACAAAGGAGCCCGGACAAAACCTCCAAAGCAGCCAAAGATCCTGGCAGCTGCTCTTCCTGCAGCTGGAAAGACAAACCCTTCATCAGGAGCCAGCACAGCCCATCCACGAGCCACTCATTCCTGGGGCAGAGATAGGATCTCTCACTGCCACCCACACAGCCACTTTTATGTGAGGCTGAAATGAAGGTGTAGCAGCAGAACAAGCCCTACCTCTGCTTTTATCACCTGCTTTACCTCCTGTTGCCTGTTTATGAAAGCTGGTGTTAACATTCGTCATAATAATAATAATAATACTTTTCACTTCCCAAACAACCATCCGTCTACAACACTTGAGCTGCTGGCAAACCTTTAATTAGATTGTGCCTCCCACCACCCCCAGGAAGGAGACAAACATTATCACATTTTTTCATTAGCACTGAGGCTGATGATGAACCTTCGGGGAGAAGATGTTGCAGTTACAGCTGAGAGAAAAAGAAAAATCCAAAAATAAGAAATCAAATTCAATTCAGGGTTTAGCTTGAGGAGCTGAAGGGAGTCAGACACAGCTCTGCCACCCTCAGTCTTTTCCTAGGAGTAAGTAGGGGTATATTCCTAAAGAACTGAAATGGAATCCCATCCATTTGTGGCTACAGTGATTTTAGCATGCATAAGTGGAGTTTCAGTGACCTGCTAGGGGATTTTGGGGCATTTGGTATCTTTTCTTCCAACCACTTGTCAGAGTTAAATCCTCATTTTTCTCATGGGGATTGTTTAAAAGAAACCTCCTTTTCTCAACTGTTTAAGGCACTGAAAACTTCCTTCACTGTCTATAACTTAACTTACCCTTTTTATAGAGGCTTTCCCTCTGGTCTTTACTCTTTACTGGCCCTTTATGGAAACAGGCATCTCTGTGTACATACTTTCCAGCTGGGCCTTGTTCTTCCTGTCACTCTGCAGCTGCTGCACTCCCACTTCATCTTTCCCCACTTTCTCCAAGGGCTTGACTCCCACTGCTTGGGAAGCAGCTTCTTGCCCTTTGGGGTAGTGGTTTGTAGGGGTAGGTGGTTGCAGAAAGGAAAACTGAGCTGAAAGAGGTCCCCTTCAGCAGATGGTGCTGCTGCAAAAAAGGTATGGTTTTCATCCTGCATTATCTTCAGGGGTAGCTCTGTAAGGAAGAACTCCCATGAGGGTTGTATTTCTCCCTATGCTTGGATTTAATGTTGTAACTAGTTCCGAAGCTTAGGCGTGGGTAAAACTGCCATTTGTGGAAGCCCCTTTGCTACTGTGAGCTTCCCAGGACCCTTTTGCAGGTATACTCATCCCTGTTCCACTCATCCTGCTTCTCAGGCACCGTTGGAAGTAAGCAGTGATGGGTGTATGGCACAGCCTCTTTTCTCTGCCTTCCTCCCACTTGATATGAAGATAATGGGAATAAAAGGCTCCTGGCTATGGCTTGGTGGCTTTTCTGGCTGTGCTGGACCACAGCCCATCACCCTGGGGAGGTTGCTTTGCTTCTGTACTGCTCCAGCCTTGGGTTTCTGTGGGTTGCTGGCTCTGGGTAGGGCTGGTCCTGCAAGCTTGCTTGGGGTGGGTTTGGCAACACGAGTGAGAGAAATATACAACTTCCTAGGAGAACTGCTGGTTTGGGAATGTGGCTGTGCCAGGGTAAGGGACTTGGGCAGGGCACTGGGGTGATGCTGAATGTTTCTGCATCATCACCTCAATATTGTGGAAGGACATGAGGACACTTGGGTGGCCTGAGGTACTTATTTGCCTGAAGCACTTGCACTGCTCATCTCTGCAGCCATCAGTGGGATGGGCAGCAGCTTCAAGGTGGCTTGTGTTTGTGGTTGCTTGGTGAAGGGCAGTGTTGTTGTATTAGAGAGGAAAAGAGTGGAAACAGACTGCTGTGTCCTGCCTGTCCATCTTTTGGGGGAGAGAGGGCCATGGCCCCCATTTCTCAGCTGCTGTGGGCTGGGAGGTGAAGGTCACGAAGGCTCTGCTCTGGTTTGCGAGCTCCTGGCCCAAAATCTGTCCTCAGGCAACTTTTATAAGATTGGACCCCATAAAAGGGTTATCATGTTCCTGGCAACCCAAGTCACAGACTTCAGCAGAGCCCTGTCAGACCTTACTGCCACCTTCTCTCTGCTTGGCTCTTTCCCCAGTCATCCCCAGCCCCATCCTAACAACAGATACACATAGTTGCCATGGGAACAGGAATTGGCTGCTTATTCTGATTTTTGTGGCAAACTCCAGGAGAGTTGTTGGCTGTTTTTTTTAATAGCAGGCAGGAGGTGGCCCAGGTTGTGAAAGGTGGTTGACTCAGGGTGCTTTGAACTGGCCCACAGGATGTTCAGCTCCAAACATCCTGTCTGAGGGGCACCTCCCCATGGTGGCTTCTCCTTTTATCTGCCTCTTCTGAGTAATAACCTCCTTGCTGACACATCTGGAGAGAAAGAAGGACAGGCAGGAGTCACAGGTAAACTCTTCCATCTGTCAATTGGTGAGCAGCTGTGCCGTGGGATGGACATGGCTGCTGGAACTTGGAAAGAAGGAACATGGGGAGAACATCCATGAGAGGCAAGGGTTCAGTGTGATGACAGCTGTGAGTGGGGCTGGTGGAACTGGTGCTGATGGTGCCAGAAATCTCTTGCTTTAGCCATTTTTATGGGGGATTATTGTGTTTTGGAGCTGCTTGATAGCAGAGGATGGAAGTTGTTCAGCCTGAAGAGGAGAAGGCTCTGGGGAGGCCTTGGAGCCCCTTCCAGTGCCTAGAGGGGTCCCAAGAGAGCTGGAGAGGGACTTCTGGAGTGTCAGGACAAGGGGATGGCTTCCCACTGCCAGAGGGCAGGGATAGAGGGGATATTAGGAAGAAATCCTTCCCTGAGAGGGTAGGGAGGCCCTGGTACAGGATGCCCAGAGAAGCTGTGGCTGCCCCTGGATCCCTGGAATGTCCAAGGATGGAGGAGGAGTCACAAAGAGAAGACTCTCCCAAATGTCTGCGAACAGGTGCTGAGCTTGTCCTCTGCACACAAGCTGGCTGTCCTGAAATGCTGATGGGTGCTTGTAGAGAATGCTGGCATATCCAGAGGGACAGCAGCAATCCCCTCCGCTAGAGCCAGTGGGGTGTCAAAATCATGGATGGTTATGGATTTGGAGCTGCAATGGCTCCAGGGGAGAGCCTGGAAGTTGGGCAGGAATGCTGTCCTTCCCAAGCTGAGCCTGAGGAGGCTGTGAGCAGTCAGGCACGGCTCTGGAAGGACAGCAGGCAGCTCCCAGGGACGACTGAGCAGGAGCATCACAGCCTGGAAGCTCTGGAGGGAGAAGGGCAGCTCAGGTAATAACTTCTGTCTGCAGCCATATTTCAAGTGCTCTGACAGACAGAGCAGCTCCCAGGAGAAATAAATAACCTGATGTCTCTGCTCTTTGCTGGCTGCCACTTCCATGAAGCTAAATGAGCTTTTATGTGAGTGTGAGCTCCAAAGCTGGAGTGGGGAAAGCCAGTGGGTCAGGGGTGTCAGGGTTGGGTTTGTTGGGCTGATAGAGGGGCTCTGTGAATGTGGGGGTTGTTTTTCAGTGCTTCAAATATGTGAGCTGTGCAATCAGACTGTTGCTTGGAAACGTCTGGTTTTGCTGGCGAATAGTGGCTGTTTTATAAAAAGAGTTTTTTTTTTTTTTTTTTTTTTTTTTGGTGAGTGAGTTACATGCAAACTGCTGCTTGTCTGATGGTGCTGCAAGAGGGATACCCCAGGACATGGCTGGATTCTTAGAAGTGTTAGAAGTGTTCAAGACTAGGTTGGAAGGGGCTTGGAGCAATCTGGTCCAGTGGAACATGTCCCTGCTCATGGTAAAGAGATGAACTCTAAGGTCCCTTCTAGCCCAAACCATTCTGGGGTCTATGGTGGCTGTTGAAGAGCTGTTTCCAGTTGCTGGAAAGCAAAGGATACTTGTGACAACTCCCCAAAGCCTTGCTGGATTGGGCTGCAGAGGGGTTGTGAAGCAAGGGGGTCGCTGGTGCTACAAGGAAGAGTGAGGCTGCTCTGCTGGGGAGAGGGATGGTCAGGGTAGGAGATTCCAGGGACAGCTCTGAAACAGCAGATTGGGTCTGCTACTAACTCAGGCCAAGGGGGACATGCCAGGTGGATGTGGGGTGACAGATGCCCAGGTTTATCCTGGATGCTGGTGTGGCTTGGAGCAGCCTCTGGGGCTGCAGGTGGGACACGTTTGTCATTTCTGGGCTCTGGGGTATCTCTGCTCTCCTTCTCGCCTCCACTTCATGCCAAATTAATGTTCCTGACGTGTCTCTCAGTCAGGGTGCACTCCAACTTTAGGCTGTTGCCCTTGCAGTCACAAGTAGGACAATGGTAAAATTTGGTTATGTATCATGCTGTTGTGCTATGCTTAAATGCACTTTATTGTTAAACACTTCAGATGTAGATGTCTGTGCAGGGAAGATAAGTGTCCTGGCTGGAGTGCCAAGGGTATAATCAAGAAAGATGTGGGTTCTCCTGGGGCATCAGCCACCTCACCCTAATGCAGGAACCCCAAATAGAGCAGAGAGTCATCCCTGATCCCCAGCTCCTGGATGGGACATTTCTCACCTACCTAAAAGGCTGTTTAGTATTTTCCACCCTGAAAGGAAACCTTAGCATAGATTTGAGCCTTTTCCAGATTGCCAGTGTTGCAGAAATGCAAAGCATGACACTGGTTTCCACGTTCCAATCCTGTGTTTGCCACACAGAGCTGAGCCAGTCTGACCCATGCTGGCTCTGCAGCCACAACCTGACCTGGAACGTCTTGCAGAGCTCTTCCTCACCTCAGGCACTCGCATGCCACATCCTACCCTTGTTTTGCAGTGCCTAATTACTTTCTAGTGTGGGAGGACTCGGAGAACGTGCTGGAGTTGTTCATCCAGCCTTTGTGATTTGCTTTGGTATTTATAAACACAGTGAGGATGTGATCTGTGATGCAAGGGCAGGTCGGTGTGGAAGCTTTGGAATGAGTAATGCCTTCCTCTGTGCACATCCAAGCTGCAGAAAAGCACCGGAAACCCATGAGAAGGAGAAAAGTGAGTCCTCCTTAGGTGGTAGAAGCTTACAGAGAGCAAGGAGCTCTAGTGGTCTTTCTGGAGGGAACAAGACCATCCCCAGGTAAAACAATGCTAGAAACAGTTTGATCATTATTTATTCCTTTCTGTGCTCGCTACACTGGGATTTTTCTAAGGAATTTTGTTATGGCTGAAATACTTTGCAGGATATAAATTTGCTTTACCTTTGCTCCTCTCCATCCTACTTGGTTGGTATTCTGACATTGATCTGACTTAGTCAAGGCTTTCTTTATGCTTCTTTCTAGAGAGAGGAAATCTCTTGTGTTAAATCACCACTTGTGTGCCACACAAAGGTTGTGTGGAATATGCATAAGGCTCTTTTTCTAAATGTTAATGGTTCCTGGGTTGCCTCCTCCTGCAGAAAAAGCCTTCACTGGCTGGAGATCCTAATCCAGCACTGGATTCACGCCCGGGTAATTGCCTAGTTTGGAGCAAGTTTATGGTCTAAGGAAATAATTGTCATGTTGCTTTTTATTGGTAAAAACTTGGTTGTGCTTCCTCTTCTAATAGCTGTTACGCTTTCTTGGACACTACTGTATTGTTTTCTGGCATGAAGTTCTGATGATTTTATACACAGCCACATGAATACATATATACACACATGTACACAGTGGCAGTTTCCCTGTGCTGATATCCCACTTCTGACATTCCCTGTTTGCACCTGAGCCATGTGCACCTGCTCTGTTGCGATGTTGATCCCTGGGGATGCTGAGCAGCCCAACTCCCTTGGGGATGCTTTAGGTTGGTCCTCAGCCATTGTTTGTCCTTGCAGGTCCAGAGAATGAGCCCGATGCCAACAACTTTTTTGGGCAGTGCCCTCCGGGGCACTTTCTTCTTCGCCTTTGGCCTGTGGTGGTCGGTGAGGTACCCCCTGAAGTACCTCAGGAGGAAAGGGGGTGCTGAGGGCCAGCCGGGCCGTGGGCACACAGAAGTCTTCGAAGGCGCAGTCAAAGCTTTCTTTGCTCTAGTAGGTAAGAGAGGGTGATGATGAGTCTGTGCCCCAATATCTACTAGCACAGCAGCAACTCTCCCACAACACTGGGCCTGTTTTAGGGGGAAACATCTGGTATGGGAGGGCTTAGGGACGTGCTTGTCATACACCCTGGATGAGGAGCTTGCTGTCGTTCTCCTGGACAACACCACCACAGCTCCACACCTGCAAAGGAACATTCCCTCAGGCTTGTCATTTCCCCATGTATAAGGAAAAGTGACCTTTTCTCTCTTTGTCCAGGAATACTGGTGGAGCAGTTTGTCCCCAGTGGTCCCCACCTGCAGCTGTACAGCCCCAAGACGCACAGCTGGACTGACCTCACCCACTGGCACTACTCCACCATCTACCTCTTCTTCCTCCTCTCCGGCATCACAGATGTGGTCTCACACTCCCCACTCAAGCTGCCCCCTGGCTTGGACCGGCTCTCGCTGTCCCTGGCTCTGCTTGTGGAAGGTGAATTGCACCTGGTGCTAAGGGAGGACACAGAATAAGGAATTGCTGCAGTGCTCATGGGTGTGACAGCTCCTGGGCAGTCTGGGGGCCACTAAGGCAGACCTGCAGGGGGTGTGGATGCACGATGACACTGGCTTTGTGACAGTCACCCCCCTCCCTGCTCCTCCTAAAGATGGATATAACCATAGCTGGATGCCACAGGGGATGCTTGAGGGATCTGTTCTTCTCCTGGGGGCCAGCAGCTGTCTCACTCTGAAGTTACAAAAAGGTGTAATCCTCCCACCTCGGTTGGATGCAGAGGGACAGATCCTGATACAAAGCTCCCCACCATCTTTTGAGCTCAAGGTGCCCATCCCTGTTCTCCTCCTGCAGCCCTGGCTGGGACACAGGGATCCCCCCATGTAAAGGGGCTCAGAGACCTCCACAGGTACAGGGGTTCCTTGGGAGCATAGCTGATCCAGTGCTGGGGCTGCCTGCTGATTGCAGAGGAAAGGTGGTGACAGCAGCTGGTGGCTCTCTGGTTCTTCCCCCCAAGGCAGATCATGGAGCCTAAGAGTGAACTTTCAGATGATTTAAAGAGAAAAATCCCAGGGTATACTTTGCTAACACAGGGTGGATCTTGGCAGGTTTGCTCTTCTGTTTCCGTGACTACAGTGATGCTATGCTGGACCAGCACCTCCACTCCCTGCTGGCCATGGCCATCTTTGCCGGAGCCTTCTGTGCCCTCCTAGAGGTATTCCTCCGAGACCATATCATCCTGGAGACATTCAGGACCAGCTCCTTCCTTCTCCAGGGCTCTTGGCTTTGGCAGGTCAGTGTGTATCCAGCATTCTCCTCAGTTCATTGCACCCAGGAAGGCAAGTGGAGTGGGGTTGCCCCTGTAGGCACATCTGTTGGGGTTAAACTTCTAGGCTGTTCAAATATATTTGTAAATAAGAAGAGGAAATGAGGCTCAGTGCCAGAGCTGCCATCGTGAAGTGCATGTGTAATGTAGCAGCATGGACAGACCTGAAAATGAATGGAAAATGGAAATTGGAGCCCACAAGGGAAGGAAACCACAATCATGAATTTTTATTAATTTTATTAGGTCCATTTTCTTCCTCTGTTTGTTCCAAGTAACTGGAAACATCTGGAAATCTCTCATGTAATCTCCCAGCTTTTGGTGTAGGAGGAAATGCACAGACTGCCAATGTCACCTTTTGGATGTCACCCTTTTCCAGGATGCTGGGCTTGCACTGCAAGCCCTAAGGATTATCTGCAGAGAATCCATCCCCTCCTGACATCTTTGTGTCAGTGGCTGGGGAATCCAAGGGCAGTGTCCCAGGTGTTGCTTGGGGTTACAGTGCCTCTAGTCCACAGTCAGCTGCAGCAGGTGGGGTAAAATCAGGAGGAAAACAGGAGGGATGTGCTAAAGCCTGACTTCTCTTTCATCTGTGACCAGATTGGGTTTGTGTTGTCCCCTCCGTGGGGAGGACCAGGCTGGGACCAGACTGACTCCAGCAACCTCTTGTTCCTCACCATGTGCTTCTGCTGGCACTACATGGGTGCTCTCGCCATTGTGGCCACCAACGCTGCTGCATCCCGCTGGTATGAGGGGGTCCTGACACAGTGCTTGGGCTGGGATGGCCAAGAGCAGCACCCAGATCCAGCAGTGGGCTGGGAAATCCATGCACCAGTGTCTCAAGGGATAAGGAGTGTGGGTGTCCATGCATATCCAAACGTGGCTTGGCTGGAAGGGGTGGGCTCCGTGCTACCACAGAGCACCCTTCCCAAGCAGGGTGGGGTAGCCGGTGGTTCTCACTACCCACAAGTCCCTGACCATTGTCACTGTCTCTCCTGCAGCTGCAATGAGTCCTGCCAGCTGAAATTTGGGGACATCGACGTAGAGTTGGACTGTGGCCTGTGCCTCCACAGAGGAAAGAAGAGCTCCAGTGGCGCCTTGCTGCCGGAGAGCAGCTTGGATGACAAATGAGGCTGTGGTGTGCATGGAAATCTCTTCCCTGGTGGTTTGGAGCTCTTGAGATGAGGTTTTTAATTAGTCTTGATAAATTACAGCAGCACTTGACAGTGGAGCATCAGAAGTAGGAAGCAGGACCCTGAGGCAGAGCGTGACAGGAGATACCAAGTCTTTCCTTGTGCATCCCTTTGGTAGCCACAAGCTCTTAATTCTCTGAGCTGCAGCTCAGGCTGCAGAGTGCAGGACTAGTTTGCTGTTGGAGTCCAACTGGAGTGGCAAATCTGACTATTTTTTCTAACATTTTCCCTTCTGCTTCCTCAGAAGGGAGCCAAGCCAGGGTTCAAAGCTCCTTGTGGCTGTCGTTCACTCTGATGTTAATGGAGAGGGTTTTGTACTAAGCTGAATGTACAATCTGTGATCACCAATAAAGTGCTTTAACACATCTCCATGGATCTCTTGAACACTGTGCTGCAGACTGAGGTGTTGGGGAAGATGATACAGGAAAGCCTTATAAATATAATTGCCTGGCAAAAGATTTTGAGAATATGGAAACTATAAGTGAGATTGAAATGAAAGCAAGCTTTGAGATACCTTACTTACTGAACAACTGGAAAACAATGGTATGGCCGGCTGAAGGTAATCCCCATTTGATGAAACAATACCCTCTGTTTGCAGACAGGTCCAAGGGTCAGACCAGACCCTAGTAGCTTAGCAGAAGGGGTCCAAAAAGTAGTTTTTTAGGGTTTAAAATGTAACACAGTATGGTAATGTAGTGATTCTTATAGGCCGTATGTAAATGCCATAGGATTTGAGTCTTGTATTAGATTGGTTAGTAAGAATTAGAATATTCAACACAGAAGAAGATTTATTGTATTGTAACGGGAACCATTCCTTCATTCTCTCTTCATTGTCTTCATCCTTTCTTTACCACACTCTTGCTTTCTTTCTCTTCATTCTCTCTTTACCACACTCTTGCATTCATTCTCTTTACTCTTCCTCACTCTCTCTCTCTCTGCTGCTCTCTTTACCTCTCTCTTTGGGGCCTGCTCCGAGCTGCAGCTGGCAGCTCCAAGCAGGGCCCCTGCACCCACGCCCTCTGCAACAAACCACAAGTCCCAAGACCTGGCTTCAGAGATCTCTCGTCTGCATTTGTCCCGGCCATCCTGACCCCCTGCACTCCTACACTGAGACAATGTGGGCACAAAATGGTTTGGGCAGTGGATGAAATATCTGAGGGGTGGGACTGTGTATGATTTAATGTGGATAAATCTGCCCAGGGAAGGGTGGATGGAAAGGATGGAGGGTAGCTGCTCTCCTGCTTGTTTATCATCAGAAGCTGAGTTAGGCACATGAACCAGGGGATTGGTGTGTTCCTGGGAGATGGGATGTTTGCTGGGCAGGGGCTTGGCTGAGAGACCCTTGAAGCAAAATGATGGTTTCAGCTGGCTGGGGGTGGATGTATGGATGGTCTTGGGAAGTCTCTGAGAGCCCTGCAGTGATTTCAATTTTTCTGCAACACCTTTATTCTCTGCTTGGAGCTGGTCACTTCCAAACAAAACCCTCCAGTTAGGGGGGTCTGCCTTGCTGTTGGAGTCTCCTTTTTTTTGCAGCAGAACAGTGTGGGGAGATCCTGCTGGCAGGGAGATGGAGAACAAAACCAAGTTTAAAAGATAGCATTAGGAGGATTAGTGAAAGACCATCACTAATCATCATCCAAAAGTTCATCATCAGCATCTAAAATGTTTGTGCCACGCCCTTGGCTGAGTGCTGGGCTGGGTGAACAGGGGAGCACCAGTAGCACTGATTTTATTATCTTCCAACACATTTACTGTATTCCCCTAAGAAATGCAAGAGACAATTTAGTCTGAACACATCCCTGATGTGCTGCACAGGCTGGGAGGAAAGAAAAATTCCTCCTGCCTCAGACCAGTTGCGAGTCTCAGCTCCATGGGGGCTCCCTGGAAGAGTGAGTACTGCCTATTTAATTTTTTATTTTGCATTTTATTTTTATTTTTTATTTGATTTTTGGTTTTTGGTTTTTTGGGTTTTTTTTTTGGGTATTTTATTCTTATATTTTCTCCTTTTGGAGCAAGGCTGTAAGAAGACCAATGCTTTGTGTCCAGAGAAAAGCCTCAAGGAGCTGAGAAAACCAAGTGCAGTACTTTGGGGTCCCACGTTTGTCAACCACACACAGACGATGAAGCAGGCTGCCCTCCTGAGCAATGTTTTCTCCAGGACCTGGTTGCCTTTAAGTCAGGCTGATGTGGAAATCCAGTACTGGAGTGAGAGCTTGCATTGTGCTCCATGGAGGTGATGTGCTCCCATTATTAATAATCCTCCTGGGACTAGAAGTGGGGTCATTGTGTCAAGTTGTTATAGACTGGCTGCCACTAATGGGAAGCTCAGTGCAGAAGTTACAACCTGGTGTACTGAACTTGAATTGAAATGAAGGGGATAAACAATCTCTTTTCCCTTTGATCAACTGATGTTACGTTTTTCCTGGGTTTTTTTCTGCCCAAATGTTATCTTTGCAGTGTTGAATCTCTTACTGAGGGTTTGGCTGCATCAAATGTTGGGTTTTTTGGGTGATGTTTCTTCTTTCTTTGAATAAATGTAAGTAAGAGCAAATCAAAATCATCATGATGTATGTTTTGAGTGGGATCACACTCCAAGCCCAAAAAGGTTTCTTTGAGCAGGGCAAACAAAATTACCTGTTACCATGTGAGGTGATAGATACCCCATATTGGATACATGACTAATGTTCACCATAGCAATAAATTAGAAAGAAGACATGACATGAGGTTGTTGAGGCTGTGGCTGTGTTTGTTGAACAGTTCCCAGCTAGCATAGGTGTGGGATTGGTATTTCCTGTAACATCTTCTCTCCCAGTGAAGCCTGAAGGCAATAAAACTCCTTGGGTAGAGAGTCAGCCCATGGCAGGGGTTTGGAACGAGATGATCTTTAAAATCCCTTTCAGCCCAAACCATTCTGTGATTCCATGACTAGACAAGATGCAAATGATCAGTAAAGACCCCATTGTCCACCCAAAAGTGTTGCTGGTCATGTGCTGTGGACACAGGCGGCCCTGAACTAGGTGGGAGGTGGACACGTGTTTCATTGCAGTCCCTGCCTCTCCAAGGCAGGTTAGGATGTGTGCCTGTGGGAGTTTAATTACAGGGGACCTCATTATTTATCATACACAGACCTGACAGATGCTGTTCCTGTTATTTTTCGACAGAACATTAAATATTTTGTGTAGCTCCTGGTCTGTCTGCTCTGTTAGTCCCCAGGGAGATGTAGAGATGTGGATGACTTTGTTTTTCCATGGCCTGTGGGCTGAGATTCCCTGAAAAATATCTTGGCCAGAAAGCGATGCTGTGCCTCTTTGTTGTTCCACACAGTTAAGCATTAAATTATGCTGCTCAAATCAGGATTTAAGGTAATTCTTAGCAGCATTTTACCTTTTTTCTTGCCTATTGACACACAGAAACACCAAGACTGGTGGTTTTGATGACAAATATTCCCTGCTGCACAGTTAAATTTGGAGAATTGATTGAGGTATTCAGAACACATGTGCTGAAGTGTTTGGAAGGAACAGGGACTTTTGCACTTCCAGACTGAATTCACAAGTTTTCTCACAGCAAGGGTTGGGAGAATGTCATGGTAAGTTTTCCCATTTCCACAGATCCTCTGCTGCTTGTAAATGTCAGGAACAGGCCTTTACACTGGAGGAACTGGCCATAGAAACCTTTGGAAGATGGCTGGGTGTAATTTGGGTATCTCTTGCCCCAGCCAGAGGGAAGAGAAACTTCTTGAGACCGTATTGAAAAATGCTGCTGGATGAGCTGAGGTGCTTTACAAACCCTCAGTACTCAGATCTGTATGCAAAACCTTTTATTGTTATTGCTGAGAGATTTGCTGAGGATACATGGTTTTAGGAGTTGAAATTAGCACTTTAAGCACCACTAAAATCTATTGTTTCAGCTTAATTATTAAATTTAGCTTCTAAACTTAATGCAATTGCTGTTCAGAGGACAATCGGGTTTTCTAGGTCACTCATCTCTTCCAGAAGTTAAAAATTTCCATTACTTTTTTTTCTTTTTTTTTTTAATCTTAATGTATTTCTTGCCTATTAACTCAAGTGATTTAAGAAACAACAGTCAGCAGTATATGGTTACTTTCCTCTGAGGATGCACAATCTGGATCTCATCCAAGGTTGAGGCGAGGCTGCACCTCGAATAGTGTGTTCAGGTTTGAGTCCCTCCCTACAAGGAAGACATCGTGGTGCTGGAGATTGTCCGGAGAAGGGAACAGAACTGGAGAAGTGCTGCCAAAAAGGAGGAAGTTTTCCAGCTCTGGCTGGAGTAGTTTCCTTGGGAGGCTGGAGGTTCTTGAATGTGCCTGGGTGGTGATCATGAAGTGTTAGGTGGAGAGGAGGCAGCTCCTGCTTCAAGGATGCTCTGGTTCCAGCAAGAGTTACACAGTGTAACAGGGGTGATAAACCCATTGCTAATTGTTAATGTGTTTCCACTGTACTTCATGAAATTTCAGACCAGCAAACAGTTTGATGAATGCATGTGTATAATGAGATATTCAAATATAATGAATCTTAAGACTTAGAGTGGCCTTATTGAAAAATATACAGTTTTCCCCTGGGTGTAACATCTGTGGAAGTCTCGTAGTGCTCACATCACTCACCTCTTTCCTGACATGTCTATGAATTCCTGGGAGATGTTTCTTTTCCCAGCACTGCTTTAAAAATAGATACCAGTGACTGTGTTTTGTGGCAGGAAATAAAATTTAAAAATCCAGATGTGCCAATAAATATATCACCAAAAAATTGCCCCGTTTATTAACCTTAATAATATTTATTTTCCCTGCAGACTTAGGGGAGGTTCATCCACTATGTGAGTACTGAGGCTGGTGGTAGGATGCCTCATTGCGCTCCGTTTCTGCTGGTTCTGTGAGGTGTTTTCAGTTCACTAGGAGCATCCTTTTCAGCACAGTAAAGTCTGGTAAGATGGTTATTACACATCCTACTGATTTCCAGAAAGCAACATGGAAACACCTTTCGTGCAACTATTTAAATCTGGTGAACCTTTTGTCATCAGGACATCTCAGCAAACCTGAGCTCTTCTTTGGTGTCTCCAGCTACAACAGCAGCCAGGCTTCTCTCTGCCTTCTTGCCTCAGTTTAAAGTTGGATGTAGAGACAAAGAAAGGTTTTTCTAATGCTTAGTATCATTATCCAGTACTTTCCTCTGGTTTGATTGTGTGTGCTGGGTAGAGATACCCACATATGCATGGTGATATTGTGGTGGGGGTGTGAGTTACCTGGATTAAAAGATGAGTTACCTGGATTTCAACCATGAGCTGCCAGCACTACTTGGAAGCCTAGCTGAAGCCAGCAGTAGTGAAGTGAAACCTGGAAAAGCTGCTTTCCAGAGCTGATGCTGGGATTCTGAAAGAACAGCTGTTGCCTCTTGTTCACCTTCCTATACTGGGTAGTTCAATTGGCCCTTGTTTCTCAGGCTTTTGCTGTTGGAAAATAAAGTATGTAGTTCTTGCACTGATGTGCGAGTGTAGTAGAGAGGTGTTATTTGAATCTATCAAATAACATAATTTTTGATTTGCAGCATATTTGTAATTCATCTGTTCTGCTGACCTGATGTGTTTCCCTACAATGTGTTATGAGTGCTCCATCAGTTGCTCCATCACCTGCTGAGTGCTGCCACTGCCATGAAAAGGTGGAAAAAATGTCCTTTCTTGCTGGTTTTAGGGGACACCTTTTTCCCCCTAGGGGCTGCTGGCATCTGATGAACATGGTGCAGCTCCCATTTCCTCTGTTTCTTCCTCACTGGGAGACATTACTGTCACAATGGACAAAACCTACCCGATTTTGCAATTTATCAGAATAAAAATTCTACCTGGCCAAGCTGTGGCACAGCTCCTGTGAGGGCTGGGTCTTAACTATACCCTGACCCCAGCAGTGTCACAGAAAGGAGAAATTTTTATTCTTAAACTCTGTCAGTTTCACATTTAATTATCCTGAAATTCAAAGTATTTGTTTTAGATTGTGTAATATTCTACACAGGGCCAGGAGTTTGAGTTTGTTTGGCTTTAAAGAGAACCAAAAGGGTTTAAAAGAGGAGATTTGGGGTTTAAAAGAGACAGTTTTTTAGGTTTAAGTTTTTGTATTGTGCTGTAGTTCTGCTTCAACCCAATGTTGTATCAACCATTTTTGTTATAGAAGCCTTCGGAAGGTGGGAGCAGAAAAGAGGAGTTGGCCCAAAATCTTTGTCTTTCCTAGGAATCCAATAAAGAATAGAAGATGCTCAGCTGCTGGTTTTAATTTTTGACTGAAGGAAAACTAAATTACTGTGTACATATCTGTGTACAGTCTAAGTTTCCTGATGTTCTGTAGCAAATTCCAGGTAAAATTTGGATTTAAATGGCAAAATAAGAACTGGAGATGCAGTTCCCAGCTTAACTCCTGGAGGCAGAGCTGTAGAGTTTAATTAACCAATTGATTAATTATCACTTGAGCACATGGATTGCTTGATTGAGCTTCTGTAGAAACCAGTTTTATATTTTAGACCAGCTTTAACAGCAGAGCTGGAGCCTCTCAGAAAGCACTGGGTGTGTAAACATGACTGTAAAGCTGTTTTGTGGGCAAAGAAATTCCTGTTCTTTGGGTAGAGAACGTGTGTTCTGTGTTTAATTGGAAGAGGAGAAGCTTCATGGTTAAAGATGATTTAGACCAAGTGCATGGGATCTTTGTTCAACCAAAATGCAACACCCTTAAAATATGTTTTTTAAAAAGTAAAAATAAAATAACTTTTGCTTTACTTTTAATTTTTGTTTTAAACTTTGCTTACTTTTGTTTTCACTTATTGTTATTTACTTTAACTTTCACCTTTTTATTTTTGCTTTTATTTTCAGTTATTTTTATATTAATTTCTACTTTTTATTTTAAAAATGAAAATATATTTAAATACTAAAGAAAAAAATCCAAACACTACCAGGTCCCCCCCGACTTGTTTCACACCAACCAAAATCCCAACCATTGAGATAGATTGTCCCCTGATATTTACTACTGTAAAAATGAAAATTGCAGCTCCTCTCCTAGAGTTTATACATTAAAAAAAAAGCCCTACCCTGGAAAAGAAGTAACACACTAACTACCTGGAAGTGTGGTCCTCTGGTTTAGAAGGCATCCAAAACCACAGAATATCAAAAATTCATTCAAATGAGCCGACTTCTGAGTCCTTAATTGTAGAGACCCTGGGGGGCATCCCCTTGGTTAGGGAGACACAAAAAACTCCCCTCAAAAAGCTTTTAAGATGCCATTGGCTCCTTCCCCTGTTCCTGTGTCTGCTCCTATGTCCCTGAGCCACTCCCTCCCTATTCCCCCATTGATCCTTGTCTTTGTGCTGCCCCGATGCCACTGTCCAGCCCCGGCCTCTGGGCACAGAGAAAGCTGGAGACCCCCCAGGAGGGTGCCTGGCACCCTGAACATCTTACCAGGTGCTGAAGTGTTTGTGGGTCCCAGGACAAGGGGAGAGATGAGTCTGACTCCATATTTCTTAGAAGGCTGATTTATTGTATTATGATATTATATTAAATTATATTAAAAAGTGCTGTACTAAAGCTATGCTAAAGCTATACTAATCTATAGAGAGAAAGGAATACATCAGAAGGCTAGGAAAGGAATGAATAATAAAAACTCATGATAGATCAGAGAGTCTGACACAGCTGGACTGGGATTGATCATTAAGTAAAAACAATTCATGGAACCAATCAGAGATGCACCTGCCACATTCCAAAGTAGTAAAACACAAGGAGAAGTGATCAGATAATATTATTTACATCCTCCTCTGAGGCTTCTCAACTTCCCAAGAAAAGAAATCCTGGTGAAGGAATTTTTCAGAAAATATCACAGTGACAAATGCGCGTCTTAATTAAACATCTGTGGATACTACTTTTTGCTTCCTTACCCTGGACTTTATTAGCAGCAATTCAGGCTGCAACATCTAACAGAAAAAAAAAAATCACTATGATTTCCATACTGAAGCTCCTTTTCTCAGCAAGATATTCCAAGTATACCAGTAAAGTGTTGTGATGGATGGACCCATCCCAGGCTGTATGTGTGTGTGTGTGTCTATATATATATATATATATATATACACACACATATATGGATAGTCTGTAAAAGTAAAAAACACTTGAACATCCTCAAATACCCAGTGTCTTGGAAAAAAATGAACTGACAGCACAGGAATAAATGTACCACCTAAACCCAGAGTGTGATACAGAGCATAGACTAGGCCATTGGAAATTCAAGTGTTTTCTGCTTTTTAAAAAATAAACTTGAGCAAGTAGGCCTGGAATTATTACAAGGACTTTTCTCATCTGTGGCTTGTAGTTCTTGGTGCATCATCCTGAAAAACAAAGGATGCTTCAAGTTCAACCCAAAAAACTGGTTTTGGTGTTCACTCTTCAAAGCAAGGAGAAAGCAATTAGCAAAAGGCAATACAGACAACATTCCCAGAGCTATGAGCAGAGAAAGGCACTAAATACTTAATCTGTACAAAAAGGATTATTAATGAAGTAATTGGAATAGCTGAAGGCTGGATCTGTGACCAAGCCTTGGGATAGTTCCAGTCTAGTTCTTTATACTCAGTAACTGGAGTGAGCTCCAGGTAGTTTACTTGTGTCACCAGCAAGAGGTAAACCCAAAATTCAGCTCTTAAAAAACCCTCAAACCACTGGGAATCCATCTCACCAGAGAATGGCTGGATTATTCCTTTATCTGCAGTTTATTTATTTTCCAGTATCCAAATACTTACGTGGCCTCAAGGAATGTTTCCTTCCTCATGCCTGCTGAAAACTCATGTCCATAATTGCATCTTCACAGGGTAACACAAAATCTAAATCAGATGATCCTGTTACATCCAAAAAAGTGACACCAAAAGGTGGACAAGGCTGAGCCCCAGAAAAAGGGCTGCACACAAATAAGTTTGCCCAGAGGAGGAAAAAAGGATGATATTTCCCTGTGGCCTGCTCTCAATGTAAAGATCCCCCTTTAGACTGCCCTGGCCTCAGATAATCACATAGTTTTTCTTGCCCCAAAACCCGTGGATACGGGCAGGAGACCTGCTGCTGAAAAGGGAGTTTTCTATTTGACCACCCAGAGACCTGCTCTGACCCAAGATGGGAGTTCAGCGAGATGCCCTCCAGAAGTTCCTTCCAGCCTTCATTTCTCGTGAGCCTGTACCAGCTGCAGGATTATTCCCTGCTGGACCACCACACAGAGAAAACAATTATTCCTCACTCTGCATTTGGTGGGGCAGTGCCAGCCCCAGGAGAACCAGCCCCATTCTGTTCTCCACTGCAGGAAGCAGAGGTCCCGGTCAGCACACAGAACAGCCCATCCCCTCCCTTTCACACATACACCCTGCAAGCCCAGGCAACACCACCAAAAGCCCAATCTGTAAGACCTCTGTAAGGTTGCTCTAAGAGCAGGCTCTCTGCCGGACGTTCACAAACACACCCTGACGCACCGAGCCCAGCTCCAGGATGGCAGCTCTGTGCCAAGTCCCCATTCTAGAAGCCACCCAGGGAGCAGCTGAGGGAGCCAATCCCACTGCTCAGAAGCCTTTACAACCACTTTCTCCCTCCAGGTGTTTTCTCTGAAGCGCTTGTGCTTTCAGCTAAAAAAATAAATCCACCCTGGCACCATCCAAGAGACCAGAGTTTCCCTCTTTTTGGAGCTTGCCATAGACAGAGCCCTTCCTCTCAGAGACCTTGCAGGAGGATACATCAAACAGCTGCTGTGATACAATCAAGAAGGGATATTAAATCCATCAACCATCTGCATCTCCCTTACCCCTCGCTGACACTGTCTAGAGCACCAGAACAGAAGCACCCTCAGCCTCTTCAAAATCAGAGCAATATGTTTTACAGGGAGAGATTCTTCATAGCCACACACACGAGATGAGCAGAAAGTTCAAAGCCAAGAGTGAACACATTCAAAGTCTCAGGTATTTCACTTCCTGCTGCACAGTCAGGCAGAGAAAAGCCCCTGGTGTGCAGGCAGCGACTCAGAGGAGGGAATCGATGTTCTTCCTGCCAGGGAATGTTCCCAGGGAGCAGTTGAGGAGAAGGAAGGAGATCCCTGCTCTTACATGGAACAAGTGAGATGCTCCTGAGAAGTTCCTGCCTCCAGAGTGGCCTCCAGCCCAGATCCAGAGGACAGATGTTGCTGTGGAGACTGCAAGGATGTTGAGGATGTCAGGAGGATCATTCGCAGGTAAACTGACTCCCCTTGCTCTTTCTGCTCTCACATTCAGGGATCACACAGGGAAATCTAAGGTATGGAAACAGAACTTTGGCTAAGGCTCCTACCTTCCCATAGCACAGCCAGGCTGTGGGACCCAGAGCTCCACAAAGCTCTGACATGGGAGGATGAGGGAGCACGCAGAAAACACGGATATCCCCAAGCTGTTTCGCTCAGACACAATTCAGGTATTAAGTTCCACAGACTCTGTCCCATCACCTCATCCCCTTAAGGGTCTTTACTTCCTCCCACTGACATAACATATCATGGCAAGGTTTTGGGGAGATGGGACCACTTCCCTCAGGCTCAGCCCCTCCTACCACCTTCAGCCCCACACTCTAAGCACCAGAGTCTGTTCAGATTCTGAACCTCCCTGATGCCATCCAGAGACTGATGGTATTAAACAACCAACTCATTCAGCCCACAGCCTGTTCTCAAATTGCTCTCAGGAACTCAGTGCTACTGGAAATAAAATTTTTCATTAACCCATCCTGGCAGCACACACAGAAAGCCTCCAGTCCAGGGTTAAGTGTTCCTGCTACAAAGCACAGTCTCCACACAGGTCACTGGTAAATACAGCAAAATGCTCCTGTGTTTAACCCACTCACTCCTGCAGAACCACATATACATTAATTAAACCCTCATCTCTGTCAGGTGCTGTGCTCAGCAGAATCTTCTCCCTGCCTCTGCAGCAAAGCTACCAGTGCCTGCTGGGATCAAAATGTGAATTTATGGAGAGGCGCCCAGAAGGTTAAGAATGCTCGGACTCCTGCACTGGAGAAACAGCTTTTGAGCCTGCTGCTTGAGTCTTCCATTCTACAGTGTTGCTAAGGATCACAGCCAGGTGACTTGCATGCGGTCCCACTGAGACCTGAAAGCAAGAGCAGCTCACTCATCCTTACTTTCCCTCTTACTTTGTCCTATAAAAACAGTCTTTTTCTGGCTCATCACTGTTGTGCCTCACTGTGCATATCTGGCAGCCTTTTTCACCACAACAAAGCCCCGAAGCCACTGACTTGAGTTGTACAGGCTCTGGAGACCCAAACAAATTCCTGTGTGGTGGCACCAACTTTAAGCACCACTCAGGGTGGACCAAAAGGACACCTCACCTTAAGACTTGCAGCTCTCAAACATCTATCTGAAACACACCAGGTCAAAGGGTTAGGAGGGTTTATGTGCTCCAAAAGGTGAATGTCACCTTTTGATGGGGCAACAGAGAAAGGTTCCAGGCACTGCAGCACCCCCTGCTTGAGCTTATCGTGAGCACCTTTAATCTCTTACTGTGGGCCAGAGCTGAATGATCAAAACTACACTTCACACAAGTGTTGCTCTGCACATCAGAGACAAGTAAGGCTGGTAAAAATCAATCCACCCACGTTCCATCCACTTGTTCCTGTGCACATCACAGTCCTGATGTACCGACGTTTATCACTCTGCCCTTGCAGGAGGGCTACAAACAGCTTCAGGAGACGGGAGACAAACAGCACTTCCTCTGCTCATCATTCCCAAAGACCCTTCTCAAACATTCTTACCAGAGAGCTATGCTGCTCCTCTTGAAGCACTTTTTCTTTAAAAACAGTTTTTCTGTTGAAAATGAGAAAATTTTTCTGTTGAAAATCTTTCAGCTCTCTACATGCTGCAAGTCTTCCCCCAACCAACTGCTCCACTGTGCTCTGAATCATTAATTTTAAACATCTTGTTGCCATGAAACTGCTGATATTTTCTCAAACTACCTCATTGCTTCTGCTGGGATCAGCTCCTCTGCTTGCACAGCTGATACCAGGAGCACTTGGGACATGCCTTAGCATCCAGCTTCAAGCAGCTAAGTTTCAGCATGACTTTTCAGAAGCTGTGGTCAAAGTCCATCCTAAGGAATCAATCCCAAGTGCTTGGCAGTCTGTGCCAAAGCATGGAACTAATAGACTTTGATTCCAGCCTGATGCATTTATTTTGCATGACTAATAGAATTTATCAAAAGCAAAATCTCATACCCAAATTCAATTCTGGAATTCAGTCTGCAGCCTCCATAATTTGTTTCACTTGCAGGTCACCCTACCTGAGGGTGCAGTCCGAGAATGGCATTGGGCTGCAGATATGCTTTGGTATCATTTAAATTACATTTAATCTAAAATCAAAACTCTTTCCCAAGTAGTTGTGACAAGCCAACAGACGGCATTTTCTAGGACAGCATCTGCTCTTTCCTCGGTGTCTGAATAATTTAGCCAGAATATGGAGGTTTCAGTGGAACCAAGAATCCCATGTTTAAGGAGAAACAAGACACACAAGTGTTTCCTGTTCCAAATTGCTAAATGTTCTTATTTCCTCCTCTCCCTCTCTTCCTCCAGACCTATTGGGAACTGCACAGAACAATATGGAGGAAAATTAATTCTGTCTACTGACCTCTAAAATTACATTCAAGAGACAGCGACTCTTAGGACATTTCACTGAGATGAGAGAGCAGGAATATGTGCTTGAGGTCATACCTCAAATAAGAATAGAGAGGAATGACACCAGAAATAGCTTTGAGCTTTACAGGCTGTTAGTTTTAGGTGTTCTGGAAGAGAGACTTAAACCAGTTATTTCCCCTCATAAAACAGTAGCAGTGATAGAGTGAGCACTAACCTCAATTAGCTGATTCCTGCCCTGGGCTCTATGACTTGCATTACTTCAGATCTGGCCATCCACCAGAAGCAAAGACAGAAACTGCGTCACTGTGAAGTCTTTTTCCATGCCCTTGTATCTAGGAATTTTAAGATTTCCTGCTGTCCTTCTGCCCAGCCCCATTCCTGAGGCCCGTGGATGTCACAGGCTTTGAGCATGAAGCCAACACAGGGTCCCTGTGGCTCTCAGGGAAGTGCAGGTGGATGGCGAGGGACAGAACAGCTTGTCACCACAGAGAGCCTTGGCTCTGTTTGCTCCCACAGCCTGTGCCAAGAGCCTGCATCCTGGGAATGGGGAGAACCATCCTCTGGATCTTTCAAAAGCAGCCAGAGGCAGGCCCAGTCCAAGCTCTCCCTGACCTGCTCTCCAGCAGCTACTTTAACGTTACTCAGGGTCCAGCCATTGGTTTAGTATCCTGCCTCCTCCTCTCCACAAAGGTCATCAGGATCTGGGAATACCACAAAAGACTCCAGGCACGGTTATACATCAGTACCTGTACAGTCTTTCTCACCGTCAGGGAAAGGTTTTGTGAGTTTGGCAGGACATGGTGGAAAAAGGGGGAATTAGAGCAAGCCCATGAATAAAGAGAAGAAGCAATCTGGAAGTTAAAGTGTTTATTGATGTGTTTAAACTTTGTACATTCCCCACAGACCACACTAAGGAGTTTGCAGGTAAATCTGTGCATAGTGGGAAGAAACACGGAAAGGGGAAGAAAAAATAAAATCACAGGAAAAATAGAAAAAATACACCACAGGTTACCAGAACCCCCAGATTTAAAAAAGCCGTGAGCATTAACACCAACTATACAAGCATTACAAAGACATAATGATGGAGAGTGGAACAATGCCCCTTTTGGTCTTCTTGGGGCCTATGCATCCTATTTCCCTTAAAGCAGGCAGCATCCCTTTCCCAACATGTCACTCTCTTCCATTCCCAGTTAAGAGATCTCTCTCTATGTTCATCAGCTCCCAAGGTCCCAGTTATTGCAGTGATTTGTCATTTCTGGCCCAACATCATCCAGAGAGATGCAAAGGCTCAAAAACCTGCAGCTCTTAACTACTTACCATGTTGGTGAGGCAGGAGAGCTGGGGAAATTAGAAAGTAGTAGCAAGAGGGGGCGTTAATGCCAGGTGAGTACTGAAGGAAACTGGCTGAGAACAGAGGATTTCAATTCAATACCAGAACTTCCAACTCTAGAGCAGAACTGAATCTCAAAGGGGAATGTGCACACCCAAGTATGCACAAACCATGTTCTAACATTCTACTAGAATAACTATAAACAGAGATGCTAGAAGCCTTTTAACTCCTTGCCTCCAGGGAGTCTTGATTCCTAGAGCCCGAGCTGCTAAGCAGCAGGGTGCATACCACTGGCGTATGAAGATGGGGTTTTTTTTCCTTTTTTTCTTTTTTTGTCTCATTATAAGGAATTTTGTTAGTTACCATTCCCAATTGCTTCCTTGCTTATGCTGTAGTAGCTCCTATCCCTAAATTAATCTCTTTGCAACTCCCAGTGAAATTCACAAAAAAAAAAAAAAAGAAGGAAAAAAAATGCTTTATATACAAAAGCCAGAATGACCAAAGAGCCACAACTGTCCCCTTTTTTGAAGGTGGGCTGGTACAAACGATCCTCAATATACAGGTGGTCTATCAGAAATAAAAATTAATGTTTCCCATTTTTATAGATATAGAGCTTGTATCAGACAACAGTACAACAGAACTGGTATTTTTCAGATTATTAAAAAAAAAAGAAAACTACATCTCAGTCAAATATCTGCAATAGATCCATTTTTCCCATTTAAGGAGATTTATATATCATATTGTTATATTATCATTTCTTCACCCATTTTAAAGAATGGAAATTGCAACTCTACAGTAGTAATTATAGTCTTAATGATCCAGGAGTTCTGAATGTAAGATGAAGTCCTCTTGAAGCAACTGTTGGTCAGTAGTTGATCCAAAACACTGGACCACTTTGGCCCTTTGCCCCACACCTTCTCCCACTGGGGCTATTCCATCTTCATCTCTTTTATATCTGCATCTGCTCCAGGTATTTGTAAGTGGGATTCTCGTAGCCATGGTTTTGCATCTTGCTCAGATGCCGTTCCTCAGGGGTGAGCATCGGGTCAACCTTTGAAAAAAACACATGATACTGGTCAAGGAGACACTTCCAGGATTGATTCCACAGAACAAGAGGCAACAAACACTGAGTGAATACCATGGTGAGCAGTAAATGGAAAAAAAGGTCAGCTGCAAAAGGTAATTTGTTTAATACAATTGCTTGTTCAGGAGCTGATGCCTCCTGCCCACCCAATCCCCTATGGGGATGCTTTCACAAATCTGTCATTGCTCAGCCAACACTGCAAATCAGGGACCCACTTCTCTCATTGAAGAGGTTGTTATGATGTCCTGCATGGGTGGGGCAATGGGAAAAGCAGCTTTCTCTGTGCTCCGTTGTTATAGAAATGTCCAAAGAAGAAGGAGCTGCCCTTCAGCATTTCGCCAATCACATCATCATAATTGTCAATTAGCCAGGAGGACAAATTGCTATGCATTGACTGACTGCCCTGCTTAAGATACTGCCTGAAAAGTTCATTTACTGCTAAATCCTACCCTGAGCCAGCCAGGGAAGCCTAAGTGAATCCTAGTGATAAGCAAATGCAACTCTGGAGTGGCAGGTGCCAGCACAGCACACCTGGGACTGGCACCTGCGCACTAAGGAACGAGCAATGACGGTGTCAGTAGGGACAGAGTTAATTCCCACCCAGCCAGAAACAGAACTCTCCATGGCCTGGCAGCTCTTGCCATTCTCTACCCCCACACACATGTGATTCAACACTGACTATTTTCATCCTCAGTTATGGAGCTGTTTCTCACCTCCACAATTCCATGGCTGATGGTCCCATACTGCCTCTTCCTCAGCATCACCAAGCTGATGACTATAACAGTAGCTATGGCAACAGCAATCACCAACAGCCCAATAAGGGCACTGCTGCTGAAGCCAAAGTCATCACGGAGGGAGTTGTCATTATCCTGGAGGGAAGAAAACAGAGCAGTTTGAGGAAGAGCAGTAAGAGAGATGCACTGCTGAACACAACCATGGCCACTAGTAAGGTCTTTGACCATCTGTGGTATTGAGATGCAACTGATTATACACCAGACAGTGTGTATATATATATCCTCCCTAAGTATTCCACCCTTAAATATTTCACACTTCTAAATATTCCATCAAAAGGATAACCAATGCAAAATTCTTTCCCCACTTAGCTCAGGACAGACACTGGCCCACATCACTTCCCTACCCCACACAACACTTTTGCAGGAGTCAAATTAATATCTAATGTGTGTTCACTATTTACATCTTTATGCAGAAGGGCTGTATTGTGTTTCACTCTGCATGAGCCCCCAGGCATCCAGGCACCAAACCCTGAATTCGGTAAAAATGGTCATCAAAATCCAGCATTAGAAATTTGCCAGTCCCTGGATTCAGCAGCCACAAACGTACCGGCTCATCCACCAGCCCTCCAACACGCTCTGCGTTGAAAATCATCTCCTTCACATCAAGGGTTTCATCAATTACCTAAAAACAGCCACAGAAGTGTTTTATGGAAGGATCCACACAAAACAAGGAGGACAAGGAAGAGGAAGACAGACATGAGACCATTAATGAACATTTGCAAAGGCTCAGGATCACTTACCATCTCCCATTTGCTCTCAACAGCATGGAATGTTCTCCAACTCTTATACAGCCACCAGAGATAGTATTACAACTAGTTACCTCCAGACTCAAACTAAATCTCAAACTAAAGCCCCAAAGAAAAAAAAAAAAAGAAAAAATAGGTGCTAATTTTGGACCCAGCATTTCTGTTATGTAAGATCTGACCTGTGGCTTTAAAACAGTATTGAAAGGAAATTCAAAAGCTGACTTCTTAATTTTTTAAGCCCATGGAACTGAGGCAAAGTGGCTGTCACTAGAACCTAGAGAATGCTTAACACTGTGGATAGAGACAACTCCAGCTGGGTTGCTCACCTTCAGAGGCCTTGCTTGCCATGAAAAAAAAAGTGGGAACACAGATGAAACACACCAGCATTTGGTGTTCAGACAGTGAGCTACCTAGTGAAAATAAAGGGACACCAAAGGGTCTCTGCTTGGGAAAAGCGCTCCTAAATCTGAGAGTTCTCAGAATCAGACTGCCAAAGATCTGAAGCTCTCTCCTTCCCTTTCCCTCCCACCCTTCTGATGCTAATCAGTATTAAGAGCCTACAATAGTCACCAAACTGACTCCCCCACACCATATGGATAATGAACACTGACATTCTATGAGCTGGAATGAGACATGGAAACAAGCCACTGCTATTAATTAGTGTCCACAGCAGGTTTAGCTTCACAAAATAAAGGTGGAGAGCTCACCACATTTTCATCCACCTTGTTCTTGCTGTTAATCACTTTTTCTTCAGCACCAATCAGCCCGTCCAGCTCAGTCATGCCAGAACCTGCACCAAAAGAGCAAGGAGAGCCCATCAGCCGTTAGGAACATTTTGGAAGGGTCACCTACTCTGTGGAGCTGCCATGGATCGTGTGTTTAACTGCACAGACCGCTGTTATTAACCTGTCCTCATGCTGCTGTGTCAGATGGCAGCTCACAAGCTACAGTGACAAGTGATTAGGAGGGCTGTTAATGAGGGGAAATGAAGTGGCAATGAGAGGAACAGACACGACTCATCACCAAAATCAGGCTGAGGTGTCAATTCAGACAAACCGCACAGCTAAGTGCTTCTGTTAGATGGCTCCAGACAAGGCACAACACACAGTGAGAGTCCAGTAATGGCTGCAGGTGTCACGCCAGGTCACCAACACCCCTCTGTGACCCTGGACAGAGTGGACACACATCTATCTGCCAAGAGCCAGCACACAGGGAATGCTTTCAAACATTGCCCATTCTGCTGGAATCAGGCACATCAGCAAGTGCTTAAGGAATTGGAATGAGAATTCCAAGGTCACCCAGCATGGCTCTGTAATGAGCTGCTGTCCCATACCTGGCACAAGCCCAAAACCAGTAAATCCTGGAACAAGGGAGGAGCAGAGAACTACACCAGCCTTTGTACCAGAACGCTACTACCCCATTTCCAGGCTGGAACCAGCACTGGCTCAAGAGAAGAATATCAATTAACAGAAGGCTCTGCATAAACTGTTTTGATCCAAAGCATTTATAAATAGATCAGATCAGTAAGAGAGTCTGATGCAAACTGCCCTGACATAACATGGCATGTTAGGAGAACACCAATGTTCCACTTGTGGTGGGGACAATGTAATGACCTGTGATGCCCTAGTGCAAAAGCAGGACAGTGAAGCCTCAAACCTGGATCTTTCCAATGACATGGGGAAAATTCTACTACAGCACTTCAGGCTTTGCTGGTGACTGTGAACCCCCCACTCTGCAGAAACCGCTGAGCTTGCAAGGTACCCAAGACATGTCAACTGCTGCTGGAATTGGCAGCATTTGCTTTGATGAGATGCAAGGACAGGCTACTTAGCTTCAAGGCAAGTTTTTACATTGATAAGTTTGTATTGCCTGAAAATGCCACAGAAATACCATTTCACTATGAAGCATCTCAGGTTTTAGTGCATCACATTTTTCTTTGGAGGCAGTAATCAGATTCAAAGCACGGCCAAGAGTGCCAGTCTGACTTCTCTCAACTGCTAAAGCAGGTTATGTTATTATGGAAGTCAATGATTGGGATTTTCAGGAGAAACCAGCCACAAATAGTTTGTACAGAACTACTGTATCAGCTTTTGGCCTTTATTCCAGCCTCAGTAGCCAACCCAGCACAGTCTCCAGGGCTGAGAGTCCAGCTGCTGCACTGAGCTCTACTATTTGTCTCAGTGTGCAGTACCAAGTAAAAGACCCAGTCCTATGTAGCTGAAAGGCACAGTTTATATTATATAGTTCACAGGGGAAAAAAACCTCAAAACACACACCTGCACAAAATCCACCCCCTACCCCAGCAACCCAATACTCCCTCAAATCCCTTGAGCAATTCAATGAAAAGGGAAGGGAGAGGAGGAACAAGTGTAGGACAATTGCTGTCCCCAGGTCATCAGACCCAGACAGGGAGAACTAGCACAAGTTTATCATCCTCAAGGCAACAGAGCAGTTGTTCAAAAATTGAATAAATAAAATATCAAACTAAAGTATGTCCCAATTCTTGCCAGAGCAGTCAGCACATTGTACACTGTTCCACATCAGGGATGAAGGTGACTTAGATTTGCAGAGAAATCTGGATAATGAGAATAGTTTCAAGCTATTTGGCTTTCACTGTTTTACAAAACCACATGTGCTCACATGAAATGGTTATTACCAAAATCTTTTACTCTCCTTTGAAATCTACACAATATATTTGGAACCAAAGGCAGATTAAATCACTGGGTTTACTCCACACACAGCTCATGCAGCACTACTCTTCAAGAGCCTCCCTTTTCCACTGATTCTTCCCTGTTTTCATATCATTAACAGGGACATTATTTAATGCTAGTATTTCTATGCTGCTCTTAAAGCTGCTTTTTAACCAGGCACTGCGCTACTGCAGAATTAATCCTGAGTTAAGGGAGAAATGGAAAATCACACACACTTTGCTGGTATGGAGAGATGCTATGTGTGAGAAGGTGATACCGAGGAAACCACAAACATGGAGGAGGAATCTCCTGATTTATCTGTCCCATACTAGCTGCACTCCGTAAGGACATTTAGACTGTCCTGAAGAACACTCATTTCCTGTTTAGTGGTGTCATGGGGCATCAAGGACAGGATCCACAGGAGGCAGAAGAGCCGCTGGACTATTCCCCACCAACACAGCAGGGCTTAATCTGAGAAGTGTCACAAATGGAGAGATGCAAAGCACCACTGCAGACACTGGCTAAGGCCACCTTCCCCAAGGGCAAAGACCCACTCCAGGCACTTCAAGACCCTTGTGAGCCCATCACAGAGGAACACACACACACAACTGGATGCTCAGACTAGCTGGCTTCTTTAACACTAGGCCTAAACAAGCAAAACTGAACATGACTGATCTAAGTGAAAGCAGGGAAATGAAAATCAAGGTGAGTATGGAACTAAAATGAAGCTACCAGACACACTGAGGAAGTAGGAGAGTGATCAAAAGCACTGTGAGGGAGCAGCTTAGAACCAACCTTTTTTCATTGGATGGTACAAATCCGGCTGAGGATCTAGCAGGAGGGAAAACAAAAACAAAAATAGCAGAGAAAGGAGATTAAGAGAGAAAGGAAAAAAGGCTTGTGCATGATTTCTGACTCAGACCCTGGGAAAAGCTTTTAGTCTACAGCTTTATGCTCAGGACTCTGTTCAAGCATTTTTAAAATAAATACACACGCACCCACCAGCTGTCAACATCCAATGATACAAAAAAATAGACATACATATTTAAAAAAAAAGGGAATTCCTTCAGCCCTTCAACAGGTCACAGGCACGAAGATTTAATACTACACAAGAATGGTTTTGTTAAAGACTGAAATTCCAGAGTCAAGATGCACTGTAAAAACTTAACATTCACTGCAAAATGAAAAGAGAGGACAATTTTACGAAGAGAAGAATCAGAAAATAATTAGAACAGCTCAGCAGACATAACTGGCAGCACTGCTTCTCCAGTGAGTGAGGGGTCCTGTCAGGGTAATGGCTTTACATCACCCAAAAGGATTGGAGCTTTCTCTGTTCCAGATGAACCTACTGTCTAAGGAAAACCACCAGTGAACCCAGGGCTCAGTTCCACATACCTTCACTTTCAGGCAAGGCTGGGAAGGTTTTCACCTGGAACGGGTGGAAAGGTTTGCCATCCAGGGGAATTTCTTCACTCTCCTCAGAGCTCACTCTGACATCCACCTGGGACTCAGAAATGGAGGATGTGAACTGATCCATGTCGGCACGCTGCTCCTGAAGCAGCTCATCTGAAAGAAATAAAAGGAATTATTACATAGGCTACATGAAACCTGGCAGCAACAGAGAAGGGCAGATGGTCTGAACCAGGCTGAGGCAGGACTGCAGGGGAACACTGCTCTCAGGGCTGCCAGGTTATTTTATCTTGCGTATTTCATCTGGAATTCTCAGTAAAGGCATTGGTTAGAAACGCATTCAAATAAGGGCCAAGAAGTTTGATGTGGCAAGAGGTTTTGGCAAGATGGGACTAACCTATACAGTGAGAAAGCATCTGGGTTTATGAATCTTTTTCATCTCCCTTAGAGAGACAGCTTTGCTATTCTGAACATTGTTGACTTTTTCTTAAATGGACAGTGAAAATTCTTGGAACAAGCTATTCTAACTGGCTATTTTGTAACATCCAGACAGTATCTGCCCTGAGCCCTAGCCCAAGGGCTTGTTGTTGAGGGCACCCCCTCAAAGGAGAGAGCAATCTTTAGGGAGCTCATTGGATATAAAAACTTGGGAGTCTTAACACAGCAGCAAAGGGGCTGGCATTCACACTCACCAATCTCATCCTGGATTTCTTCAGCCACATATGGCACCTTGTAGAGCAGAGACAAGCTTTGATTCATCCGTTCCTCAATCACATGAAGATGTGTCATCACCTGCAGATGTAAAAGAGTGTGTTGGAGTAAGCAAACACTGTCAGTCACCTCACAGTACCAGTTCTTTTCCTTCCTCAATAAAATATCTATTACTGGTGGATCTGCCATGACAGGCAATAGGGGACACAGATCCATCCAGTCCAATTCTCTGACCAACGCTCTCACACTTCACTGGAACTGGCTATCTGTAGACAGTGCTCTCAGGAGTTTGGGAAATGTTGGGAGTAAGAGAGGATTCAGCTGACTCTCATTGTAATCAGCTCTCCACTGCAAACACTAAAATGCCACCAAAGCTGGTATTTCCCATATGCCCAACACAGTCATAATTCATCTCCTGTAGCAGCTTTATTAAAATGGATTATTATTCCTGACTGCTAGAAAAGATATAGGCAAAAGGAGTAGACAGGATATTTTATCACCTCTGGTTTCAGAACAAAGGTGCCTTTCAAACCAACTGTGGCATGACATTTTCCTACACCCACTCATTGGCAGCAGCGGTCTCCCTTCCTTTGAGAAATACATTCAAGCTCTGGGCAAGCTCAAATCACTCCTCCTAAGCACATTAAATCCAGCGGTGAAGTCAGGCCTGACCTGAAGAGGGTGCTGCATAATCAGGGATCAAGGAGAGCAAGGAAAACATTTATGCAGATGCCCAAACATTGCAAAAAGCTAGTGTCAGATGGACCTGTTTCACAGTCTGATGCATTCCTGACCTTTAAGAGCAAGGATGAAAATAACTTAATTCTGCATGTGGCAGCTTGTCAATCCAAGAAATCGACTGAGGAGCTTAAAAGTGCATGTGAAAAGTAAAGTGAATGGAAATTGAACTGTACCACCCACATCCCTCGCATGTCGATTTGTTGACACTGCAGCCTTCAGAATGAATTAAGAACTGTTTAGGGTTTAGCTTAAGAACACAGTTCACACACTCTCTCCTGGGCTGTGGCAGCAGCAGAACAAAGTGCTGGGCCAGGCTGTGCTTGACACGTCTCTGAAAATGTGACCATGAATTCCACATGGAGAGCCAAGCACCATCACAGTTGCCATCACTCCTCCTGGGGACGTGCAGCACTGGGAGACCAGGAGACATGAGGTGAACGTGTAGCGCCATCACCCTGAAACAAGGTAGAACCCACAGAATCTGCCACCTCATAGTGAGGTTTGCTTCTGGAAAATCATTTTGACACCACTCTGCCCCTCACCAGAAGTGATAGCAACAGGCTAGACCCTGTCCTACCCTTAACCCAAGATATTTCCACCTCCTGGTTATACAGTTTTTTATGCTTTTTTCCTCAGTGCTCATTTCTTCCTCTTGGCAGCACTAGATGAGCTCCACTGCACTGTCTCCCTGCAGCTCTCCATTCTTTCTTCGCCTTGCTTATCTTTTGTGCATTGCAGAATTCAAAGACACTCCAAAGCAGCATACCAGCCACAAACTGGGACTAGGAAAACATTCCTAAAGCTGAAAAAAGGACAGTGAGTTCTCTCATAACCTAAGAAAGGGCACATCCTTCCAAACAGATCTTTCAGTGTTAACAGACCATTCTTGACCTGAATTTTCAATTGGCCTTCCAGCACACCTTCCACTATTTTAAAACAAGTGAAAACAAGTACCAAAATAATTCCAGAGTATCTGCAAGTACTCATATAAATACAAAAGCCAGGTCTGAAGGAACATATTCACATATGCTACCCAGCAGAAGAAAAAGGATCTTCAGGCTGTTCAGAAGTAAAATACAGTATAATGGTGGAGTGGCCCGACCGCGCTGCAGCAGAGCAAGGCCCAGCCCGGCCCCGCAGCAAAATGGGGTCTTGCCCTGCGCAGCTCCAGTTACCTGCTTAAAAGCCAGAAACAAGAGGTTTTTTCCAGGGTTTGTTTGTTTTTAAGTGCGATTTCACAAAGGCACACTCAGATCTCTTAAGTGGTTTGACAGGGTGTCAATACTCAAGACTAGCCAGCTGATTGGCTCTCTTGGGTCCTGAGCAAGCTGTTAGCAGTCCACACAGAGAATCACTTCCATAATGAATGGATTTTCTCTTACAAATGGTACAACATAAACCCATCAAAACAGAGTTTCTGATAAAGCTACCAACATTGATCAACTACTTGCAAAGGGTTATGATTTGTGCTTTGGAAACCAGGTTTCCAAATAACACTGCAGAGGCACAAGAGAATTCCCACAAATGCCAAAAAAAGGCACTATGAAGACCAAGGCTAAGGAAAGAAACACACAGACACTTGAAAGAAATGAGGAAGCCTGTTCAAGAAAACCAAGTCCCCAGCAAATAAATTTCTGGGGTGCTTGATAAAAGCCAACATAGAACTGATGCTGACCTAGGTCTAAACCCCTCAACTTGCCACTGTGACCAACAATGTATAAAACAGAGCTTCAACACCGACTCAGGCACCAAGGAAAACCAAGCAGTGAGCATGTCTGGTGACAGGAAGTAAGCACAGGAGCGAGGGAGAGCTCCACAAGGATGAAGCTGCTGTAGTACCCAAAAACACATGTAGTACACATCTTCCAGAGCCTCCAACAGCCCCAGGGCTGGGCAACGATAGTTTCCCTTGACAGAAACCCCCTCGTACCTGGGATTTCATCTGCGCGGCCTTCTCCGGATCCACTGCCAGGACGTGCTGGTAGTGGCGGATGGTGTGCAGCCTGTCCTTGTTCTCAGCACGGACATAGCGCTTCAGGGCCTGCAGGATGCGGTGGGGCTGCAGGACAGGAGCAGGGAATAGGTCAAACCACTGGTATCAACCCAAATCCACAGCTGAAAACAGCACTTAAGTTGTGAGCCTACTTTGGTGCTGGACAGATCTATCACCTACGCTCGCCCCTCAGATTTTTTTTTTTAATTAAGCCTGTTTGATTCAGAACACGTAATTTTAAGTCTGTATGACTCAGAACATCACACCTTATGAACTGTGCCTTATGGACAACAAACAAAGCAGAGGTTTTTTTTCCCCAGGCAGGAAGGAGTGGGAGTCAATTAGAGACCCACTGCTAAGTCTGCAGCACCAATTTCCACAATGAAGCAGCTTTCCTAGGAACCAATTCCCAGTTTCTGCAAGTCACAGGCAATCTTCTCACCAAGACACTCCCACCTGCCATCCTACCCAATGTTATCCTACTAGAAAAATATGTTGGGAAGAAACTCACACGTGGTGGGTCAGCCTGCAGGGCAGCCAGGTAGTTCTCCAGGGCGATGCGACGGCGATCATTCAGCATGGCTTCCACACGAGCCAGGTGAGTCTCCACCAGCTGCTGCTTCTCACTTGCTGCTTCTTTCTCTAGAGATTTTACCATGGCCTGGAAGTGCTAGAACAAAGAAAATAATCTGTGTGAAATGCACTGTGTAATCAACACCATCTGAAACTCCTCAGAACTAACAAAGACTGTAAAACTCTATATCCAACCCATTTACAGTCAGGAGAGAAAGGCATGGAAAAATGCTGATGCAAATTTCATCTCTGCAAATTCAAGTAGTGATAATCTGCCTTCTAAACTTCCTTCACAAGCCATTTCAAAGGTCTGAAAAGTGAAAAGGACCCTGCACATAAAGACCATGCTGGGGATGGGAGATTCAGGCTGTAATGAAGAACTGACACAATATTAATTCTTTCCCTCAACCCTGCAATATGAAAACAGGATTGATCCCTCCAGCCTGGAGCCATTAATTTGAATTTGCAGAAGTTTACAAAGGTATTGCATAGCGAATTTTTCATCAGCATGTCTTCAGATCAAATCTCTCTATTCTTTTAGAAAGGTCATAACCCTCATCTCCAAACCAACCAGAATAGTCCACTAAGTGTTATGTTTCAACAGAGATAATGACAAACTTTTGCATTTGTACATAGTTCCAAACAATGACTTATATTAAAAAATGCAGAAAGAAAACAGTGTTCCAGGATAAAATCCAAAATGGGCTTAAAAGCTGGAGTCAATCACTTTGTTGCATATTGGTATGAGAGAAATTCACAGAGCTGTCACTGCCAGAAGAGCCTTCCCCTAATGATCCCACACTGCAATCTCTCATTAACTTCACAGTCCAACTGAACTCTTCTCATAAGGCACAAGATTAGCATTTTGGCAGCAAATCAGCTATATCTGCTGTCTAAGCTGTTTTCATTAAGTCTGGCCAAGCAGGAAATGTGTGCCCTGAGAGCCAGAGCTGACTCTGAACCAGGCTCTGAGGCCAGTGTTAGTGCAAAACAGGCCAAAGGTCTGAAATTACAATTTGGCTCCACTGTTGCTACGCTTGAGGAGCAAGATCACTTTCTACTAGTGTGTGTAGGAAAGGACCTGGCATGGTATCAGATCATCTCCAAGCAAACAATTGAATCAACACTCCTCTAAAAGGCAGCTGTTGACAGAGCAGGAAGGCTGTTCTTGCATCTCAGTTGTCTTTTAGCTCTGAATATTGCCATCTCTCTCAGTAACTTTCCCCTTTAGGTCCTTCCACTCTTACCTGGATCAGAGTCTGCCTTTCTGCCTTTGGGAGATTAACAGCCTGGTGCTCTGCTTCCTCCCACTCCTTTTTCACCTGGCCAGGAAAAGGACAGAACACATGAACAAAACACAAATTTACACTTATGAGCTGATTCACCTTCACAGGCAGATCCTAGCACAGCCTGGCTGGGTTTTGAAGACACAAAAGAGCTGTTGTGGGGTTTAAGCCTAGCACTTAATCCCTCTGAGTAACAAGTCAAGCTTCACAGAATCCCAGAAGGGTTTAGGCTGCAAGGGACATCCAAGATGAGCTGGAAGGCTCATCCTGTTCCACCCCCTGCCATGGGCAGGAACACCTTCTACTAGGCCAGATGGCTCCAAGCTCTGCCCAACCTGGTCTTAAACACTTCCAGGTATGGGGAATCCACCACCTCTCCAAGAAACCTGTGCCAGGGCTTCAGCACCCTCTGAATAAAGAATTTCTTCCCAGCATCTAATGTAATTTCTCTCTCCCAACACTGGAGACAAATCTGACTCCCACAGTGTGGTCATACTGAAAGAAACACGCAGAAGGCTGGAAACTGGAAAACAAGTCACTTCCACCAATTTTTCCAGTAAAACAGGGGCAGCAGCCTGACACACTAACAACCCCAGAGCACAAAGCCTGAAGGCTGACACTCACCCGGTCCATGCGGTTGTGGTGCCTGACCTCCAGCTGCTCCTTGGCCTTCTGGAAGCGAGCATGCTCATTGTCATCAGCAGGGGTTTCGAAGTAGACATCCACATCATCAGTTGGCACTGTGTGAAGAGGGAAGAGTAAGCAGGGTCAGAAACCCACAATCCTGGACTGCAGAGTGCAAGGAGAGGAATCTTCATGCCTGCCTAATTAATAGTCTGGCAAGCTGAGCCTACTGGACCACCACCTTCCAAAGCCCATTTTGGAATCTCTACAGTGCCAATTTTCTGTCCAACATCAGCACCATCAGCCTAAATGGCAGCAGTGACCACAGCTCCCAGCACTGTTTGGCCTGTGCAGTGCTGAGGAGAGCAGCACTCAGCTCCAGAAACACAGTGCCTGGCATGACAGGATAAAGAACTACTTTTCCCTTCCCTTCCACATTGGCTGTGGATGGTTTAAGTGACATTCTGTACATTAGCTGTTCGCTGACAAGCTGGCTCCAGACATCACTAATATGATTAGGGAGTTTGACAATAAATCTGCACAAAACCAGTATTTTACACTTCAAACCTACCTTCCCTCCCAGATGCATGATGCAGGACTTACAGGCAATGATATCAGACAAGACAGCAACAGAAGGAGACTCAGTGTGACAAAGTGACTTGTCCCTACACTGGATGGTTTGTAACTTCAAGACATCCAAATTCAACAAGGGGAAAAACGAAGTTTCAGAACTGATAAACTTCATAAACAAGCAGTTACAGAATCCACATCAGGGGCTCTGTATTCCATACACTGCAGTTCACAAAGTGCTGACAGTGCTCCTATGCTATGGTTTTAGGAACTACACATCCCAGAGCTTTTCTGAAAGATCTGTGACAAACATGATGCACTCTGTTGTCACCCTTCACCAGAGGAAAGGCACAAAGGGACAGTTAAGGCAACCTGTCATCCATATTAGTTATTCAGGTGGAAAACCTCCAACATGTCATCAAAGACAACATGTTCAGAAAAAAATTACCTGGCACTTCAGCAGGAGCACTGAGTAAGAGTTCAGCATGCACTGCACCCATCGACCTTCCCTCTAACTAGGGGGAAATGATGACAATATACAACACAGGCACTATTGTTGTGTGCAAGGGACAATGTCATATCCGTCCCATATTCTGGCCCTGCTCCTGGCATTTCTGAACCAGACTTGGACCCAGAACTCTCTTCCCAGCCCCAAATCCTTCTCTAACAGGACAATCTTTTGTACAAAAACCTCCTGACATCCACATCTTTTCTTTCACTGCTTCAGTTAGATCAGCCCAACCTAAAGCACTTGCATGAAACACATTTTGTAAACAGGATTATGGCTGTACACTCAGGCTGCCAAGCCCCAGATAACACAAAAAAGCCTTTCAAAAGCTTTAATGGTAGCTGAAGTGGAAGTGCTGGAGTTCAATAATAAGATTAATAAGGAGGTTAAAATGTTTTTGGTAGTTTTATCATCTGACATAAAAGCCAGAAACTGGTGCCAAAAACCTTAAGCACTCAAAAACACAGATTGAGTTGTGATTTGTATTTCATACCAAGCTGAAAATGGGAATATCACTCCTATACTACTGGTATGGTATTTTCCAAAATTAAAATAGCAAGAAAATGCCTACTACCAGGAGAACAGTAGCCTGCTTTTCAGGACCTACTGTCAAACATACGCATGGTAACACGACTGGAAAAAGCAAAGTTTCCTTACAGATATTTTGAATAAAAAGCCAGTTAGGCAAGAGGTCAGAGACAGCCCCTGGTCCCTGCTATAAATCTGGAAGAGGACAGCTGAGCCCTCAGCATAGCTGCAAGTCACCAGGGAGTACAGACAGCATATGGTGAGGGGCACTTTCCCAAGGAACAATCACCCTACAGACCTAGGGAAGTGGAGACAGGAGGAGACTGCTGCAAAGGGACAGACACCAGAACCAAAGGATTAAGCTACAGATGGATCCTCTATTGCCCAAGGGAAGGAGGAGACACCACATGCTAGACAGACAGTGGCCAGCTGCAAAAGGCCAGTGGGAGGCAGGACTTACTCATCTTTTTACACACAGCCATACAATACTCCTCTGACTCAAAATTGTTCCTGTTGCCTCCGCAGCCTCCATATATAAAGCGAATGCATTTTCTCTTGTTAGGATCGAAGTACCAACGAGGCATCACAGCCCGGCAGGGCCCTGTCATGGCCTCCTGGGAGCAGACAGCTGTGTGGAGATGGGTGAGAACATGAGCTGGTGAGGAGCACAGCCCTTGCTAAGCGATTTACATGATGCAGAGGTGGCTCTACTTCACACCTTCCTCTGAGGCACTGGCCTCAGCATTGCTACTGCACCAACCCAAGGGCTTCTGTCAGTTTTGGGGGGTTTAACATTCCAGTGCATCTATCACAAGCTGGGAGATGCCTGCACGCAGTGCTCTGAAGATAGCCAAGCACCTCACTCTGTCTCTACATGGAGCTCTCATCTGTGAGAGATTTCTCCAAGGCCAGGGGCTGGGACAACAGGAATCTGTTCTGCTGATGTCACAGCATTATGCCCCAGCTGCCTCAGTGAAAGACCCTCCACTCTATAAAACCAGCAGCATGAAAAGCCAGTCAACTAGGGACACTTAAAGCATCAAAGGATGTCCAGTTCACTGCACTCTGCCTGGACAGACACTCCACATCTTACAGGGCAGGTATAGAAGTAAGTGAAAAAGGTGGCGAAACAAAGGGATTGATCTCCATGCCAGCCTCAGACACTGAGGTTTTAAGGTCTGAAACATCTACGGACCAAATATTAAAACTCCATGTAGCCATGGCACGTGGAATGCTTCATGGTGAGTCAGCAACAGCAACTGGGCTGTTTTGAGGCAAGAGAGCAGATATAATGGATAAATTAGCAACTGTTCATGGTACTTCAGGGAAAAAAAAAACCCTGTATACCCCCAAAACAGACACCCCAATCATATTCCTCCAAGCCTCTTACAAAACCTGCAGATCTGCAGCAGCCCTGTACACATGAGCTAAGCCTTGTTTCAGCAAGGAAAATTATCTGCAGCATGCTGGCATTTTACCAAAAAGATGCGAGAACTGCTGGCAATGATTCAGTGATCTGTAGCTAATTTAATTTCATTCCCTCTCCGCTCCTCCCTCCTCTGCAGACACTTCTACATGCAAAGTGTAGGACATCACATAATGCTGAGGCATCACACCATGAACCCTCTGCAAAGGCACGTACCACTCAACAAAAGTTGCCACCAGCACAGTAGATTATGCTACTGCAGAAAGTCTATCTTAACATATACTAAAGTTGGAGCAGTTGTACTGGCTGACTTTCTTTTGTGGAAGAGAAGTATTTTGCAAAGGCAGCACCAAGGATGTTCCTCACCTTTAAATGACCGGACAGCGTATCTGCAGAGCATGGCTCACCACTTTCAGCTTCCTCATTTTAAGCTGGTATAAACCACCAGATTTTAAGTTTACAGTGCACCCCAAATGTCCCTTTAAGATTTTCCAAAATTGCAGATATAGCTTTTCTGACTCATCACTGCACCTCCATGAGGTGCTTGCTCAACATGCCACAGACTGGGCTTCCTGCCAGCAAAACTGCTGTTTATCTGGAAACATATGGCCCATGCTCTAGAGAGTTAATTTCAACACTTGAAACAAGCATCATCAGCTCTCCACTGTTTGCTAACTTATTTGGCAAATAAAACTCCTAAGTAGCACTTACTGACTTGAACAAAACCCCATCACTAAAGGAATGATCTCAAGGGAGCAGAAGGCCTGTGGACTGGAATATGTCTTACATTTCATGTCACTGCTCACTTCTTTTTCAGCCATAGCCTTGTCACTGCTGGGCTCTGTGGGGGTCTCTTCATTGTAGTCATCAGCCTTGTAGCTGTCATAATAGTAATCACGGTCTTCCACCACGTCCTCCTCCTCTTCCCCTTCATCATCATCATCATCCTCATCTTCCTCCACAGCTGTTCCTGTGAAGTCTTCTACACCTGCCTCTGTAGGGAACTCACTGGAGGGAAACAGATAAATTAGGGAGTAAGGTTAAGACTAACCACTTCAATGTACCTGAAAAGTGAATCTTTCCATCTGTTCTAGAAACACCAGAAATGGGAAAAATAAGTGTACTAACTATTAATTAGCCTATCACTCACAGCAAGTGGACATCCCTTTTTACAGACACTCCTGCTACTGCAGGCAGAGTTTCTCCATGGCTCTGGCTTCATGCACCCTCTTTCCATTTTTTAATAAGTGAAAGTCTAACCTTGAGTCAGGTTCCTACTGTAGAATCCCAGAGTGGTTTGGGTTGGGAAGGATCTTTAAGCCCATCTTGTTCCATCCCCTCCCCTGGGCAGCAACACCTTCCACTATCGCAGGTTGCTCAAAGACCCATCCAACCTGGCCAGGGATGGGGCAGCCACAGCTGCTCTGGGCAGCCTGGGCAAGGGCCTTACCATCCTAACAGGGAAGAATTCCTTCCCAGTATCCCATCTAATGCTCCCCTCTGGCAGGGTGAAGCCATGCCCCCTTGTCCTGCCCCTGTAGGCTCTTGTCCAAAAACTCTCTCCAGCTCTCTTGGAGCCTGTTTAGGCACTGGAAGGGGGTCTAAGCTCTCCCTGGAGCCTTCTCTTCTCAAGGCTGAATGACCCCAACTCTCTGCAGGTATGAAAGGAGAGGGGGTGTTTAGCTCCTCCAGTAAAAGGGGAACTGCAAAGTCATTTGTCCTCTTCAGGCTTAGGACAGTTCTTTAGGAAACTCAGAAGCACAGAAATTTGCTCAATCCTCACTACAAGGGAGTTGCTGTGTGAAATATTCCCAAGCAGCAGCTTCATGTGCAAAGCTGTCAACATCTACACCAGTAAGAACTCTACCTCTTGTAAAGGTCATAGTCTTCATCCTCATCCTCTTCCTCTTTGGACAGAGCCTCATCCACAACCTTAGTCTGAGGACAGCAGACATATTCTGTTCCGTGAAACTGGTCCACTCCGCAGGGCAGCAGCATCCCATAGCTGTGCAGGATCATCCCTTCTGTCAGACAGGCCTGAAAGGGGAGCCCATTCACATCAGTTCAGCATCATGCTCTTCCTTTGGATAAAGCTCAAGTTTGCTTATCAGAGATCTCAAGAATGGTTGAAGTTTTACAGCAAAACCAGCAACATATGACCTAAATCTGAACATCAAAGGAGAGTGGAAACTTGTAGTGCAAAAAAAAAAACCCCAAACCACCCCCCCCCCCCCCCCCAAAAAAAAATCCCCAAAAAATCCAAAACACAACAAAACACAAAAAAACCCCACAGAAGTCCCAGATTCAGAAACACCCAGTACTTCCTGGTGTTAATATTTCACACCCCAGCCCCAACAATTGATTGTTTGTCAACCCAGCAAAGCTCAGGGAAAAAAACCTAAACATTTTGTGCCAACTCAAGGGAGAACACTTGAAAGAACCAGAAAGGGTTTTCTTTTCTGGGCTGGCCACTTCATTAAACTTTATCTATTAAACTTTACATGGTAGCAAGTGAATAATTACTCTAATGGACTTTGTGTCAAGATTATTTTACCATGCTCTAAGATGAAAATCAATCAGATAATTCAGGAAAAAGTCAAATGTAAAGTAGGTTTAGACATTATGTCTATGCACTTCTCCTAAGCAAAGGAAATACTTGCCTTAAAGGTGCCTGGAGAAGAATGAAGAAAAGCTTTATTATACCTATCAGAACCCTTTTGTGCTTTGCTTTGTTACAGCACCAATTTTAAATGAGCCAAATATTGCTGGAAAAGTTCTCCAACTACATTTCAAGTAAATGATTTTTCAGTTTTCTAGACATTAACAAGTTTAACCTCAATTAAAAGACAATTCCTCTAGTACACCTTTATTTAGACGGATTTTTGCTGACATGATTTTAAAGAAAAAGGAATTTTAGGTGGAGCATCCTTAACGTCATCCGGTTAACAACTGGTCTTTGTGTTGCTGTTTCTGCAATTGTTACTTTTACAAAATGGACAAGTGCACATTCTGTCATGATCTTGTTTTTATTATCCCAGCTTCAAATGGGAGTGCAGAGCTTTTTCAACAGTTTAGCTAGTCAGATTAAAAAAAAAAAACAAACACCATCCCACCCCCACCCCCCCACCAAAACCATGGGCTAGATTTATTCTGAGAATATAATCCATCTCTTATATAAAACCTCTACTAATCAGTCCCAACAAAATTCAGATTGTTCCCAGGCAAGCCCTCCCAACCAAATCCCCAGCAGCAGAAGGTACATTAAAGTAAAATGTGCAAGAAAAATAGGAACTATCCCATGCCCATTGTATCTCCCTGGAAAAAAAAAAAAGAAAAAAAAGAGGGATGAACCATTGGTTAAAGCAGTAAAAGCAGTATCCCAGCATCCCAGAGAGATGATTTCAATTCCTAACTCTGTGATATGGATAAGCTATTTAGGACAGCTTTTCATTAAGAATAACTAAATAACAACACAGGTTTTTTAAGTCACTTGAATACTTTCAATTTTTTGTTTTCTTGCTATCTGCCTCAGTTCATTGACAGGAACATGGGAACAGCAATATAGACAGAAATACTGCTATGCTCCAATGAGAGAACCAGAATAAACACTCCTGTCCCAGTGGCTCCATTACCTCCTTTGCCACAGTGTGCCAGTGCTGGTGGCTTTCACACACATCCATGCGCTCCTTGTGGAAGAACCGGCACTTCTCGGGTACCAAGAGGACATCACTTACAAATTCACCCACTGAAAAACACAAGGGCCACAGTTCATATTAGTCTAGCTTCCAACAGCAAATAAAGCCTCCTGGAACTCCCCAAAAGCGCACTCTGTGCATGTGTGTAGAGGTTTCAGAAGAACCAGGCAGAAACACCAATTTAAGTGCAGCCATTTCTGCTTGCCAAGCCAAGTTTCTTGGCCAACACAACTATTAATGCAAAATGGGGTCTTGCCCTGCGCAGCTCCAGTTACCTGCTTAAAAGCCAGAAACAAGAGTTTTTTCCGGGGCTTGTCTGGTTTTAAGTGCGATTTCACAAAGGCACACTCAGATCTCTTAAGTGGTTTGACAGGGTGTCAATACTCAAGACTAGCCAGATGATTGGCTCTCTTGGGTCCAAAGGAAGCTGGCAAGGTCCTTACATGGAATCACTTCCGTAGCTCGTGGATTTTTCCTTAACTAAAATCCAAACTATATTAAGCCACGACAATGTGCTTGAGGGTTTGGTATAGTCTTAAATGCAACAAGTCACACCAGCTCTAAATATTATTTATGAGCATCTAAAAGGAAAATAAAGCCTGAGAGAGTCCAAGGTAAAATGATGAGCATGGGGTGATCCTGCTGACCCCAAAAACTGAAGTGAATGCAGAGTTTACAGCGCAAGTTAACACACAGTTGTTCTTCCATGAAAGGATTGACTGAAGATATTTCACCCAAATCTTTGAGACGACTGTGTCTGCACTAAGAAGTTTCAAACTACTGAATCACCTATTTTCAAATGAGCTGCATCATACCAAAGTTCCTTCATGCTGTCTGCTGCTGTAACAGCCTGGAAATTTTTATATGCTAAGAGTGTTATCTATGTTTTCAGTATCTGAGCAAGTCTTGTTTGATTTTGTTTTGTTTTTTTTTTCCAGATGTTTTAATTCAAGATCAACTGCAGCACATTCACTACCCTAACCAAAACACAGAGAGCTGCAAAATAAACTACAAAAAAACTACACAGCCTAAATTTGCTGAGAGTCAGCAAATATATTGCATTCCAGTATCTAGATGACCACAACCTCACTAGCATGAGGAAGCTTTGGCACAATCCTTGTTCCAAACCCAGACTTTTGCTTTTGTGGAAGATGGGAGAGATCTCTCTGCTGTACAGACTCTACTTCAGTTGGACTTAAAAGCTATTTAGCTTAAATGTCCATCATGGTTCAGCTTGGTACCAACACATATGAATTACAGATCAGAACTAAATAAGCATCACGTCCTATTATTACCCAAAAGTCCCAGCAAACACTGCCACTGGAATCCAAACATGAAATTTCCTCCAAGCTGAGGTTTTTCTCTCTTTCTTGCAGATTCAAATGCTGCATTCATTAATCGTAAAATAAGGAGAGAGCTAGATACTCTGAGAAGACCAGGAAAAGATCTTCAGCCCAAGAGTTTCAAAGCAGCATTCCCTGTACACATGACCAGCAGCTTTAGGAGCTGTTTGTTAAAACTGGAGAAAAGCTTTTAAGTCAAAGACTTTTCTCACAGGAAAAGACTTTCAGAAAAGACTTTTCCACAAAGCAGAATTCTTTGTCAAACCAATCTTTCACACCATCTTTTCAAAATATATTTTAAATATTGTTTGCATAACCAATTTTTTTGCAGCTCCTTACTGTTCATACTAAACAATCATGGATACATCTACAAAGTACAGAGAAGTTAAATAGTTTGGAGTTCGATTACCTAATAACTGAAGACAATGAATTCCAATTACCTTCATCATCCCTTTGCAATTACTTACATTTTAAACTAAAAGAGAGATTGTATTTTCCCCATTTTCTCATCTCAAAACAGGCCAGTTAGATTGCTGAGTTAATAATTCATCCTACTCTATCAAGAAAGGTTTCTGGAAAGAAAAGTAAAACTGAGCAAACTTTAAAACCAAGGGACTCAGTTCTGGGAGCTAAAGGCAGAAGATTCATGGGTTCTTCTCTTGACTTGTGAAATACAAAGGAGTTTTCCTTGTTGGGGGGGCAGGGAAGATTAAATAGGGTATGGTGACAGGATCTTACCTCAAGGTCCCCTGTGTATTAATGCATCAAGGAAAACACAACTAAGAAAGGGAACAAAAACCCATAGTTTGACTATAATCCCAGAGAAATGCATCATCCATTAGCAACAAGTAATTTGTGGAGTCCTGATGACAGATTTTATAGACATGGACACCAGACATGCAACTCAGATCTGAAAACCAAAGCTGCCTCACAAGCTGGAGCCTGCAAATCATGAACACTGTGAAATACACTAATGAAAAACGTGAATAAATAATTTAATGCTGATCAAATTTCAGGGCAGTGTCAGTAAAATCAGCTTATTTTTCAGCTGGAGAATAGGCTTGGGGAACAATTCTTTCTAAAAGAGATGACTCCTTATAAATCCAGGGATCTTGCTTTTCATCCTTACTTCCATCAGAAGTTCTCCTTATGAGCAGGAGATGATCATAAGAAGATCCTCATGATCTAGTTGGGCATGGTTGTTTCCAAAACCTGAATTTCCACATCTATAAAGACAAGCACCTTTCTCCCAGGATGTGTCCACAATAAATTTTATGTTTAATGAAGTGCTTTATGATTATCTCACAGAAGGCATTACATAAAGGACAAAGAACACACATGGTTCTGCTGCTTTGCTGTATTATCCCATGTCAAATCACATGATAACCTGAGATAGGGACACAAATTATGCAAACTGGTTCCTACTGAATGCTCCCAGCAATCAGTTGGGAGAAAAAGAAAGCAGCTGAGACTAAGCTCACTCCTAAGAACACACAGTGCAGTGGGGCAGTGCAATGTCACCTACAACCTATGGGTCAAAAGTCACAAGTTAACCAGTTAAAACATGCTGCCTGATTCCAGTGGGTGGGGACATTCTGGAAAGCACCATGAAATCCATCACAGTGTATCTCATATTCTTTCACAGTTCAAAATGGGGACAGGAGATACAGCTGCAAGAAAAAGAGCCTCTTTGAAACAGCAAAGTTTAAATATAGCCATGAAATAAAATAGAGATCTCTTGCCAAGACCAAGCAGGAAGCCTGAGCACACTGATCATTTAAGTCTCCAAGGCAACAAAATATTAAAGCTTCACAAAAATAGGATCAAAGTATTAAATCCCAGTGTCTTTGTGGTACTCAGATAAAATAGTCTTCAGGTTTTTTTACGGCATTTGCAGAGAGAATGGGGATTTGTTTCTCATGCCAGGCACCATTATTCTACCACAGCTGTTACCAAGTTGTCGATCTGCCCCAGAAAGGCAGAGTTCCATCTTGTGCATCTTGTAGAAAGATAAACATTTCAGAAAAAAACAAAACAGTGGAAGGTGTGGAAATGACAACCTGATACAAGACAAGCCTAACAAACTGAGTTGCTCTCTCCAGAAGAATCCAGGAGGCAACTCCTTGCTTCTCCCACAGGAATGCACAGCACACCCACAGCACACACTCACCCAGGCACTTGTACGGCACGACGATGTGAGTGTGGTCCTTGCACTGCTTCTTCCCACGCTTACACCAGCTGTCAATGCTGACGGGCTGGTTGGCTTCTACCACGTTGGTGATCTGAAGGTCTGGGTACATCTGGGGAACAGCACAGAACGAGAGATTTCTCTCCAGGAAGAACAGAATGTGCAGAGCAGCTCCTACCAGAGTAGTGAGGACAATTCTCTACACAAGAACAACTCCAACTTAGGAACAAGTTGGAGTTTGCACATGGACACACAACTCTACTCTGGATCAAGCTCAGGGCAGGTGGAGACTAAAAAAGCTACAGCTGTTTGTCACACAGGGCTTCAGAAATAGATACGCCACTGCCTTGAGGCAGGAGAAAGCCAGGTAAGGGCAAGAGCCCTCACTTGGCACTAAGCTGAGAAGTCTGGATTTGCACAGCAGTGGAGGAGGAGCATTTGGGTATTTGGGTTTGGAGGAGATGTAGCTGTTTAATTCTTTCTGGAGCAGCACAATACACCCTGGAACAGCAATCACCAATAGGGTTTAGTAACATCTTCAGACTCTCTCATCACTTGTCAAATTATGCACCCACCTCCTCAGGTTTCCTCGTGCCTGGTCCATTTATGATGTATTAATTTGATCGTTATGCCCTGGTCAAGTTCTCAAGTCCAGACACTGACTTATATATAGGCTTCTACCACGTGAAAAAAATGCAGCCCCAGTTATATCAGCCTTGTAAAAACAGCTGAAAAAGTTTTCCAGTCCAGACACAGTACATTCTGTTGCTTTCCCATTTAAAAAAATACACTCCTTGTGGTATTTTATGTGCCTGTCACCTCAGATGAGCACTTAAAGACACTGGACAAGACCAATATGTTACGGCATATCTGGAACACATTAGGAGATTATTATCTCCTTTTCAATAAAGTCTAAAGAGCTTAAAAATACTGACAAAATTTGATTAAAATATTTTTCTAACATTCTGCCTGATCTAAACACATCACTAAGACCAGCATAGCCACATTCTAACTAGAATAGGTGTCAGGTTCCATTTGACACAACAGAAAGCAGATACTGGTTAACCAGCTCAGGGGCAGAACACTGGGGTAAAGCCCTGCAAACAGATGAAGATACCTGGACTTACAGACCAAGGATCTTCTGTGTCAGCTGATCTGAGGTAGTTTCTAAATCCCACTGCAGTGTCCTCTCTGCTCTTCCTGGACAATTACACAGCAGGACAGTGCAGAGAATTGGACTAGGCAAAAGCAAGCGCATCTCCCGCAGGATTAATTTGCTACTGAGAAGCTAAACTGGAATCCACTTCCTTCACAGCAGTGAAGATTCAGGATAACACAGAAAATCTCACCTCCTGGCAGTATTGCAGAATCTCCTCCTTTTTTCCAAAGCAGCTCTTGGTCCCAGAAGTGTCAGGTTCCCATTTCCCAGTCTGGATGTTCACATGCATATTTAGCTTCCCGCAGAACATGGCAATTTGAGGTTCTGCCACTGCAAACCCTGTCCCAGCATTGGCTGCAAGGGCCTGTGAAGACAAATCAAAACAAAACACCTTGATTGCATTATCTGATCAAAGACTCAACTCAAAAGAACCGGGAACCCTCTGGCATCTTCTCAGACAGCTCCTGCTTGATCCAGAATATCAACAGAGTCTTGCAAACTATTTTGTAACATTCCCTGAGATGGTGAGCCCATCTCAAGTTTTCACCAGCAAGGCATTTGTTTTCCCAAACCCTGTTTTTTATAATTGAAACAACAGCTTACCAAAACCAAAAGTAATTCCCTCTAAAAGGCTGCACCTACATGGACTAAAACAGATGTCTGAAAAACTTACCAAATAATCAATACTAATAATTTCTGGCAGAAGGACCTCTGTGACGTTACACACAAGCAGGTATTACTACTACTAATAAAATAACTGCAGCCCCCTGAAAAATCCTGCTTCTTTTGCTCAAACATACAAATAAAGATAATTTCTACTGAATCAGAAAAAAACAGCTGTGAAAACCAGCTTCTCAAAGGCTTGTGTCTCATTCACTGCACTCTTATGGGGAGCCGTTTCAGATGTGTATTCTGTGCACTTCCCAGACTGCACCAACAGACAAGAACCTGACAGTCCAGACCCACATTTGGGTCAAACTGCAGACTGATCAATGAAAACAAGGTCAGGGCCCCTTTCTGAAATCTTGCTGGCTGACCAAAAGAGGAAAAGAAGAGTAAATTAAATTGCAGACTTTTTTTCTGAGAAGACCAAATGGATGCTGGGAGCTGAACATGCTCTCCTTAAATAACTACTAGCTGTTGTAAAACAGAAAGAGGCATAAGGCAAAAAAAACCCAGATGAACTCCAAAGCTCTTTAAGGTGTTTAGGAGAATGGAATCCATTTCAACTTCTCCAGATAGAAACAGCAATGCACAGCGTCTGCTGGCCTTAAGCTGCTTTTCCTGGCAGGCAACACAACCCCAGGCTACCAGTCCTGCCTTCATATTTAACTTTTTTGTGCACTGAAAAATGCACGAGTTACTGTGGACACTGTTCACTCCCTACCGCCTGCAGACCCCCATGAACTCTTATCAACAGCTGTATGCTTAAAGGACATAAAGGGAACAAAGAGTAGAATTCAGCTGGACAACTTCTTTTTGCAGCTCTTAGTTACAGGATATTAGGAAAGAATATATTTTAATAACTATTACATTTAGCTCATTTTTCCCCCTTCCCCTTATCTCTCTGCCTGGAGATAAAACATTTCAACACTCAGTCAAGGATTGTTTAGTGCTGAACACAAGATTAGTGCTTGGAGGACAAAACCAACCTGAGCCACAAAACCATAAATTCAAGTATTAACTGCAGAAAAATGACCCCCTGAGTTTTAAGTACTATTCACCCATGCATCATTTAACAGAAACAGTCTTATACAAGGGTTTTTACTGCCAGCTCTGACCCCTCCAGCCAGCTCTGACCAACAGATGCTCATGACAGCATGTTTTAGCACAGACCACAAAGTAATGAAATATCAAACTACATGTAAAAGATATTACAGCATTGATGTCCCAGTATCAAAATGCTGCCAAATTCACATTCACAGTATACACAAGTTTACTGTGGGTACGTTTGTTGTACTCTGGCCTAAGGAAAAAAGAGTCAACAGTCCTGTACCTCCAGGTACAAGAGGAACTCTGAGGAATAGACTGAGGTTAGGAATATGGTGCAGTAACTTGGTTCTTGCAGAAATCAAGCCTTTAATAAACATCTTACAAGTGAACACACAAGAACCTGCAACAAGTCTTGCACCACCCTCCTCCCTTATGTCTTTTCAGAAGAAAGAAGCAAACGTAGAATGATCCTTCAGAACTACCTAAACACACAAACTTTTTAAGAGGCCATTTTTATCTCTCCAAGCAAACACCATTTTGGTACCAACAATCATTTTCCAAAGAGCACAGGACCTAACACGCAGGAAACAATCCCCAAAACGATTTTGTTCGATGACATCACAAGCACATCCAAGTTCCAACCCTGGAAAAAAACTGAAAAGAAATGCAGATCAAGAACCCAGGAAGCATTAACCCTTGTAAGAACACAGGGCATCAAAAGAGAATAAATATATGTGCTATGATGGCACTGCTGATACCTGAAATCTGACTCCTTCAAAGCAACTTAACAAGTCTGCAGCACAATAAAGGAACTTTGTGAGCAGGAGAGGTGCAGGATCCACTGAGAGGCCGAAACATCCATAAGTAATCCATTCATCACACTTCTTGCATGAGCAAAACTCCTGTTCAAACACATACCAACCTCCTGAAATCATGACCACCCCCTATTTACACACTGATTCGAGGCAGTGTTTGTTTTTGCTGCCTCTCCAGCTTGCTCCCTGCAAAGGTATCTTTCCTCCTTCTTGGATTGCTCACATAGCTTGCATATCAGTCGAGTGCTGTTGCCGTAGCTACCAGAACATGCTAAGCCCCAATTCACAGCTGAACAAACTAGACTAATTACTTGCTTGATTTCATCACTTTTAATCAACCAGGAGAAATCTTCTCTTGAATTGCGCTGTTGGGTGAGTTAATGAAGTTTGAGATACATGAGTTGATTCTTTAACCCCAGGACCTGCAAGGCAAGGTTTTTGAGCAATGGGCTTCAATTTTTCCTCCACTGGCAATCCACTCCAACCCTCAATCATATAAGTCATTTAATTTAGTGCTTTAATCTCATTTTAGCTGTAATGAGAGAATACAGCACCTCCAAGCTTCATGGATGCCACACCTTTAACACTGACACTTAAACAGGTAAAAAGGTTACCTTTTGGGACCAAGGAACTTTCTGACATTTCCCACAATTGCCTTCAGTGTATGAAAACTGGAAGCGGATCCCTCAGGCTACACTCAAGCATCACTCTGCAAAAGGAAGGCTGCAGAACATGTAAACAGGCATGAAGCTTGGGATAAAGCCATGTCCTTAGTTAAGCCCTTTAGTACTTCAGAGAATTCACCCATTCCACATTGCAAAGGGATGAACAAACTGACAGCACATTTTTCTCTGGGAATTTCCCAGCCATAAATGGAAGCAGCTGCTTCTTTTAGTACTGGGAAGCAGCTATTCAACCCCTTAAATAAGCAGCCTGACAGATCTGGAGGGCAACACATGCATGATGGAAGAAAGTTCACCCAGTTGTGTACGTCCCTATTGAGTATTATTTTAGCAGCTATTATCCTATTAATATATACATGTAACATGAGAGCAAGACAAATGTTACGTGGGAAAAGACTGTTCCATAAGCCATTATTTCCCTCACCAGAACTTGCATTTACAAGATGTTTTGGGAGAAACTGGGCTCTGCCTTTTGGCATAATTCTGTAATCCAGTTTGCTTTCCAAGACCAAAGATGTCTTCATTCCATAAACACAAATCTCTGGCCAGTTAATGTCAGTTAAATTCCTCACCCTGCCAGCCAGTGTCCAATTTATGGTCCTGAAACACTAGAATTCAAGCCTCTAAATCCTCCTTTTCTCTGATAGAAGTGTCTGCCCAAGTATCCTGGTTTTTATTTACTACTGGCCTCTTCAGCTTGTGACAAAGGGTTTGATGTGTAAGCATTACCCACCCTGAGGCCTGGGTTCCAGGTGCTAAAAAGGGTTATATCTGTTCTTTCTGCAAGTATCCCACATCCCAAAGGTGGGACACAAGGCTAGAGACTTTAGTAAGATAAAGAATATTTTACATCTACCTCTGAAACAAAAGCAGTACATTGCAGTTCTGGTTTATAAAGACAAACATGAAAATGACATCCATGTCCTTTACCTTTTATTGCCAGGATCTGTTAAACATCATCACAACATAACTTATTTCATATGCTGTCCATACAGCTCCCTACGGAATGCTATTCTGGAAAACCTTCTGGCATGCTGATGGGGACTTGAGGATTGAAGGGTGATTGGAACTTTTCTCGTGTGAAGAGAAGCTGATAATTATAATTCACAGAAATTAGTTCCGGAGAGCTTTCCTTAATAGCATAAAGGTATCTGCAAAACATCATATTTAACTGAATTCTCCATTTTCAGTGAGGTCAAACATGACCGGAGCCTCATCCATCTAATCAGATTAGCCAGAATGAGCGTTTATTCCAACAAAACCATAGTGGATGGGAGCTTGAGAAGCATGGAGAGCCTGTGAGGAGAATCCACATCACCCATGCTTTCTATTAGGCTTCCTGTAGAGCAACACAAGAGTAGCTCTCTGCATAAAACCATAGAAGATTAAATTGTTTTAAGACTGAAACTTCAGCTGCTAGAATTTATGAGCTGCTGAAGAAAGGTCCAATAGAGAATTGCATTGACTTGGTGGCCAGAGAACAGAATACTGGCTGCTGAGGGCATACCCTGCCTTAACTGACAAGGCAGGGCCCTTTGTAGGACTCTCTACAGGTGAGATCCCAATTCCTGCTCCTGAGAGTTACATGTATTCCACAACCAGTTGTTACTACACTGACAAAAAAAAAAAAGCCGGGCAGCACTTCAAAAGATTACTTGCGCTGCTTGTTTTCAGTTAAACTAAGGCCCTCAAAAGCAATACTGGTTATTAAATCATGGTCCACGTGAACCACAAACTTTGGAACGGGCTGCTCAGCAGTGTCCTTATTCAGATAAATCACACTGCCCACCTTAAATTAAAGGAAGAACTTTTTCTGTTTTTTTTTTTCCCCTGTTTTTTTTTGGTGTTTGTTTTTTTTTTTTTTTTTTTAAATTACATTTCCTCCTCTGTCTGGGCAACTCTGCAAATCTCCCTATGTCAGTGCAATACTCACAGATACGGAGGCTATAAATTGAACACTTTCAAGACCACTGAGGAATTCTAACAGTTCCTTTGACACAAAAACGAGCTCTGTTACCTTACCAGCCTTCCTGTGAAGGAACAGCCCTCCACGGCTGCTGGTTTTGAATGTATGGGGATTCTAATGATTTGCCCTTTCTGGGCTGAAAAATTTCTGTGCGTGTTTGTGCAGGGACTCAACTGCTTCAACTGCACCCCCCATATTAGTGTTCCCTCCAGCTGATGCCCATAGGCCTTTTTGACAAAATTAAGAAGAGCCGCAGTCACAAACTGAAGCTATTGGAAGGAGAACAGCTGGGCTGGCATTGTAAAGCCCAGCCCTCCTGGATCATAACATGCCATTGGGCCCTTAAATCTAACATTCATTGCCATGAATCTCACCCGGGAATTAATGGTAAGTCAGTATTCAGGAAACCAACACTTGAACTAAAAAGTGACGGAAGTTGGCAGAAGAACTTTACACACAAGAACTTCTTGACAGAATATTTAAAATTCCCCTAGTTTTGGATTCATAATTTGTAAATGCAAGCAGAGCTCTCAATTCATGCTTCAAATAGTGTTTCATGCATTGTTTTCCTTAGCTCCTCTTCCTGCTTTTATTCAGCAGATAGGTGGCTTGAACCCAGGAAGGCTAATGAATGCCTGACACAGCAGGCAGTAAATCTACAGACTAGCAGCTCATCCTAGCTTTATTGCTCTATTTTTTTTAAATTGCTGATAATTACAATAATGCACATGGGCAGGGGTCCAAGACAGGAAGAATTACTGTCTGCAGGCAGATCTGGTGTGAGCTGATAATACCAGCCTGGGTTTGCTTTTGAATTTAAATGGCAGAAATCTCACTAAAGCAGCCTTTGGCTTGCTTTAACTTGCTGGAAGGGGTGGAGTTCTCATCTGCTTGTCCTTTACTGACACTTGTGGTGGAGGAGTCTGCACCAGCAGAGAACTGGGAGCCAAGGCAGGAGCTGCAGTGGTAGATGGGATGCAGTTTATATTTAGATGCCTGTGTTTACGGCTGACATGAAGCCCTGAAGTTCAGCGACAATAATCCATGTACTTCCATGTGCGCTGACAGCAACCATAGGATTAAAGACCTGCTGCAGCCTGAAGCATTCCTTACTGCTTTGCACATTCCACCGCCTTTCCACAAGGAAAAGGGGAGATTTCCAAGTACCTTCAACTCATGGGCAGCCATTTTGCCCTCAGAAATTGTACTTAGGAAGTATCAGGTTATTTCCCCGTCCCCCTCTGGTTTATCATGCCCCATAAGGGCCTACATGACTCAAAGAGCACATAATCACCATGTGAGACATTTGCTCTGTGAACTGCTGCATTCAATAGGGAGTGCCACACCACAGGCAGTGCTAGGCTGTGGGAGAGGTGATCAAATCCAGGAAAGCCACGAGTCAGCACTGCCTCAGCTTCCTGAAGTTGCTTGTGTAACACGGTTGCATTTGGCATCCTCTTTTCTATCCCTGGAGAGACAAAGTTCATAACAACTCCACTGGAACATTCCCTGAACAAATGTTACTGTACCCAGAACCGTGTCCTTTGAAAAAGATTAATTTCAGGGCCTCAAGCTTTCAAAAGTACAGCTTGGGGATAATGGCTGGGAGTGGAACAGTTTAACACAAAACTTCCTCAAAAACAAGGGTAAGAGAAGAGGAAAGCACAAACACTGACAATACTCAAAAGTATTGTCAGGCTCACAGGTAGGTCTAAATAGGTTTACTCAGCCAGGTCACCTTCCATGTGTCACAAGGATGTCAGAGACAATTTCCAAGCTGTGTCAGACAGACTCACTCATGGCCACTTCCCTCCCTTTGCAGCAGAACACTGCCACAGTGCTATTTTGAAGACCCCTTTTTACAGCACCACCCTAAGTCCTATCCCAGCACAGAGAGCCAGGCCTTTTTAACACTGGGCTAAACTGAGGCACAAAGTGAAGTGACTTGCCTAAGGTCATCCAGCAGCAGGCTCAGCTCGGTTTAATGCCATCTCCTCACTCCAATCTGTGTCATCACTCTATCTTGCATGGCCCAACTAATTACCGCTTTCCCACATTAATTATTTGGGCATCTAAGGCACAGAGACCCAAAATGTCCAGTTAGTCAGTCAGCAAGTGAAAACTTGATTGCAAGTTAATGTTTTCACATTCACTAATATTCTACTGAAAAAATTGCCATGGGGCAGTTTTGCCTTCCTGGACAACCAGAACAGAGATCCAAACTAAAGCCTAAGGACAGCTGCTATGGCTTAATAGTGTTTGTGAAGTTTAACTCTCAGGTCTTTCATTTCTGAGCTGATTGTTAATATGAACCATACTGTTGATACCACAAAGGCATCACTGAGAACAGCACATGTGGAGGAGTACTGAGAGATGCTATTTTGTAACTTCTCCATGGTTTGATAGGAGAGTTCGAGCCACCTTAAGGCACTTTAGCTACACAAGGGTTAGGGAATATAATCACTGTAGTTACTAGGATACAGATTCCACAATACACAGGAAAGTACATTCAGAAAAACTTTCAACACTTCAAAGCAATTTGTTCAAGGCAAAAGTAACTCCTGTACTAAAACTCATCACAAATCACACACCCACACAAGTTCTCCACTAACTTCCCTAGTGGCCAAATCTGGCAGAAAGGAGACAAAATAATTTGTTAACATCAGGCAGAGAAAAATAAACTCCTTACTACTGATTCAAAGTGATTTAGCATTCCAGGAGGGAACAAACTAAAATTCCTTCCTCAAAACAGCATGAACATTTGTTTTACAGATCTCGTGAAGCTCACTGGGAGTTGTGCAGAAGAGCCACTGCAGGAACCTGTGGCTCCGCATTCCATCTACTAGTCTAACCACTCAGCTGACTCCAGAGAAAAAGGCTGCACTGACTGTATTTCTATCTAAAACACAATGATCCAAAAGGCAAGCAGGAAACTAAACTGAAGGGTGTATTTTAGCAGGCAAGGAAAAATTTCTGAGAGAAAAAAAAAGGCAAGATAAAATAATGATAACAAGCAGGAATGCAGTTTGCAGTGCAGTCTGAGTTTGGTTCAAGTATCCATCCCATTATAGATGGTTTTCAGCATCACAGATTGCTTATTTATGTGCACAGACTGCACATGCTTTCAAACATGATAAAATACTTTGAATTTCCAAGCCCTGCAATTAGGCTACAAAGCAACTTCCCAACAGCACACAGGAATGATTTGACAGGTCCTGATTTGACAGGTCCTGCTCTGACCACGCTGGAGCTCTGCAGGTCATGCCTATTGCTTTCCACCTCTAAGTTCACAATCTTCTGTAAAAAAAACCCAAAACTCAATCCAATTAATTGGTAATTGTGTCCTCCAAACAGTTCAGATGAAATTTCAAATATGCACAGGAAACCATGATGTTTTTATGTCTTGGTTTTCCAAACCATGCTAATGACCACCTTTTGAAAGCTGGAAACCACTAAAATACAGGGCTGCTTTTATCCTAGCTGCTGCTCCCTTGGCTCTGCCTAGCTTATGCTGATCCAGAACAAAATTAACAAGTTACCAAAAAAATATGGAATAGCCTTGTTGTTTCCAGAATAAAAACTTGGGATACTTTTATACTTTAAGTCCAACCCAAAAGGTTACTTCAATAAATTTCAAGTCAATGAAAACAGTCAGCAGTAAGTATCTCTTACTGAGAACAGGTAGCAACTCTGGCTCTTAGTAAATCTATTTAAAAATAATGGAAGTTGGAATTTTAAACCAAAACTATTTTCCCATACACCTCCTCCTGTTATTTATTCAGAGTTGTTATGGAGCATCTTTCAGGCAGCAGCTTACATGACTGCTCACACACAAAACAAAATCTTTTAAAGAACTTTGAATGTCTAGGTATGCAGAAATCAGTGCTTTAAAGAAATTCATATATTGGCACTGTAAGTTTGTTCAGCTTTGGTAAACAACACATTTTTCCTTAAAGAAAACTTCAATGTGAACACTGTGCCAAGAAAGTTCAGTTTACAGTTAGCTGCTGATTAGGAAAAGTTCCTACCACTCACAGCAAAAAACAAACAAAACCACAAAAAAACCCCAACCTCCCCCCCCCAAAAAAAACAAAAAAAAACAAGGCAAGAGAATTAATTTAGCAAAACCATCTCAAACTGTCACCAAAAGAGTCTTTAATTTTCCTCACTGCACCTATTTCTGACCCCAGCAATAACTCCTATTGCTGCCAGCTGCCTTCCACTACTGCCAGCAAACTGAAGGTGAGAGAGCAAGCCCTCAAGCGAGGGAAGAATGAAGAATACCAAGCACCACCCTAGTTAAGTATGGAAGAGGCTGGAGTGCTGGAAGAAGGCTCAGAGCAACACTTTTACTTCCAAGAGTTTGAGGGCAAAAACTTTATTTGCTCATTTTTAAGCTTACACACACAGCCAACCAGTCCTCAAAAGATCCTGTGACTACCAGCAGAATTCAGGCTCAAATCTCCCAATTTACCTTCTTCCAAAGCAGAGGATGAAAAGTAGACTTCCATCCATTCTCTAGAACTCAGACACCTGGATTAAGCAGTTTGACACACAAGAAGTCAAATTACAAAAACCCTTTTGAAGTAGCCCCAAAATTTGTCAGCAGCAGGGTCACAGAAAGTAAAGGACCTCAGCAATGGCTTAATGTATTTCATTTTTTCCAATCTTTAAAAGCAATCCTTGGTAATTTAGCAGCATTTTATTTCTGAAGCATTAATTCATCAGCTGGGGTTTAACAGTCACAGCACCACCCCACAGCTAGGCTTGCACACAAGCTCTAATGGACATATTAACCAGCTCCTTCACAGGAAGCAGCAGAGCTCTACTTAGAACAGCTGCCTAATGCTATTAGAAAATTAAGTGGTAATTTATAGAACAGACTCAAGCTGGCTGGGCTGAAATGCCCATAACTGATTTTGCTGATCCAGAAAGTAAAACTAGTTTCACAGAAGCAAGCCTAGAACATCCAATATTCTAGGATGTATTTCAGGGCTATCACTGCAAAATATTTACCTGGGTTTGCATGTTGAACACCTGAATTTTTTATGCTGAATTTTACAGCTCTTCACTCTATTGAGCTGTATCAGATTGTGCAGCACTGCATGGAAATAAACAAAATGGGAGTGGTGATTTTTATCTTTGATAAAATGAGATTTTAACTTGTTAATAGTGTCTCCCAGGTTTCAGTGGGAAGCATGAACCCTTTGTACACTGATAATTATTTCCTTGATGTCCGTTTAGTAATTTTCTGAAAAGTTTCAAGGTAGGGGAGAGAATACGATTCTTTTCTGTCAGCTTAGCTGAAATACAATTGACCATAAGCTAGCGGAAGAATTTACATGCTACAGCTGCACCCACCTGATGGGCAGGTTCTTGATTAGTTTTAACTAATATGACACCTCACTGAGGGCTTCTAAGCACAAAACAATCAGGTGCTGAAACCTTTTTTCCAAAGGTGGAAGCAAAAACTGCCCGTTCTGCAATAGCAAGGGAAATCACTCTCTGAAAAAGAGCAGGCAGAACAGTTTCAGACGATCTTGTTATACCTTAAAGAGGCACTATAAACCAAGAATTTCCATTACTTCAACTGATATTCCTCTTCAAGGTCTCTGAATGTATTAGTATTTATTAATTTGTTTTTTAAACCCCTTTTCCGGGCTGTCCATCACAGCTGGAGGAACTGTAAAGAAAACTGTCAAGATAGACTTGTTTGGAATGCTTGTGTTCAAAATGACCTATCTTCCTGCCTGGGAAAGGCTATCAGGCAGGGAAAGAAGTGACTATTGACTTTTACTTAGGCTTTTCTTTCTCCTGCTCAGGAGATCCAAGATGCTCTTGGAGACATGCTTGAATGAGAAAGAAAGAAATGGTGAACCTTCCAAACAAGTTTTGCTTTCCTTGACCCCACAAGCAGACAAGGACAGCAATGGAAATGCTGACTTAACATGCAAATCTGATCACTGGGATGGTGGTTGGAGGGTAGATTGATCTGCCTATTGATGCAATTGGCCACTCACCATTTTCCTAGCCATGGGCAGAGTCCTTTCAATAGTGCTTTCTCAAAGTCAAAGGATGAAAATGTTGCATAAAGTTCTAACCCTGGGGAATGGTGGTTTTATGCTTCACTGGTTGACTTCAGACATGGCCCACTAAGGTGTTTTTTAAATTCAGAAACCCAGCTATGCACATCTCAGCTGTAAATATTAACTCTGCCAGAATCTGGCAAACCCCTGATGTTGATTAGCCCCACAGAATCTTCTTAGATGTCTCAAATCATAAGAGAGCAGCACACAAGAAAGCTATGCTAAAATTATAGCCTGATATGCAATAGCATGAGACAGCCAGAAGCATAAGTCATTCTAATATTATTACTTTGGACATCTTACCAAAAAGAAAAATCATTGAGAGCCCAAATGAGTTCCATGTTTTAATTATCCTGGAGGCTGCCTCTCCCTCCACAATTCCCAGCCAGCCTGGACAGCAGTGGGACATGGATTTGTGTTATGAGGCTGGGAACATTCTGAGAATATTGCACTGAGAACTTTTGTATGTCATTGTAGTACTTGTTGGACAAAGAAAACAGGTTTGGTAACCAGCACAAAATGGACTTGTGGGTGTCAAGGCTGCGTAGGAACTCTACAGCCTGGACAACAAAGGCAAATGGATCATCTATTCAGTCACAGCCATACAATTGAGTTAGAGGCTGTCCGTATTTTCATAGTTACAACTGTCAATTAAAGGTTCTGAATGTTAACCCAGAGAGGTGGGGATAAACAAGAACAGTCCTCTGCTTTGGGTTGTTGCCGAAGTTAATTCACTGCAGGAAGCATCTTAAAAATAGTGCCAAGCACACCATTTTAAGTGGCACCCAAGAGTCAAGGTGGGGCAGACAGGACCAAGTGTCCACTTAAACACAGCAGAGAAAAACGAGAGCAAGAAAGTGTCTCTACAGACAGCACTAGGCCAAGCATTTCCATATGCAAACTAAGCCCTGGTTTCATTTTTCTGTGATATAAGCATTTCAAGTCTGGCTCAAGTTAAAGATGTTCCCATCCTGATGCATTCCAACAGATTGTCTCAATCCAGCATGTTCAGTCTCTCCGTCTTTATTTTGTACCTTACAGGACATTTGGTGTATTCAGCAGCTTAATGATTATTTTAATCCTCTTCATTAGTGAAGAGCATCATCCTGGACATGCTATAGGTAGAGACTGTGAGATGGATGCTGCTCAGAGATCTATCTGAAGAGCCACTTCAAGGCAGAACAGTCATTCCAAGGCAAATACTATAAACCAAAAAGAAATCTCTGCTTTGCTTGATCTGGTGTATCTAAAGCTTGCTGTTATAAACAGTAAAAATCAGCTCTCTTTTATGGCCTGAGAAACAGCTTAGAGCAGGTCAGCAGTATCCTCTTAAAAAAAAGGACTCTCAGAGACAATGCATCTCCAAGTCAACACCAGGGGAAGAGCTGCTGGAAGTTTATCACATTAAACCCATCTTAGTTAATGCTGCCGCCATCTGCGGCTAAATGTTTGTTATGCCCCCAGCTGTAAGATAAAAATAAATGTAAGAATCACAGCCTAATAAATAAAACAACAAAATTATGAGTAATTCTATCAGCCACTTAATGAGGAATAATGATTTGAATTTTTGCAAAAATCTTTAAAGACAGCGACAAAGCTCAAAAAGCCAAATTGAAATCAAGGACAGCAAAGTAAATGAAGTAAAATCATCGTTGCTTTTGCCTGGAGCAAAAGGCCCTTTAGGGTCTTGGAAAGCAGTGCTCCTCATGTCTCTGCTACAGCACAGAGGAAGCTTGCAGCCCAAAATTTTCCAGCTTGTCTCTGTAATATTCTTCCTCGGAGTACTGAGTTTAGCGGTTTGCACACACACCACTAGAAGTATGACAGTGGCCATTTCAGAACAGCACCACTCCTGAAATCCATCAGCATCTATTACAAAAGGACTACAATGCTGCATTCTACTCAGGGCCCTGCAGTGAAAGAGGGAATTAACATGCCGTAGATGCTCTGTGGAAAGCCTCTCACTGTTATATTTTGAAAAGTATTCTCCTGATCATGCTAAGTCCCACATGAAGAAAGTTGCAAAAGCTTGCTCAGTAGAATTGAGCGCAACAGATCTATCCAAACCCAGGAATTTCAGCCTCAACTTCAAAATGCCTTTTGTCTGTACTGCAGATTTTACATTTTAGCAAATCTGAAAGAAGATTTCCTGCCACTTAAAAGCCCTATGTGAGGAAACCAGCTCCTCTAGTTTTACTTCCTGGCAGCCAGGATACAAAGGGAAGGACCTGTTGTGCAGGGAGAGATCAGCTGGTTTATGTTTATTTCTTTGTCTCTTAACTTGAGAATCAAAGATATACTCTGCAGCAAGACACGAGGATTTAAAATTAAGGATTATTTAAAAACACTATGCATAAAACACAGCACTATGAATTCAAACACAGGTAATAGGTTTCAGCTCTTGTGATTAGTGCAAGTTCTTATAAACTCATATGTGTATACCATAAAAAAAAGACAAAAAGTGCATAAGCACATAGGCAGGAGGAGAGGGACAGGACAGGTGACAAGCTGTGATCCAGCCTCCAAAGACAACTGTAGACAAGGCAGGCACACAGCAGTGCAAACCCTTCCACCTCATGCAGCCTTTGCTCCAGCAGGTCATTCATCTCTGCCTCAGCTCCTGGGAAATTGCCTCCGAGAAAGTGGTTGTGCCCTAAACAGGACATCCACATACTGACTGGCTTCGTTGCAGGGCAAGTATTGATGCAATTTGAACAAGATGGCATTTATCAGGAGTGACAGGAGCATGCTTTTTCCTCCTTTCTTTCCCCAGTGTCTCTTGCAGTGACACAAAACTCTGTCCCAGGCCCAAACTTCACACACTCAAAGGAGCACCACAACTTCATTCTGTGACCCCCTCAAGAATTCCCTCAGCCACTCCTGGGATCTGGGTCTTGCCCAGGTAAGCCACAGCATTATATCCAGCCATGCCCAAAGGCTGAGCTCTAATACATCAATACATTGCAAATGTAAAATCTCCATTTTTTTGGCTGTTTACCAAGGGAAAACCTTCTCCACTGTCTGACATTTTCAGCACTGAGGCTCTACTTAAAGCCTCTGGAAATGAAGTGGTTATTGAAACCCTGCAACTTAAACTACTTGGAGGCACTTAGATCTTATCCCAAGTCTAAATGGGAGTTGCAAGCATCCTGCTCCATTCAAGAGTAATAACCAGTCTCCATGATAATATACACCCTCAATTTCTCAGTTTCCTTTTTTGCTGGCAGGCAGCACATTTCAGTCCATGCACAAGCACTGCTGTACCCTGCATTTCAGAATTCATCTTTGACCAAGGCTGCTAAGGCAGGCTCCATGCTCTGACATTTCATTCTTCTTTAGGGTTTCTAAACATGTTTGTGATCTTGCAGCATAAAACAAAACACCTATCAAATTAAATTTCTTCAGTGAGGGCTTTGATAAATTATGCAGGGAAAGACACATTCAAATGCCAATACACTCCCAGGGAGCACCAGCCATACGTTTGAATCAACATTTTGCATTTAATCTTTGAGAAGAATACTTATGAGATTAAAGCAAATCTGCCCCTCTCTATTTCAGGCCACAAGTACTGTAAAATGACCACTGTAAGAAGTCAACCACTGCTTGGTATTAGTGAATTATCCTAATTCATGCAGATTCCTCTAGGACCATTTCTGGCAAGTTACTAGGCCTGATATGAATGACAGAAGATTAAACACTGATAAAAAACCCAAATAAACTTAGACCTGGCAATGTGTCATGTCAAATCCAAAACCATACAGAGAATTTGATGATTAAAGGCTTTATGCTAGAGGGAACTGTACGTCTAAGCAGAGACCGGCTTCTGTTGTAAATATGTGATCCAAATCCACTTGGAATCTAATAGGAGTGCATAATACTTCTTGTAACAGATGAATTGGGTTAAGATTTTTCTTTTTGTTGCTGTCATTTCACACTATGCAATGACATCCTAACTGGTGGGATTCATCAACACAAAATCCAAAAGCAAAGGAACAAAGCTAGTGGCAGGGAGCTGGAGCTAAAATATAGCACAAGAGCCTTTAAAGAAAACCCCAAAAATGAAAAATGCAAATGTTTGCCTTTTGATTTAAGCATCTCAGTACTGAAGTTAGTGTAAGGCATCTCCTGGAAAATACCAAGTAGTTTGCTAAACCTCTATTTCATCTCTGCAACATCACCAGATGAAGACTTTTGAGTTCACCTCACTGGCTCTATTTAGAGCTTTGTGGTGACAGGTTCAAGAACCCAAACACAACATCTTCATGAGAAAACACAAGCCCTGCTATAGTAGAGCATTAACAAAATAATAGAATTCTGACTAATGCAAGAATTAAAAGAAACCAACCCCCCGACCCTCACCTCAGAACAGCTCACACATTTGAAAATATAACCAGAAAACATTTGTTGGAGGAAAAGAGATGTAAATGAGAATAGGAACTGTCAACACTAAACACTGCATTTATTTAAACACTAAGTCTTCCATAAGGAGATGATGATTACCTACTTTTAAATGGAGATTCACCGAGTATCAACCTGCTGTTAGAGTCAAGTAAAGCATGGCCTCAGCCAGCTTGGTGTGCCTGTGAGTGTCTGCCTGTCCCTGTCCTTGACCTGGATCAAAATACACTTTGCACTGCTATAATTTTGTTAGAGAGAAGCTTACTGTATGAAATTACCTAAATGCATCCCTGTCACAGAGCCAGACACTGGAATCTGACTGCTGAGGCATGTTTATCATCTGCTGCACCTCGGCATGATACCACAGGTCGGTGACACTGCCAACAGCTATAACACACCAATGACTCAGTGCCTCACCCTGAAGCTTCTCCAGTGCAACCGGGAACCAAGGCACAGCTCCCACCTTCTGTGGGTTTCATTGGGTTTTTCTTCAGGCTGCATCTAAGTTATACTAACAATTTTAATGCCCTTTATACTTGGTAGTTTGAAAAACTTGAGCTCAAACTCATCATTAGATAATGATTTTTTGTTAGTCTCAAAGCACAGTAAAGCCATACAAGCCAAACAATTACTGACTTCCATAAGCTTCTCTGAAGCTCACATACTGTATGGAGTAACAACTTTGGACCCTGCTTCATCAACTGAAGGCCTTGTCTAGCCACAGCATCCTACCCCACAGCTCACCAGTGCGGGAAATATTGGCACTAGAAATAACTGGTGAGACTTTTGAAGGTCTGGAGGAGGAATCCCTCAATAAAGCACGGGCAAAGAAGATTAGACTAAACTCTGTAAGCCAGCACTGATCTGCAGGTTGAGAACTAAGAATTCCTTCAAACCACTACTAACAGATGTTACTGCACATCCCAACACAGTCATCTTGAGACACAAATCATCAGGAAAAAAACAGCTCAAGTGAAGCCACTGTCCTTGCAGTAAACACTCAAACATCAGGATAGTCCAGCTGCACCAGTCCTCACAGACTACTGGGCCAAACCTGCCTGGAGAAATCTCTAAATCAGATGAAATGTACATGAACCAGGCTTGCCTGTAATGGAGAACAAAAGGCTTTCTGGACCATGTCTCACCCAGCAATGAGTTTTCCTCAAGAAACAGAGTGTCAACATGTGATTTGACTTCCCATTGTCAACAGTGAAAATGGAAAGTTAAATAAATCACCAAATGCCACAGAGAGCAGCAGCATTTGACTGTGCACACTAGTTAAGAGTGACTAGGAGGCTACCGAAAATATAAACTAAAATGAAGGTCTGCAATACATTCATTTGCACAAGGGCATTACCACAGCAGGCAAACACAACAACACAGAGTTAGAACTCAATTTAGTACATCTACAGGTTGATCTTTCAAGAATAAGGAGTACATCCTTTTCCCCACTAGCTGTATACAAAACATCCCTGTAATACCTCAAAATGAAAAGCTGATAAGCAGCTTAGCCAAATGTGCTCCTGATCAGGTGGACACTTTGATTACATAAAGACAAGCAGGCTGGGTTTGGCTGCTAGGGAGATTAGTTTAACATCACTTGCAGAACATTGGTGTTTTGATCATTCACCTCACATTGTAATTTAAAACTCCTACAAATACACATAAAGACAAAATTTGTGTTTTAAACATCAAACCTTCAGAGCAAGCATTAGAACCTTTGGACATTTCAAAGCCAGGCTAGAAGGCGGATTGCACTTCTGTATTCTTTGGTATGTAGGTTTTCCATGTCCTCACACAAGGTAGCATAGCTTAGCAAATACTCAATCACAAATATATATTTAACTCCAACTGAGAAGGCAGATGGAGGTGGAAGTAGTAAATCTAGTGCTGAACAAGTTAAAAAAAAAAGTGTAATTCACAAGTTAAATCTCTCTGTGAAATGCGTCTGTATGCATGTATATATATTTCCCTGCTTACAGCTGCAGGAATTCATAAATTAAAAGAAGTTGAATCTGATGTTAAGAAATTACTCTCAAAGAAAACCCCAGCCAAATTATGTCTCCCAAAATGCACTTTTCCCTGTGCACTGCCCCTCAGGAGCCAGAGTGCTGTTCCTATAGCACCAACCGCTTGCCTGACACAAGTAACAGTATTAACAGGCTAGAGTTACTTCTACCCTATTGTATCTGAGGAGGAGCCATCAACCCCTCCAACCAGAAAAAAAAACGTGTCATTTTGTATAATTCACAATAAAAAGAACCTGACAATTTACTCTACTCACATCTTCCTTCTTATTACTATATAACTCACACTAGTAAGCACACAATAAGTATATATCTACATATAGAAAAATTGTAAATTTTTATGCACAATGTTCTGCATAAAACCCATTTCTCCCCATAAACCCAAGACTTATTGACAAGTGAAAAAAAAAAAAGCTGAAAAAGCTGAAAAGGAAAATACCCAAAAGCAAATTATAACATTAATATAGTTAATGCATAGTCACAGAGCCTGTAAAAACTCTGGTAGGAGATGCCATTTCACGGTGACAAACACACTGCAAGTAGAGAAAGCTGAACATGCACATAATGGGTGCAGACAACAGTTTGGGGGAAAAAAAAAAGGGGGGCAATCTTGCAATTTCAAGTACTGTTCTGAATTAAGAGCCTCACCAGAAGGGTTTCTAGGCCATTGTGAGTATTCAAAGCCTTCCAATTAAGAGCAAGTATCATCTTAAATTAACACCATGTTTCAAAGGTGCTGACTGCCTAAACTTAAAAACAATGACACAAAGTTTTACTGCACAGAAGCACAAGAGCAAGAATATGAATATGAAGGATTGCATCAATTTCAAAAGCCTGAGGAGTTAAAGAGCAGAGTGTGAAATGCCCAAGTATAAAAAAAGAAAGTGAAAGGCTTTGCCTTCTAACAAGAAATGGATGGGGAAGGTGTATTTCTCTTCTATTTACAGCTGAGGAAAAAGGCTTTGGTTTAAGTACATGTGTACAAGCAGAAGCTGCAGTCAAGGTGACTTATGCTTCCAAGATTGAGCCCATATGCCTCTAAGAGACACACACAGTGAAAAGGAATGGGAGAAGTTTTACAAGGCACATCTAGAGAACAGCACAGGGAACTGCACTAATCCTTCCCTGCACTCCCAGGTGCTGGAGGAGAAGCAGTGAGTAATTATAATACAGCTAAAGCCACCTACAGAACAGCTTTTGACTTACTTGCAGGTGATGCAACAACCACATGAACAAAAAAAGTCATTAAATCCTTGGTAGAGCTGTTAATGCCTAAATAACATTTAACAGAGATGATAATTATTTCACAGGTGAAACAAGGAGAGCTGAAGGCATCCTCCAAAAAGAAGCACTCACCATTACGTGCTATTCTACAATGCAGCAGAAAATCCAGAGCCTTCCCACAGTATCAGGTTTGCTTTATTTCCATATCTTTGTTTCACAGGAGCTTTTATTAAAGCTTAGAAGAGGCACTGCATATAATGACCTTCATAGGAAGCTGTATTTCCTAATACCAGGAAGCAAAGTTTCAGGAACTGAGAGCAAACTAAAGGCCACAGGCTCAAGACTGGAATTTTCCCGAGCTGTTTCTGCTCAGGACTTGAACACCAAAGTGGAAATTTCCCTAGGTGGAGTTCTTTGTTCGATGCCGCAGGCAATTAGAAGTCCCCAAGGTCTGCAGAAATGGCACGAAGGCTGATATTTTTGTCGGGGAGAATTTAAGCAATACAAGACAAAAATAATAGCATGAAGTTCTGCTGCAAAATATACCTTTTTTGTTCCCCCTCCCCCAAATCCTGGTGACTTGAGCAGGCAGGTAACAGATGTAAGCACCCAAGAGAGCTTTGGAAAAATACCATACCTTATTTTAAAAAAGCCATATCAAGTCTGCATTGCTTTTGATCTGATTACATAAAAAGGTCAAGTAATTAATAAAAACTCTGCACCTTCAAAGGTCTTGAGGGCACAGCAGAAGTAGTTTATCATTGGAATGCAGATCTAATTAGCATAGATTTATTTTCTTTTTCCAGTTGGTATCATTGTCCTGTTTGAGGTTCCTGGCGACTTCACAAGCAAAACAAGCAAAATTCAGACACATACTGCTATGGAAAGAAACACATTAATTGCTGGGATCCATGATTTCTCTCAACTCTTTTACTCATATTCATTTGGAAGCGAGACTGTCAGAGGTCATCAGCCATCCTCACACTATGATCTGAAAGGGAGACCAACAGTCACCAGCACCAACCCTTGGCAACGCCCTAGTCAAGAGTTCGGATACAATAATTGAAGAGAAAAAAATAAACTGCCACTCCCCTTGCTCTGTCCTGCATAGAAAGAAAAACAGATTGTAGTTGATAAGAAGATTACTGGGTGTTCTAGGGACAGAGAATGGGAGCTAAGATAATCAAGAGACAGAAAATCCACCTAATGGGACTGTGCCAATCCAGCTGAACTAATTAATAACTGCAGACATTGTTACACCTTTCCCATAACTTTCAAATGGCATCTTGATTATTGAAAAAACCAACTGCTTGCATATTTTTCATCACATTATCGCATAAAATCCAGTAATGACCACAGTATAAAACCCAGAACAAAACCATTTACTTCCAAAGCCCTGCATCAAGAGCAGTTCTTGAGCAAATGTGACAGCAATAAAGACTAGAGAGCTGCAGTCTCCCCACCAACAAGACAATGCAAAAGGATGCAGCAAAAATAACAAAAATAAGGATTAAAATGCCACAGTTGACATTTTATGCCAGACGAAGGTGGCTATCATGCCTTCAGAGGAAGTAAACTGAATTGCAGTAACATTTTCATTTTAATCCTTCTCTAAAAGGTCAGTGACCCCCCCTCTGGTGCCGCTGGCCCCTCCTGGAGTGTCAACGTGGGACACAGCTACTCTCCCTCTATGCCAGTCCTGGGACAGGCAAAACTCGGGATCTGTTCCATCACACAGACACCAGGCTTTGGAATAAAACGACAGCTAGATTTGTTTTCCAAGCTGATTTTTCATGGCACATGGCCCTAAGCAGCAGATTCCAGAAGGGATGCACATAGCAGCCAAATCTGTCTCGGATGTAAGAGAGGAAGTGACCTACAGCTGGAGGAGCTGCCAAACAGGTGCAAGAGATTGGATGTAGCATCAGGCAGTCCCCTGCCACCAAGGCAATGCCAAGGAACCTGATCTGGGCATTAGTTCTATGCCCTCAGAACAGCTCCACCATCCTTCCTGCAAGATAACTATTTGTGGAACAACTCATGGGGAGGTTATCAACCATGTTCCACTGATTACAGAAATTTAACAGAAGGATTGGTACAAAATATGTGGAATACTATTCCTCAATATTAACCAAACAAGCAGAAATCATGGACTAGACCAATTTCATACACCACATATTAAAAATATCCAAGCCTACTGCCAGGAATTACCACCAGCTTTGAGCTTTGGAGTTTTGCATCACACTGAGGTAGATGTTCTGCTTAACCAAGCTTGCTAAAATTTACTGTAAACTCGCAAATCAAGCCATTCACAATGAGCCACAAGCCTTTTCATTATTCAGCCCTGAATAACCCAGAGCCTCCACAAGACTGATGCAGCTGTTTTGCATTTCCAAACAACATTCAGGCGTAGATTATTAACCTCTGTTTACGTGCCATTTCTCAAGCTCAGCACATACTTAGCTCCTTGTTTTGCTTCTTCCCTCTAATAAGACAAGATATAGTATCAAGTTTTTAAACACACAAGATTTTCTCCTACTCATCTTGTTGTTTAGAGGACTAGATTACACTGCGCTTTTAGATTTAGGATAAAGCTGGAATTTCCTCTGTCCAGTTATTTTCATATATGCAAATACAATACATGTTTCGTACATACAAAAGTCATATATACTCGTTTATGTACGTGTAATTATATATACACACACCTACAAACACAGATTCCTATGGGCATCTAAGCCATTTCTATATGAAATGCATAGCCTTTACACTTGGCTGAAGCACATTCCCCGAAAGCCAAGGTACCAATTCCAATCCAAAGATTTATTTTGGATCCATCAGCAACCAAATGGATTCGTTTAACCGAGATTTCTCTCTAGAGAATGGCCCTCTAACAGTCTTCAATGCTTCGGGACCCATCTGAAGCTGGCCGTTCCTGTTCCCGTGCCAAGAATGCCGAGGTCACGTCCCCAAAAAAAAACACCCCCAAGCATCCCGGTGAGACGGAGCTTCCCGTCCAGATGAGCGGCCTGGGGGATACGGCTTTCCCGAAAACACCGGTAAAATACGAACTCACCACCCCGGGAAGGTCTCAAAGACGCTGGACACTCTCCAGGGTGGCTCCACACAGCCGAGACACCCCGAAGCCTGCTTACCTCTCGCCTACGCATCGGGCACCCCGGGGCCGCCCTGTCCGCCCACCCCCGTCCCCGCACCCCTCACACACCTCGATGTATCCGGCGAGCGCGGCCGCGGGCCCGAGGAGCGCCAGGAGGAGCAGCAGCGCAGAGCCCATCGCCGCCGCCATCACCCGCCGCCGCCCGAGCGCAACTGCGGCCGCAGCGCCCCTGCGGGGATCCGCCTCGCCAGGCCACGCCCCCGCCCGCAGTGACAGCCGCACGCGCCAATCGAGAGGCGGCAGGTAGCCGCACCTCCGCAACGCTATCAGCCAATGGGGCGAGGCGCATGGCGCGTGGGGCCGCCCCCCGGCGGGAAATGGCTGCCGGGCTGACGGGGGCCGTAGGGGGACACTCGGGGCCGGGTGTGGCGGGCCCACGCCAGGCTGCTACGGAAACCAGTCCCGGGGAAAACTCCGCATAGCGGGCACCGCAAAAGGCCCTGGCCTCTGTGGCTGTGTGTAGGCTAAACGCTTCACCTCATCACTCCGGTGAGCAGGAGCGTTCTGGGGTAATAAAAGCCTAATGAGACCTTTTCCTCATCTAAAAATAAAACAATGATGTTTCCCACTCAAAAAACTGTCCCCGATTTCTCAAAGCTCTTGACCCATGTGCAAGCATCAAGTTCCCAGCCGTTTGGCTTTCATAATAAAAATTAATGTACATGTCCTTTATTTTTTTGCCCTTAAAATACAGCTGTTGAGCGATAAGAATGATAATCATTGGTGGCTTCATCCTGCTGCCAACACCAGGTACTCACCTGACACTACCTGGAAGGCATCACATGGCTGCCACACAACCTGCTCTGTAAACACAGCACAGCTCTCCATAAACTTTAAATAACACAATATTTAATTTAAAAACAGACACATCACCACCACCACCTTCAGTTTGTGTTTCTTTTCAACCAGAGCACAGCAGCAGTTCCTTCCAGTGCAGATGTTCTGCTATTTCAGGCCAGCTTTCTGGCTTTGAAACCAGGGGTTTGTGCCAAATTTGCATTGAGGGTATTTTAATTTCACCACATTACTTTAAAAATGGAAATTTAAAATAATTATAATTTTAAAATAAGCAAACCCTTCAGGAACAAAGCAGATCTACCAAGTGCAGTTACTGATATCACAGACTTTCCACACCTGTGCAGAGCATTTATTAGCCCATTTTTTAATAGTTTCCTTGGTTTTCCCAATGGAAATGTAGGTCAGTCAGTTCAGGGATGACAAAGGCCCACCTTGAAGACACAACTGCTAAAGATCCCACTGGTTTAATGAACATGAGATCTTTAAAAATACCAATATATTTTAGACTTCTTGGATTTTTTTCACACTGACATGCAGTGAACCCATTGGCATTAAGAAATAAAAAAAAAGGTAGTATCATGGAATCACAGAATGGTTTGGGTTGGAAAAGCTCATCTTGTTCCCTGCCATGGGCAGGAACACCTTCCACTAGACAAGGATAGAATATCCTATAGATTCCATATATTTGCTTTCATTTTTGTGTGAAGATATGTGAGGTGCTTAAATGAGATGGAAAAAGATCTCAGCACAAAATGTCCCAGTTACAAAACATTTCCATTCTAAACTTCCATATTCTTTACAGGCTCTTACAAGTGCTGTTTTCTGAAATAGGAACATTGCTGAAATGTTGCAGATGGGGTGAATCTGTATGACAGATCAATAAGCAGCCCAATTTTAATTAAAATTGCTGACTGGCCCACTGGTCACTTATTACAGTCTCTTTCTTACACTATTTGAAAACACTTAAATCTCTTTTACTGCAGTCCTCTGGCATATATAATTTTCTTTTTAGCCCGGCCAAGTTAAGTTGAAAAACAGAGTAACAAGTTGCTTTTGAAAACTGACACATTTTAGTGTAAGTGTTTTACTGTGCAATATGAATACAGGAGTAAATAACAAGACATTCTGAGTTAGGCTTTTCCCTTTACTTAAAAAGGAGGGATTTTTTTTTTCTTCCCCAGTCCAAAATGTACAAGTTCTTTATAAATCTTTGGGATGGGACTTTTACTTGAGGTTGAATTTATATAGTATTTAAAGTGCTACATAAATTAATTCACTTTTAATATTTACACAGTGCTTGGTGAGAATTTATGTTCACAGCACTGACTCCAACAGTGTGATCCTTGTTTTTCTGAAAAACTTTAAATCTGGTGACTCTTGGGGAAGTCTCTCTGATAGGTATGAGGTACAACCTTAGCTGCATTCTCACCTGCTCCTAGTCCTGCTCTGTAGAAACACCAGGGTGTAAGAACTGAGGTCCTGAAGCGAGGCTGCAACACAGGATATTTCTCTTCAAGCAAGGCCATCAGTGCTCAGTCCACTACCTAAAAAGCGAGTGAGAAATCAAAGTCTGAAGAATTACACATTTCCCTTCATACAGAGATCAGTCCTACTAGGACAACAAGTCCCCAGAAAAAAAGGTTTTATCTCCCAGACCTTGGTCATTCCTTGGTGATGATCAGGAGCTCTACATGCAGCTAAATTCATATGACTGCAGGATGGCAGGGACAGAAATTGAGATAAGAGCCTGCAGCAAGATGTAAATGGAATTCCATCTAATGGAAACAACCCAAAGGCTTTCAGGATTAATTTTTTTCAGCCACCTGTCCACACAGGTCACTGCAAGCATGGTGACACGATGGCCACGATTAATTCAGTGCACAGGTCTGTTTCAGGTGAGCACTGGTACTTGTCTGATGCCTGTGACAACAGCACCAATTTGAATCAATGCTGCAAGGCTGCAGCATTCCCTAAGACACCTCTCCTGCTGTTAAACCTGTTAGGTAGGCAACAGCTTACATTTACTTCCAAGAAACCCATCGTACCCAAGTTCTGGAGCTCTTTAGTGCCCTTTTCCATGACATCTGTGCTAATGAAGCACTGAGAATCTCATCCTCACTTTTGGCTGCCAATGTTTATTCTGTAAGAAATGTTTCAAGTGAACATCTATGTCCCTTTTCACTTGCAAGACTGTCATTGTGTAAACATAAAGCTCATTTTTATGATTGCAAAAATGTGCACTGAAAGAGTAATGTTAAATTCATGATAAAAAGAGCAAACAGAAGTCATCAAGGAATGCACCTGGTACCATTAAAGTCTCTCATTAAAGCAGCAACTTTAGCAAACTGATGCATTGAGATCCTTTCAGTACCCAGAGAATGAGTTCAGGAGAAATTAAGAAATCTTTGAAGATTCCCAGCATTCTCTTAAATTCCTGAAATTAAAGTGTAAAATTAGTCTAGCCAGTGAATTTTAATCCTATACAGCTAAACTTGATTGAAGATTTAAATGGGGGATCATGTCATTTGTACTAGTTCTGCGTGACAGGTACGTGCAAGGTAGAGCTTGCTGAGGTAGAATTGAGTCAATCTGGGTTTTAGGAGGTAGGATGCAAACTGAAGTTAGAAACAACTAAAGAATGTGGTAGGATTAAGTAAAGAACTCCCTATTGCTTATTATTGAAGTATCATAATTATACTCCAACTTTACTACTGCTGAACAAAATTCAGCAATATAAGAAATACTAAGCAGTGCTTCTAGGAAAAATATAGTGCACAAATGATGCCTACCTAACTGCCCCAACTCATCTGGAGCCATTCTGCCCTTCAGACAAGACCTCTACCTATCATCAAGGCTGTGTAAGGGGCAGAAAGAGATGCAAAATTGTTATTAGCCAACTCAAACTTGATCCAACATCCAGCTATTTAAATCCTGTGGGACATAATATTTCTCCAGACTCATAAATAACATCACAAGGTTGCCAACCTGGTCTGGAATTGGACAGCTGTATTTGGCTACAGCACTTCTGTGTGGAAGTCCAGAGTTCCTGCAGCCTTGCAGCTCAGCCTTCTATCTGTGACTCAAAATTACACACTGGGGACAAGATGTAGGAAGTCCAGCAGCAGTGACTGAAGGTAACTGCTGAAGAAACTAGGCTTAAGATATACAGTGAGAACAAAGCTGCTCCATAGAAAGACAGTAAAAAAATGCAGAAACCTTGAGAAGCAGACAGGAGCTTAAAAACAAAAAGGTTATTTCTAGGGGAATACAGAGAAGTTTAGAAGAGTGAAAGGATGGAGAAAAACTAAGAACAGATGCATTGCAACTGAGGTCATACCATAAAAACAGGGATAAATGGAATAACTGCAGACATGAAAAAACAGCACAGAAATCTGTGAAAATAAGTGACACAGTAAATGGTGGTGGACAGCAAGCCTTTGTTTCTGCTCAGAGAATCCTCTTTGAGAGATTGGCAGGGAAGGGAGAAAATCTACCCTTCATTATACTAATAAACTCTTAACTCTTGATGGCCATTTTCCCACTGCTCTGGTCCATGCCTGAAACAGTGTCGTTCATCTGGCTTCCACTGAGATGTCTGAAGTGGGCAGATCTGCACAGCAGTTTGTGCTGTGTTCACCTCAAACAGCACAATCCTTGCCTACAGCATGTAACAGACTGTTAAGGAAACAAGCCTGGCATTAATACTCCTATAACTGAAAACTTCAAAATAACCATTCTGTTAGGTTTGAAGATATTATGGTTTTGCTGAAGCACCAGCACAGTTCAATTGCATTGGAAAATGAAAACTGCATCATTACAGGATGCTTAAGGGCAGCACAAGAGAGTGGCTGCTAAGGAAAGCTGCTGCTCCTTCAACACACTGCAAATGAATCTCAGCATCCAGAAAATGTGCTAAGTCTATGATCTTGTCTCATTTCTAGATGGGACGCAAAGCCAATGGTGAACTTAATCGGACAGTTTTTTTTTCTGAAGACTATCCAAGGCAAAAGCAACATCTGAGAGACACAAAGAATCCGTTTTGGAATAGATTTGCACATATGTAGGATTCACTTCCCAGGAAAAGAAATTACTTCTGATATATAATTCAATAGAGTAATGAGCCCACACTCAGACTGAGGATCCCAAATGCAGAAATAGCAGAGACGAACCACCCTTTCCGCTAATACATGAACTGGGAATTTACGCTGCTCATTTTCTTTCTCCAGATGGATCTGAGGCTTTGAGCACTGGCAGGATCTCAAGGCAGAGCAATGCCTGATGCTTCTCCAAGGATCTGAACACAAACATTGAACCTGACACAGAGTACTCAAAAGATGGAGGGTCTAGAGGTCTACAAGTAAAGTCACAGTGAAGACGCAGTGGGGAGAGAGGAAAGAGAGGCTGCTTTGCAGAAGGTATTTAGTGAACTCTCATCCTCTTGCTTGTGAGACATATCTTTCTGAAATGGCATCCTGTCTCCTTGATCTCTTCTAGTCCACCTGTGAAGACTGAAGCGATGTTTAACCTCTGAAGATGGCAGAATCAGTCGTTCATTAACCAAGGCAACCAAACCATTCAACTTAAATAAGCTGAGCCCCACAGTTGTGGTAGAGAAGCCATCTGAAAGAGAAAAAGCCCACAATTAAAAATAATTCATCAACAACTGATATTGGCTCATTATGGTGCTGAGATTTCTCCTGTTGTCCTTGGATGTTTCTTCCCTCACCCATCCTCTGCTTGCCTGTCTCAGTCATTTCAGCAGTGTGAAAGGTTGTTCATTTTATAGAGGTCTTTAATGAAAGATGAAAATTCAAATATGTTATAATTAGCTGTAGTTCCACATAAGTCAGTATTATTGCAGCTTTTATATTAGATCCTAATTTGTCCCACAAATGATTGTGTCAAATATTACAGTAGAATGGTTAATGACATCAGACATAATGGAAGGATTAAGCATTGATACAGGAAACTTGCTTGAGAAGAATAATTTTAACTTCTTTTCACTCATAATTTATTTTTGTCTTCTACTGTAAAAGAAACCTGAAATTGGAAATAAAAATGGCTTGTGTTACTGGCAAGCAACAGAAGAGATCTGATTCATGATTTAATTCTTCATTCAGTATTCATTGGTAGATTAAAAGCCAAATCATCATAACAAATGGCACAGCAATGAACAACATGGAATATCAAAACCTCAGGACTTGTCCTGATGAATAAATGTGGAATCATTTGCATCTTTGAAGATAAGTGTAATTCAACAGCAAAAAATTGATTCCTCCCACTGCAATGAGGTCTGATTCAGCATCTGTTCCATCAGGCATCATGGAATTGCCTGTGCTAAAAAGCTGTTTCACGGCACACCAAAGTCACCTTTTATTTCACCCCCAATCACTTGTTTGAGCAGCTACTCAGTTTGCAAGAACAGGGTGTATGAGGAACTTGTGACACAGGAATAGCCAATAAGGAATTTAAAATGTCTAGGAGACACATGTCTGATAATACAAATTATTGGAAACTGTAGTTTTCCATCAGCTGCATGGTACCTTTAAGTGCCTTTTTTTCCTGTTGCACTTAAAGGCAGAATAAATTCAAAAATCCCCTCCTTACTTTAATTTGGTATCAGCACAGAAGGCTGCAGTTTGCATCATTCTATTTAAACAAATATTAAGACATTTCCTGTTACAATCATCATTGGGGCCTCACAGTTCTCAAACACGAGTCATCCATCCTTATTTCAACACAGGAATGTTGACTTTAGGTTCTGGAAATGCACACCTGGAGACACAGAACCTGCAGCTTTGCCTCTGGCACTATCACCAGACTCGACATTGGGAAGGAGCTGTGGGGTCTTTTCTGAGCAGCAGCTTGGTCTTCAACTGATACTCAGAGGAAAATCAGTGGAACACAGGAATTCCCAGGCACAGGATTTCATAGTTGCATACCTTGTTCTACAAGTTTTTTATTTCAGTGCTCCAAATACACCCAGGGCTCTACAGCACTATTGACTTACAAACTCATTCAAGAGTGAGACTTCATATTGTGCTCCAGGTTTTTTATAACCTTTGAAACAGAGTTCTTTGGAGGGCCACAAGAAGTGAGATGTGCTTTGGCAGGTTTTAAACTCCTACAGCAGCAAGAAGTTTGAATATAGGTTCTTTTGGCGATACAAAATAAAGAAATACATGTATTTGAAGTCAGTGTCAGTTGAATAAAGGCAAAGAGCAGGGCACAGCTGAAAGGAACTAGGACGTGTAAGTACAAGCTGAATCCCAGTGTCTCCAAGGGAAGGAGGGGACCGCCTACAACTTCCACCCCAAACCCATGGCCTGAGGGGGAGAACAGCCTCTTTCTGAATCACATTTTCTCAGAAGATGAGTCAGCTCCTGAGATCTTTGAAAAAGTCCTTGTCCTGCAACTTTCCAATAGTCTTTTCCCATATCTTGCAAAGGGCTGAATTTATGGTTGCTCCTTTTATTTTACTATGATTTTCCCTCATAGGAAAAGAGAATAGCCTGTGTGTTTTGTCACCCAAAGCTTGTTAAGGCTTGAAGATCCCTTTTCTCCCCCAACATTAAAGACATTTTGTCCCACAATAATGAAAAACACCATTTTGAAGGAGAGCTTCACACTGATATCAGTGTATTCAGCGTTTTTGGAAGCAAATTACAAGGTTTCCTCCAACTCTAGGCTTTCATGCCTTGTCCCAGTCACTTGGTTGATTCCCCAAGGTCTCCACCAAAATGTAGCTCACTGGCTAAGTTATAGAAAAGGAGTCTTAAGCATAGCACTCTATTGGGGTTTGAGTTTTCACTTTAAAATGCAAATGGCTGGTAGTTAATTCCCCTTTGGGATTTAAGAGCTGAATTTAAAATGCGAAATGATGATACAAAAGTATATATCAGAAAGCATTGCAGTGTGAGAATGAATCCTTCGCCACATGAATGCAGATTCTTAGGGTCAGCAGACATCCTCATTTATCTGTATTTTAATAGTTTCCCACAAAACTCCTTTTGCTAAATTCTTCGTCGGTGTACTACTTGGTACACTCTCCGTGGACAACAATAAGGGCAAAATTTCCCCAGGTCTTCTATTTTCTAAAATCTCATAGATCAGCATATTTAAACACATCAATATTTTACTGCGTATGATAAATAACACCCTCATTTCTATTAAGATGTCTAAGAAGACCTTTTTCATACTTACTGAAAATACAGCTGGGTGACAGACCTATTTGCCAATTCTTTGTCAACTGGGAAGGCTAAAAAGCAATCCAAAAAATGTCAGCTTAGCAAAGATGTTAAATCAATGTTCGCTAACCAATTGCAAAAGTCTTCCATCTCCCTTTCTTTTTCACAACTACCATTTTACTTCTAATGGGGGAGAAAATAAGCATATATAATTATGTCCTTAGATCAATTTATGCTCAAACATAGATACACCTCTGCAACCTTACAGGGACTTGGTGATGCAAGTGCTCCAATCTGTAGCTAAAATTCAGAGTGCTCCACTTCTTGCATGATTGGGCCTTTAGTAACTCAACCAGATTCCTTCTATTTGTTGTGTCTTTTGAAATATATATCTTTATTTCAAAATTTCAAAAGAATCACTTCTATGCACACAGACACTGGCAAAAACACATCCACCAGTTTTCATAAATCTTACCCTAGCAAAGGATGGAACTGCATCAGCATGAGATAAAAACTACAGATCACAGCTGGCAACTGCAAAGTTCCTGGTCTATGTTTAGAAGGGCGTAAACCTGGGATCAGGTTGATAATCCAGAAATTATTTGTATTTGGATACACTTCCTTTGGCACATGGGTTTAGAGCTGCGGCCAGGAAGCACATGTGGGGGGTAAAAGGGGAGCAGCCCCCGAGCCAGGTGTTCCCCTGGCCAACACCATGTACTGATCCAGCCTCAGCTGGATCACTTGGAAAAAAAGATCTAGATGGGTAGATCTCTTGGCAGGGTCAGTAATTAAATATTTGTACCACCTCAAAACGTAAAAAACAATGACTTAACAAGCCTTATTTCAAGCTTTCCCTGTCTGTACAAGAATGTATCAAATAATCAAACTTTCTGGTTTTGCCCTTCTTTTTGTTCCCATGTTTTTCTTGCACATTGCAAACTGTCCAAGTTCTCCAGGCTCTGTTCTCTCTCTCTTTTTTTTTTTTTTTTTTTTTTTTTAGACTGACTTTGGTCAAACCCGAGATCTGAAAGTCCCCAAACAATCAACAAAGAATGTATTTTGGTGTGATAAATTTGAGAAGTCACAATAAGGCTATGGTATGGTACTATGATATCACTCACAGAGGACTGGTACTTCATTGTGAGTGGAAAGAGCATCTGGCATGGGGCAGGAAAACATTTACCAAAGGAGCATCCAAGAAGGACAGCAATGAAAAATAAGATTGAAATGAGTTTATGGCTATGTAAGTTGTTGTCTTCATTGGGAAGATGTTTCTTTAAAGTCAGGGAAGAAAAAATATTGCACATTATGTCTTTTTTCCACCTTCAACTCCAGTATTTGCCAATAGCTTTTTAACAATTGCATGATTCACTATTGAGTATTCTGTGTCAAGAGAAGTCAGCATTCTATACAGCAGAGGGCTCTTTCAATCCTTTTTATTTCATATTTCTGTTATCAACCAACATGCCAGCTGTGAAATAAAACCTGGAGAAAAACTTTGAAAGGAGATAAATTCCCAGCAGGTGTCACAGAAATACTGAATTGACATTTAGTCTTAATTACACCTTCTGTGTGGTTTTGCTGTGTTGCAGTTGTTCTGTACTAAATGAAATAATATAATTTTAAAATAATTTTTTTCTACACTAAAAGAAAAAGTGAACAGGTAAAAATAAAACTAGGTAAGTGATGGGGGAAAAAGAGAAACAGGCATCACCAGCACAGTTCCTAAAAGTTCTGCAGGGAATTAATGAGGAAAGAGCAGAGAAGGGAAGCCAGGATGTGGAATTCAATGCAAAGATGAATGCAGGAAGTCACAGAATCCCAGAATGGTTTGGACTGGAAGAGACCTCAAAGCGCATCTCATTCCACCCAGTCCATGGGCAGGGGACACCTTCCACTAGACCAGGTTGCTCCAAGCCCCATCTAACATGGCTGTGAACACTTCCAAGGATGGGGCAGCCACAGCTTCTCTTCCTTTTGACGTTGAGGAGAACCACTAGGATGTGAAGAAGGTCATTCAACTTTTAGGGTATTCTTGGGTGAAACAGAACTTGCCAGGGAGATTAATTCAGCCCATATCAAGCTGATCCAAGTAGTGAAAAATGGCCTTGTCATCTTAGGCCTATTCTTGTTCTTTGCCTTCCTGAATGCCTCAGCAACTATAAGAATAACTTTCAAGATAATCTTACCACAGTGGCAAAGACATTTCAACGTAAAAATCAGCTTCTGAGGGGCTGGGTCTGCAGCTGACAAGTCTCTTGATTAAAAATACTCAACATTTGCTTTGAGTCATGCCATTGCTATTACCATGCTCTATTATTCAGGCAAATTCACTAAGCAGCAGATTTTGAAAATCAGGGATCAAAGTCTGGGCTCTTTTGATAAACTTGAAGAGTCCAGATCCTACCTGAGCTCCCAGTGGGGTGTACTAGCTTTAAAGACAGTCTTCCCAAGCAAACAGATTTAAGAGCCCTGGGAAATACCAGTTGTATTCTAACAGCAAAACTCTGGAAACAAGTCTCCAGGGGGATCCCTGCAAAATGAAGGCAGAGCAAACCCGACATGGACACACTAGCACTATCAGCTGGAACTGCAGCAAATCTTTTCCTGTGAACTGCAGCCTCATCCTCAGGCAAGCAAATCTGTAATTTTTCCACTATGTGCAGGCTGGGGTTACAGGAGTTCAAAGCAACAGTTTAACAATTCCATAATAACAGAGAAATGTGAAATCCTGTAGTAACTTAACCATGTAAATCTGCTGCTTTGAAAAAAACCCTTTGTTTTGGGTCAGGCTTGCCAGGTGTCTAGGCACACCTGGAGTACATAGCATTTAGGTGCACCTGGATAACATCACCTGAACTTTGACAATGAGGATTATTTCCTGAAAAAAGACTGGCTCAAAAGATTATGTTCTGTTCACTAAAAGATTTTGGGGAAGCAAATTTGTTATTTCTTCCCAGGCTACAGTATCTGCACCCTTCCCCCAGTGTTGTTAGACTGAAGCACAGCAGAAGCCCTGCCAGCATTCCCTGCTCTGGGCAGCTCTGTGCTTTCCCCCTGAACAGCACATTCTTATGTTTTTTCCTGTCTGTGTGACTACAGAAGTTTCTTATTTGTAGCCATATGCACCCAAGGAGAGGCTGCAGCTTCAATCTTAATGGCTGTCTCCAATGATATAATTTGTTTTTTATCAGCTTCAGAGATAAGGCAGCATTAACTCCCTGAAAAATCCTGGCACTTACTCAGTTTGATTCCTCCCATTCTCCTAAACCAGGTGTTTTCAAAGGTATTCATATATCTGTCTACAGTGTGGGTGGAATATACTTAACTTCCAACTCAGTTAAGTTGGAAAACATTCCCTCCTTTTAAACTAATCACTCACTAAACAAACATTTCTCTTCTACCCAGACAACTACCCTCTTGAAGGACACATCTGACTGCAAAGAACCACACTGCAAAAATACTTTGAATGCAGTCCAAAATTACACCAGTCCTGGGGTCTGCTCAGGCAGCACCTGCTTCAGGGTCAGAACTCACACAGGAAACCCCAGTCCCCAAGGTGGTGACAAGCAACACAACCCCACCACATACCATAAGGGAGGATTTCTCAAAGTCCCAGAATGCTGTAAGAAAATGTCAGCAGTGTTTTTCTTTCCAAAGACCTAATTTTTAAAATGTTATGATAAAAAATTAAAGAATAACTTAAGACCACGGTAAGTAAAGGCTTGAAATTAAGGAAAAGAAAAGCCAACCACAACAGTATTTTTTGTGCACCAGTCATATAAGCTGTTAACAAACAGGGTAATCATACAAATATTAGATTTAAGAAATACTTGATTTATACCTTTATGAAAAAAAAGCCAAACCAGCTTCTCCAAGAACCCATGGCTAAATCAGGCCTAAGATCTACCTTTAGCACCTGAGCAGCAGTACACCACTAAGTTAGACTTCAGAGGCCACTAATAAATCCCCCTGATCCTAAGCAGCTTCACTTAGGCTGGGACTACCCCCCATCCCACAAGCCCAGGATTCCTATTTAAGCTGAATTTAGGGCCGTTGCTTCTTGTCTGAGTAATTCTAGAGAAGTATTGTGTTTTAGCTTGGTATCAACTGTAACTAGCTATGGATCTTGAATCTGTGCTATTGCTGTAGATTAGGTAAGTTACTAATGGATTTTGTCTTACTTTCATTACCAGCCTACATCATGACATACAAATTTGATTCTGATTTTGGACTCAGGTATCCCTTGTCCTCTTGAACTTGCCTGCTGACCTGTATTTTTGCATGCTCTCTGGATGTCATATCTAGATAAATCTTAGCATCTTCTATAGGTGCTAAAGGATGGAATGGGAACTGGTGAGTATTTCCACAAGCTTGGACATCCAGACATTTAGATAACAGGTGGAGCTATCCCAGGGATGTTTTTTGCCCTTAAAAATTAATCCATTTCTAAAACGGTATCATCTGTAATGAAATCTTCTCTGTAAAAGCCCTGTTGCCCCACTAGAGCAGAGGGGCTGGGTAGACAGCTGGGAAAGAGGAATGTGCTAGACAGAAGGAAACAAAAGAAACACAGTTTGTGTAGTCTGACAAAACAAACCTCAGTGATGATGTGACTGCTGTCTATGAACACATCAGAAGAGTAAACACTGGGGGTAAGGATAAAGACCCTACTTAAAAGACATGAAATACATAGAAATAGACTTTAAAAGAAAGAACCTCTCGGGATTTCCTCTGGTCGAGATGATCCCAAGGTGTGTTAAAAAGTCTCTTTTCCCCAACCCAGCTGTCAAAGAAGAAATCAGGAGTCTTCGGCTGTCGTTCTCAAGGTTGTTTATTATTTCTTATCTAAAACATTTTCCGTCTGGCCAGCCGAGGTCTGTTCTGCAGGTCACACTTCCCCGCCCCCAGGCTGGTGTTGTCTTTTATACTATAAACGACATATTCGATATTTACAATTATGTTCCAATACCTATCACCTATGTTAGACAGTGGCTTTCTACTCTAAGCCAATCCCGAAGTGCCACCATCACCAAGAAGACGGAGGCTAGGAAGAAGGGAGAAGAAAGGACAACGCCCAAATCCCTCCATCTTGTCCCTAGATCCCCACAGTAAAATTCTTTAAAATTCCATCTTTCACCCTGTGACAACTACTGTTATGCTACCTGAACTTTTGTGACTTGTAATTCTTCATATAAAGTTGGTAATTTGCTCCATGGGTTAAGATAGAATTCCCAGGTGTCTCTGGCTTCCTGCCAGGGTCTCCGAGCCCCTGCCAGGATTTTGAGCCATCCAGAGAGATGTCCTGGGTTCCAACAAGAACCAACTTGTCTTCAATGATGTTTTTAGTCTCTTGTTCAAAACTGCAAGAATAAAAGTCTCAGTTTCTCATCAGAGAAAGCCTGCTCAGGTTATATACTGAGGTGTCTGTGACGGAGGGGATTGGGTAGCTTGGAAACCCTCTGCCAGCTCCTAGGTCAGACTTCAGAAGGTCAGACTTCTAATTTCTAACTTCTGCAGAAGGAGAAAGACTGACCGTCTGACAGAAAAATATTTTTATCCTTCTACATCCTGAAAAAGGACACAGTTTTCCCAGCTAGGAGACTTGCTTTGAGCTCTTCTATAAAAAGCTAAGATAAACAAGAGTCTAGAGTTAGTACATGTTCTAAATTAAATCTCAAAATACAATTTTTTTCTTTAAAGAAAATGTGGCTGCTGTCTAAACATCTACCATAAGTTATCACTGAATGTGGTTTTATGTTGCCTCTTTTATTCATCTATCAAATGTATGCAGAAGCAGGAGGTAGATCTCTGAAGCTCCCTTCTTTCCTGACAGAGGTGAAGGAAAGCTGACTGTCATCACTACATTTTGAAAAAGGTTGTCAAAGGCTGTATCACATCCTTTCCCAGTGCTGGAGACAAATCTTCTGGAAAAATTAGAAATCTTGTATAATGCACTATAATTTTAATAATTCTTTTATAATTTTAAATAGAGAATATTAAACCTTTATTTAACTTTCTAGTGAACTCAGAAATATCACAAAGGATGGAGAGTTTCCTGAGTCATTCTGGCCTGATTAACTGAAAGGAAACCCAAACACCCTCTGTGTTTACTTTGCAGTCGATGCACAAATTATTTCCTGCTGATGACAATGCTTCTACAAAACCAGGGCTGGGTCGTGGAGACATCTGAACTCCAGTGGGAAATCAGCTGGTAGCGTTGGGTGATGGCAGTTTAGCGCTGTCAGGATCATGGTAGCTGAGATCCTTCCCAGAGAAGAAATGTGTGCACTAAATCCCAGCTAAAGAAGTAGCTGACCTGGATTTGAAGTTGAACTACATCTGTCCAGTGCAGATTTCTGGGAAATGCTCCAAGAATGAACAAGTGTGGCAATGCAGAGAAGAACTGGGTTGCACTGGAGTTACTGCACTTGCCTAAATTGGGCTGACTGGAACCACGACATGCTGCCTGTGGAAAGGCTGGGGCTCCACAGGAGCAGCTGAACACAAGAAGGAAAAATCCCTCTCTAACCCTGCAGAATCTTGCAAAGAGACAGTCTGCAGCAAAAGCTGTGAAATGCCAAACTCCCATTTGATTTGTCTCCTTAAAACCATGGGATGTCAAGGCATCATCAGGAGCAGCAGCTGCCTTTATAAATATTGTTCTAATGGAGTCAGGGAGATATTAGTGTGTGAGTGGCAAAATATTTTCCCTGCAGGCATTCTGGCATCAGGACTTACTTTTCATATCCCAACACCCCAGCAGAGCTTTGCTAAATAGATTTTCAGTAAACTGAAAAGCTGCCTTTTCCTAAAACTTGCTATATCTTTTATCAAATGACCAGAGAAAATGACGGGGCTGGAGGGAGTGGGGTGATGATGCCAGTTGTTTCCTGGCCTATTTTTGTGTCTCTTTATTATTAACAGTTGGAGGATAAATACCACTTGATTGGGGACAAATCAGGCAAAAAGAGAGCCAATAGTGAATGCATGAGGTGAAATGCTTCAGGTAAGGGTATGTTTTTAATTTGAAATAAAATTTAAATTTTTGAGTTTATGTAGGTACTATTGCAACTCTCTCAAACTTGTTTTAGTCAATTTTTTTCTTGCAGTTAAAGGGATTAATTCAGCATGTTTAGAAAGAAACAGACTAATTTTTGGTGGGAGGAGTGATCCTGAGAACCACAATAAAATAGCTTTATTGTACTCGCATGTGTTTTACATGAGGCCACTTTAATTAAATTTATTGTGGCTTAGTCTAAACTAGTGAATTCATGTTTTATATTCTCTGTGCAGGATGAAAAGTAATTACATTTCAGTTGCATTATAATTTAGCAGGTTGTAACAGACACAGGCACAGAGTTGAAGTTTTTCCATCCTCTCAATTGGAGTTTTAAATCACAGCCAGCTGCTGACTTGCATGGGGGTGGGAAGTAGGTGCCACAAAGATAGCCCAATTCCATGTGCAGTTTAATCTGGGAATCTAGACCTAAGTACCTACTTGTCATGCACAGAATGAGACTGGGAGGTCACCAGGGCCAAGGAGGCAGTGGCTGCTCCTATAACTCAAATGAATTTAGAGCACTTGAGCATTTTTCTTTGTCATATTTAATCTGTATGTTCCTCAAAATGGGATTATGTCATAGAGAAAAATCCAATAACCCAGACAAAACCTGAAACATCCATATGGATGGGGAAAAAACAGGAAATCTTTCTAGGGGTCTGAGAGAGGGATGGGGAGCAGCTTTAGGGAGTAGGGTCCAGGTATGGGAGGCTTGTTTTTATGGCAGAGACTTAGGAGTGGTTTTTCTAGGCGAAAGGAAGGGGTGAGGAGGTCCAAGGAAAAGAGAGCAGAAAGATATCCATAAGTAAATTAAATGGGGTGGAGTTCCAGTGTGCTTTTCCACCTGGAATCTGAAAAAGGTGGGAGAAGCCAGTCAGTACACTTGCTTCCACCTGGGAACTAGTGGGAAAATTAACATTGGAGTGACCAGAGGGAAGAGACAGAACTGGTTTCTGTCAGATGAGAGAAATTGTTGCAGCAGCAGTATCCAAATGAGATGATGCAGGGACAGAGACATGGATCTGATGGCCTGGGAGCTGAGCAGGGAAAGGAGGATTTTCAGGAGGGTTACAGCACCTTCCAGACTGGAGGTGAAGAGGGGTATTTCATGTAGTTCACTTGAACTATGCAGATTAGAAATAAATAAATTAACCTCATATGAAGGCCTCTCTCTCTGCCAGCACAAGGCTGTGGGGGAAACAAAGCCTGTGCTGGAGCATCAGAAACAACACATCAAATGTGGGAATTACAAAAGGCATTACATCAGATGCCAGATACTGCAGGGGATGAATCAGACCAGCATCTGCCAGCTTTAGTGCATCCATGGCAAACTTGCACTGATTTGACTACAAAGCGAAAAAAATAACCTGTAGACAACTTTCAATGTGAGCCGTTTCAGGAAAGGGCACTGCTCTGTATTCCACCATGGGACTACATCTCTTGTGGCAGAGCCATCAAGTCTTCCAAAATGTTAGGAGACTCTTGGAAAACGCAAATAAAAATGTACTTTGATTTTTTTAAAAAAGTAACAACACATGCAAGTTTTAAAATTTATAAGACATTAAGCAGTTTTGATTGCTTTTATGTATGTCCTTGTAGTACTTATTTTCCTGAAGTTCCAGTATGGTATAATGAAATTGAAGCTGGTTCTATCGGACAGAAAAATAAATTGGCTCAATGACTCCCATAATTTAAATTAAGAGAAATGCCCAAAGATGTAAAGAAGTATAGTTAAGGGGGGAAAAAAAAATATAACTTTTAAATTAAACAAATTCTGCTGACTTGAGGTTTAAAACCCATATCTAATATTTTAATATCAAGTTCATAAACACAATTCAGAAAATTTGTATCTCTGTGGGCTGTTTTTGAAATTTTGATTGCTCATGGAAGGGGGTCAGTACAACAGGGGATCATTTAAATTTACAACAGCAGCTCTTAATTTAAAAGACTAGTCCAGGCTTTAAAAGGACAGACCTAATGGAGAGTTACACTTAATGGCACCAAGATCTGGCCCTCTCGCCATTCTCCCAGCACAGAGACTGAGCAAAACCAGTTCTGTAAAAGTAGTGATTAATATTTAACCCAAATTTCCCCTATCTGTCCTCCTGGGCTTTGGTCAGTTGACCACAATGGCCTATTGAGGGATCCGTAGCTGCCCACACTGCAGTGAACAGTGGTTTACACGCAGTCCATGAAGCCATTTAGAATAAAACTAAGAGGTCCTAAACACAGCGATTGTCTGGCTGAAATAGCGACTGATCTAGTTGATTAAAGAGCTACCTGAGCGTGTGCTAATGGCAAACGAGAGACAAGAAAGGGATGTTTTTTCTTGCCACCATAATACAAAGAGATAAATACTAACCACAAATATGGCAGTAACTGCACTGGAATGACCAATTAGTTACATTTTTGAACAATAGTAATTATTACCCTTCTTTGAGCAGACATTTAGGACACAAGACACATGTACCATGAAAAAAAAAAAAAAGAGCACCATTTAGACCATTTTGGGACGTTTTAGGCAGAAGCAGCCCTTTAGTGGGCATCTCCTCATGGGCTGACCTTCAACAGATATTAATAGCTCACGTTTCAGCTTTAAGTACAATTCCTGTGGAATCCACTGGTTTTGTCAGAATTTTAGGTAATTGTGCTCCAACGGGCTGCTAGATAGCGCCGAGGGGGCTGCAGAGCATTGCGGACGGGACCCCACGAGAAGTCACCTCCTCAACCAGGAGGGAGAGGGGTCGGGCCCGGCCCCGCCTGTCCCGCAGAATTCCGAGCGCGGGACGGCGGAGGCGCCGCCCCGCCTCCTCCCGCCACCAGGGGGCGCGCGGCGCCGCCCCCACCCCCACAGCAGGGGGCACTGCTCGCGGCGCCACAGCGCCTCTCCCAGTGCGGGGGCGGGGCGCCGCCATGAAAAGCGCACCCTGATTGGCGGAGATACCACTGTGGGGATGAGAGAGGGGCTCTGATTGGCCGCCAGCAGCCGAAGGTGAGAGTAAAAACCTGGGCAGAGGACATCCCCCCCTCCCCCCCCACCAAACCCCGCTCCCCTCCTGCGGATCGGGGTGTGTGTTCCCCCCCACCCGCGCCCCAGCCCCCTGATCTGGGCGCTCCAAGCCTTTCCTTGGGGAATTCTGTGCCCCATCGTGGCTGGCGGAGGAGTTTCAGCCAATCAGCGCGCGACGCCGCGGCTTGTTGCCAGGCAGATTATGGTAATGAGGCTCGGGCGGCCACCCCCCTCCCGCTCTGCAGCTACCATTGTGAGGTGAGGACAGGTGGGGGGGTTCGGGGCCGCCGCGGGGCCGGCGGCAGCGGCCGGGGCGCGGCGCCCGCACGGGACCCCCTCAGGTAACGCGATGGGACGGTCCGGGAGGGCAGCGCGGCCCGGGGACGCCGCAGGGACCCGCCGGGGGTTTTAGACTTGTTGTTTTAGTCGCACCCAAGATGGCGCCCAGAGCTGGCGGTGCGGGGCCGGGATAAACCGTTCGCTCCTACCAGTGGGGGGGGCGGGGGGGGAAGAGGAAGTAGGGCGTACTTATTCCCTTCCCCCCACACCCCGCGGGAGAGGTACAGTCCGCTTCCCCCCCACCCCAGCCGCGATCCCCCACCCGCCCCGGACACGGGGAGAACGAGGTGCCCCCACGCTTGTTCCCCCCTCCCTCCGTGGTACGGTCCGGACCCCGGCACCTGAGCGGCAGGGGGGGTGCCGGAGCCATGTTTTGTCTTTTTGTCTCCCCAGCACTGTTGGGGGGGAGGGGGGGGTCTTATCTCTCCACCATAATTCTGGGCCGCTCGCCCCTCGCTCAGCCTAGCTTCCCCGCCCTCCGCCACTGGCCCGTCCCGTCCCGTCCGCTCAGCCTCTGCCCTGGCCGCCCGCCCGTGTTCCTCCTTGGCGCTCAGTGGTTGGGGCCGGCTGGCCGCCGGGCGCTCTCACGAGGGGCTGATGGCGCCGCTGCCCTCAGGCGGGGGCGGATGGGGGGGCGCGGCGGTGGCGGGAAGCGGGTGGTGTGGTGTGGGGGGGCACTCACGCCTGCCGATTGGCCGCATGCCTCGCGCCCCTGCCTCCTATTGGCCTAGTTAGGGGAGGGGGCGTCTCACGCCGTCTTCGGATTGGCTGTTGGTGGCCGTGGAGACATTATCAGGGGGTTGGGGGGGTCCCAGTGTGCCCTGTGAGGTGCAGTGGTGTGGTGTGCTCTGGGCGTTCCACCCTCATGAGGTTGTCTTGCCCCGGGGGGCCTGCTGGGCATCTGTGTGGCCCCAACAGGGCAAGGCTCCTGGCTGGGTGGCCCTAAGGCTTGGTGTTGAGGGAAGTTAGGTCTCTCCCCACTGCCCTGAGCGGGTTCCATTCATGAAATCCTAGTGTGAGTAGCAGCAGTTGCTGCAGGTGGAAGCTGTGGGGTTCACTGGTCTCCTAAAAGTGGTCTTGGTGCCAAAGACCCTGTTCCTGTGGTCTTGGTATGGTCGTAACAAGTGAATGCTTAATCTTGTGGCTGTCTTGCTCTGTGGGTGTTGTTGTTGAGGCCCTCCTGTGCCTCAGTTCCATTAAAAATGGGGTTATGTGACTTTGTTAAATGGTTGAGTTGGAATGGAAGAACGTGGTCCCGATGCTGTGAGTTTCAGAATTACTCATCCTAAAGGAATAATTCACATTTTTAGGGTTATTTCCCTGCCCAAGAGTTATGTGTGGTTACCTGTTACCTCTCAGCTGTACATTGCAAAGCCTCAGGAGGGCTCTTGCAATTTAAACTTGGTTTAGGCTGCTGACAGTAATCATAGTCCTGACAGCAAAATGAAGGGTCAGCATTTGTGATGCACTTTTTGGTACCTCAGCATCAACCTGTCTAGTGTATCACTATAATAAGAAATTGACAGTTCTTACAGGCCTTGAAAGAATGATCAAGTGCAAAGCTGGGTGTGTGAGATACCTATCAATGTTTCCCTGTGAGTTTCAATAGGAATAGAGACTATACTGAACTTTTGCTTTCTTCTGTCAGATTTTTAATAATTCAGGGGTTTTTTTCTTGTAGTTCAGTTAGAATATGAGAAGCTAATGAATCACCAACTGATTTTACAAGTGGATTCTTTTCATCTTTTGTGGACACAATAAAATAATTGGCAGTCTTGAGCCTTCTAATGCCTTAATTTCTAGGAAAAGTAATGCAGGAGTGTGTATTGCTCTAGTCTGTCCTTAAATGGAAAACTTCTCTCTGAAATTGTGATGGCTTTTGGCATTTTGGTTCATGGATGCCTCTCTTGTACGAAAAGAGACAGCTTCATTATCTTGTTTATAGGATAAGATATCAGGGTAGTTGGTATTATTGTTATCTGATAGAATAATTGACACTTTGATTTTAGGGAGAAACAGGTCTGTCGTATTATCTGCTCTTCTCTGGCACCCTTAGTCCTATCCTTTGCAGAAAATCCTTGGATGAGCTCTCCTGAGGTAAATTGCTCTGCAGTGAGCAGCCATTTCCAGTGTGTTCCTGGCCACCTGCAGCTGCTGGCAGCTGTGTACACTGAATTCTAATGGACTTCTAAGTGTATCTAATTAAGTGGGTTGGTATTTTGTGGTGAATTTTGTTTGGACTTGAACATGAGATTGGGTTTATTTGTCACTTTTATCTCCTGCTAGTAAAACATGCAGTTGTATTGTAGCCCTGAAAAGGCTCAATATGTCAGTTCCCACCTGTTTGAAAGTGCAGATGGTCCATTGGTTCTCTGGGGTAGTGCAGAGCAGCAGCTATTCTGAAGGAGCCATCTCAGGTATGTGTTTTTATGTGCAGAAACAAGGTAGTTTTATTTTTTTGAACTTTACAACAGGTGACTTAAATTCAGAGAAGTGCAGGGGTGGGGGTGGGAGAAGGAGAGAGGAAGCAGCACCACCTGCTTGTAGGAAGGGGAAGAATCCCCTTCAGGTGACAGTTCTTTTGGAAAGAGTTTACTGGAGGAGGAGAAGGGATGTGAGACAAAAAATTGGCAGCAAGAAGCTTGAGGGGAATGGTTTGTTTTCTTTCAGTAACCCCTAATAGAGCCATCTTGAAGGTTGTGTGGGCAGAACTGTAGAAGACACTGATCCAGACATTTATTTTCCTTTTGTGTCATCCTATGCTTTAAATACATGTATTCCCTGCTTCCTTGCTTTATCAGACTTCTCTCTCTGTGATTTATAAACCAAATCCTTTAGGAAGGCACGGTCACTGCCTCAAGCAGCTGGAGCCCAAAAACTGCAGTGTGTGATTCAACAGCCATGATATCACAGGGGCCTCAGAGGATGAAACATTGGGAACACAACATGAGGAATGTGGCCATAGATTCAGGAAGCTGAGAGTGGGAGGAAGAAATCAGTTGCTGGAGTAGACATGCAGATGTTGAGCAAATGGGAAGAGAGGTGACTAAAGAAGAGATTTGCATATGTAGAAAGTAATGAAGTTGAGTCTTTGCTCACTGAGAGAGAGGACAGTGTGAGAAATACTTTATTATACAAGAATTAGAACTCAAGAGAGATGTCCTTGGAGCATCTCTGAGTAGGTATCTAAACAAAGCCTCGGTAGTTCCCAGGAGGATGTTAACCTGTGCTCAGGCTGAATTCTCTCCTGTGTTCTGTGGTGGAAATGGATTTTCAGCTACTTACCTGATAAGTTGTGAGAGAATAGGTGTACCAGACTGTTGTGCTGTCACCTTCAGTGCCTGGGCACTGTCCCTTTAGGAAAAGGACTGTAACATGTGATGTCTAGCAGAGGACTGGCCTTGGTCTAAGAGATCTTTTCCAGCTGATTGTTGCTTTGATGATGGATGTACCATAAGGAGATAGATCCATTATGCACAATGGCAGCAAAGAGTGAGTTGGTGTTTGGCTGAGCTCTTCTATTTATTATATGACAAAATAAATTGAAGCAAATTTTCCCTTTGTGGAGATTAATAATTCTTGCTGTCCCAGCCCTAGTATGATTTCCATTTTTAACTCACCAGTAAAACATAAATAATGTGGTTTTACATTACCGGATTGATAACATTCACACAGGGCCACAGTTCCTTGAAACAGTGTGTGCCTGTGATGGATGGGAATGCAGAAGAGGTGACAACAGTCCTGACTCAATCCTTAATGAGGTTAGAAGCCTTCTTGCTGCAGCAAAAGCATGTTCCTGCTAAAGGATCTCAGGAAATGCACTGACTCTGCTTTCCAGGCAAACTAGAATAATTGAGTTTAAGTGTGGATAAAGTTTTTTGCAGGCAAATGTGAGGTTCCTTTTGAGCATAATAAATCACTTTCATATTAAAAGCTGGAGGAAGACTCAGAGTTGTAAAACCCCTTTTGTACCAGTCTTGGTGCCCTTGCACATGGCTGGGGTGACATACAGTTGTCAGAGAGCTCAGTCATGAGAGGATTAAGCCGATAGTCCCTGCTGTTATTGCTGCAGGGAACCTCAGGCTATGGCAAGGCTCTTTTACACTGGGAAGTAAATCACATTAGCTGGTTTATGCACCATTATTGTAAAGGGGATTCTCATTTGAGGTACTGAGTGGCTTTATTCCTCTCTGAGCACGGAAGTGGTCTTTTCCCCTTGCTCTGCTTTAATATTCCTCCTTTCTCATCCCAGGTTAGGGGGAAAAATGAGTGTTTGGCAGCCACTGGCTTAGATTTTTCAGCAGATTGCCCTTAGTGAGCCTCACAGAGGTTGCTGCAGCTGAAGTCCCCCGAGATTTTTGTCTCTATATTCTTGTGTAGTCGCAGCATTGAAAGAAATGGTCATTCTTTAATAGCAAGTTGGCCAAGAAAATGCGGTTATTGTTGATTCTAATTTTTTTGGTGGTGGTTTTTTCTGACTTTGAGAGCTTACCTCTGAAGCTCTAGGTGAGCTCACTGGTTTAACTTGTGTTTAAAACACTTAGATACCAAACACAAACCAACAGTGATTTTACTGTTAGGGGTTTTCTCTTACAGCACCGTTCACTCTTGAGTGTTTGTGGGGGAATCAGAGATGCACCTGTGAGGGGATACATGTGGAGCTGTGGTGGCCCAGGGTGTCTAATGCTGAGGCAGCAAAGCTAACAAGGACATTGCTGTTGGATAGGCAGTGAGGTGCTTTGCCTTCTGAGCAGTGCTTTCCCATCCTCTGGAGCTGAATGCAGTTCACAGGGAAGCTGCTGATTTAATAATACGGCTCTGGAGAAAATACCATCCTGCAGGAGCAGGAGGAAGGAGTTGGAGAGGGTTGGAGGGTTGCCAAGGTCAAAAGGAGGTTTTAAGTAAGATTTCAAAAAAAAAAAAAAAAAAAAAGAACTAAAGAACTGTCAGACAATGACACAAAGATGCTTTTGAGGCATCAGGAGCAGCAGAGGAGTTTTGTCATTAATGAAATTTTCTGGATTTGATGTAAAATGCAAAACCTAAAGAGAGATGGCCGTAGGTCTGTGACAGCAGCAGGTCTCAGAAGGTGTTGAGAACAGGAAAGTGAATGTGAATGGTGTTCTGAGAAAAACCTGTTGTCCTGAAGGGATGGTTAATTTATTTGCACAGCTCAGAATGAGCTAATGTTCCACTAGAGGAGATATTTCAAAATCACAGGAGCTGTGTTGTTTCTTCGATTGTGCTGTGTCACGATTCACACAATATATGGTGACACTGGACAGTCACTGCCTCACCACTGCCTTACTGGAGTGGTACTGGACTATATTGATACTCTTTAGTTATGCCTGTTACTATTTCAGCTTGTGTCATCACCCAGCACAGATAGGGTGAGGCATGCCTGTTATTTGTGGAGGAAAATGCTGTGTCTGCAGTTACCATGCAAAATTACTGTAAATGCTTTAACATCTCCCACTGGCATTGCTTCTTGCTCATGTTTGTGATGCTCATTGGATTGTGTGAGAGCATTGGGGTGCTGGTGGAATTTTGGGTGACTATTGGGTGATGTGTCATAATTGACTAATCTTTCAACTTCCAGAAAAGTAAGAACTTACCAAAAGAAAAAAAAAAAATTATTTGAGCCAGGCCTCTTATATTTTATAGTGGAGAGAATATAGGTGTGACATACATTACATGTAAATTTAACATGAGTTTAAGCAAGCTGTTTGGATTACTGTTTTACTAAACCTCTACATGGATTTTTATTAGAAAATGTAGCCTGTTTTCTGGATACTGAGAAAAAAAAAGAGTTTATCCTATCACAATGCCTTTTATCTTTAATTATCTTTTTTTCTTTTAGAATTTCTGCAATTGAGTTTCAATTTCTGTTACACAGATCTTTATGGTAATCCCTTGGACACAGCAGAGCTTCCCATTGAGGTGCATGCCTTGGTGTTTATTTAGCTTGTCTGAAAATGTCTGATGTGTTCAATACAGTGAGAAAAATCAACAATTGCAAAGGATAATCCATAGGTGAACAGTGTGGAGAGCAAGCAGAGAGCTCTCCTGCATGCCAGTGATTTGGCAGTGCTTATGTCCAAAATTTCACATTTATTTCTGCTAAAAAACTACCAAAGCTGAGAGAAGACCACAGGGAAGTAGTTAAAATTTTGAGACACTGTGGCTGTCAGTGTCAAGGCAGGGAATTGAGAGTAGAATGTAGGGAAGGAAATAAGATTGTGCAGAATTAATGAGGAGGAGCAAACTGAATGATCAGTGAGTAAAGTTAGTTTGATCTTCTTGTCATCAGTGTCAGAAAACTTGCTCAGGTGTTGGTGTTTTGTGGCAGTTCTATTGTCAGTGGCTTTGGGTTAGATTTTTCCAGCTTCTGGGCTTTGACTGCAGGGCTTATTTCACAGGTGAATTTCAACATTTGCTCCCGCCTTCTGCCCTATATATTGCCTGTCCCTGGGACCTCTCTGGGACACAGCCTGTCTCCTCTTGTATTATCTTCCTTCTCAGCACATCCATGTTTCCAGGGAAATGTGCTTTTCAGTGTGTTTTCATGATTACAGATGTACTGAGGGAATGCATACCAGAGGTCAATCCTAGCATGAATTTGGAAGTACAGAAGTTGAAAGCATCAGCAAATCCTGCAGTTACTGCTATTGTTCCTTATTGCTGCACAATTGGCTGGGCTGAGCTGTTTATTATTTTCATTTCTGTCAAGAACAGCAATGACCAAGTTGTTTATAGAATCTGCAGCACTGGGGTACTGAATTTGGTTCAGCCTTGCTTTATTTTCCCCCAAGATTTTAAGTTAGTGCTAACTTTCAGAACCATGAAATGATTGTCTTCTGCTTTCCACTTTTTGGTACTTCTTTTTTCAGAGATGAATCTTAATTCCCAGTTTTGTCTTTTAAAGACCCTGCCTGAGCCCTTCAGTCTCCTTTGTACTCAAGTTGTAAGTTATCCGTGCCAAAATGACTCTGCAGGAGTGAGTCAGCATCTTCCTTCAGACCTTCATTGTCTGCTGGTAGGGAAGGTCAGCCAAAAATTTTACTTGTTGCACCATGTGGAATTAGCCAGAACTGTGCCTTTCCCTTAATTCAATTAGTAGGTAATGTAATTGCTTTCTTTTTAACAGGATAATTTTTTTTTAAAGGCAAACCACCCCAAATTGGAACCTCTAATGTTTGTTTTTTGTTTTTAGTTTTCTAAGCAGTTAGGTAATTGATTAAACTACCAGCTACTGTTAGTGCAATTACCTGAATTGGCTCTTGATTAATACTGGCAGTCTAGGAAAGGAGCTGTTGTGGATAAACCAGCTGAAGATTATCAACAGGATAGGTGTTAAGTTTTGCAAAGAAGTTGTTCACAGTGTGTTACTGACATAAATGCTGTCACATTTTGCACGGATAGAGGTGATCATATACCTGACATATGTATACATTTATATATGTTCTGAATAAAGAACCTATACCTGATAAAATGAGTGAAGGAGGTCAGTGGATGAGGTAGGATTAGATATGAGAAAATCCCTACTTTAATCCTTAATAACATAACAAGAAAGGTTCTGTGTAGCGATGGATGGTATTTTTTATAGAACAGAGCATCTGTGCACTTGGATATATAAATAAATAATATTTATCTGTAAATTGCCCTGACCTTCCAAATTTAGAGAGCAAGGCTGGTGTTTATCACTCATGTTTGCTGAAGTTAATTTGTTCATATTAAGCTCAGGCATTGTATGCTGGTACGTGGATTTTATTTTAATTTTTCTCCTAAGTGGTATTTGGGGATGTTTTGTATCAAGCAATATTAATGGAGATAAGGTTTCTGTCCCTGTATTCCCTTAACTGGAAGTGTTTGGATGTAAGAGAGAATCAGAACAGTTCCTCAGTGTGTGCTTTTGTGGGGCTCTTGTGCTGGGTTGCTCAGCGTGAGGCGGTAAGTGTTAATTCCAGTCACCAGTAGCAGCAGCAGCAAGACTTGGTGTCTAGCAATGCCTAGAAATATCTTTCCCACTATTTTTCTTTGTCTGTATGTATGTAATATGATTTTTTTGCTCCTCCACACAGTTCAGTGACATTAGCCTGAGGCTTCCCTGCCCTGATGATTTATCCATGCTGGTCAGGCCCAGTGGAATAGTCAGTGCTCAGATCTGCACAGCTTAGTCCTTGCTGGCAAAATTAGGAGGATTAGAAAGTGCCTGCTACTTTTTTTACCTCTCCTTATCTATTTTTCAGTTTGTCAATGACAAGCCAAATGCTAGCATTTATAGGGATAAATTGTGACTAAAATAATTTGCATTTAAAATGCAATTGAATGAAAGCATCACAAGGAGCCTTCTGCTTCCTTCCTGGGGCACAGATGGGTACTGGCGTTGGATCAGCCCAGCGAGGTACTGGATATAAAATAAAGTTAATTGGAGTAGCTGAGAAATGAAATGAGCTCAGCCTCATGCTAATTCCTGGCCTGTGATTTAATACAACATTAGAGACGAAGGATTGGGAAGGTGCTGAACCACGACTCAAACAATCAACAGAGCTGTAAATTACCCTTCTGGGATCGCAACAGCAGATTGAGAGGCCCCGGTAAAATTGCAAGAGGTGAATTAAACCAAACTTAGAAGCAGTTTGTTGGGCTCTTTGAGAGTTTAAGTTTCATTGTTCCTTTTTAGTTGGCTATTGTAACACTGTACTAACCTAGGACTGGGGTTTTGTCCAAGGTCAAATCTGTCTGTACATGGAAAACCAGTTGGTGTCAAACAAAATCTCATTCAGGCAAACTGAGGAACTGGTGATGCATCTCTGAACATAGTGTTTTCTTGTTGGAAGCATCAGGTCCATTTTTTGCATTATTTCTAGGCCTCTAGGTGCCAGAAGGATAATGAGGAGAAGGTGGTGTGGATGGCCTGTGGCCAAGGAAAGATATGCAGGAAGAATTCAGCGTAATCTTTCAGTGCAATTGGTGCAATGGTTGGTTTGTTCCCTCCTTAATGGGATATGGAAAGTGGTGACTAGTAGGACATTACTATGTTCAGTGAGATAAGATTTCTGTTCCTTTGTTCCCATAACTTAAGGTGCTTGGGTCTTGTAGGAGGTGTTTGTAAAGCCAAAGCTTTACTCTGTGTTGCTGAAGTGTGGTAGCAGTTTATAATAAATCCCTCATAGCTCCATGCCCTGGGTCATGCTGGTTTTAATGTCTCTGTTCTCCGTTTTTTTTTACAGCCATGTTGCTGAAGATCACCTTGTCTTCTGGAAGCAGAAACACAATGAACAGATGAATCCCTTCAGCCAGATATTACTCCAGTAGGTCTCCTCCTCCTCATGGAGCACACAGGCAGGGAGGAGATGGACTTGAAAGAGGAAAGTCCTCAGGTGTGGACTGAATCTGCAGGACAGGAACAGAATACTGCTCAGGTGATTAGCCAGAGCTCCGCCTCTACTTGGGCTGGATTGGGATTGGTGAGGAGGGTTAGTTCCCATTAGGTCCTGATTTAGAGTCTAGAAGCTCAGTTTTCATTTGAGCAGAAATACAAACATTTCTGTGGTGATTTAGGGTTAAAGCTTCAGAAACGGAACTGTGCAAACCGCAGCAGTGAAGACACAGAGCTCTGAAATGAGCTGAACAAAACTAAGTAGTGGCTTTAGAAGTTTTAGGGTCCAAATACGTTTATTACCGTGTGGGCGAGTAAAGGGTGTTCAGAGTAATGAACAAAATCTGTGCTCTGTGGCAGCTGCTTTTGATGGTATCATTTGAATCAGATGGAACTGTGGGTGGACCTTGGGGAAAGTAATACAAGTAATTTTTTCCAGCCAGACATCTGGGTAGTGAGGAAGGGGGAAATATTAATTGTAAGTGACTAAGGCAGTTTTAATTCTGCAGTTTTAATTCTTTCAGGTTCTGCTGTATACAGCTTGTCCCTCTGCTTCTGAGACAACACAACTGGGAATTTCTAGAATTCTGTAAATTGATTTACTCTTTTAAGTATGATAGAAAAAGGGTGCTGCATGATATTTGACCCACAAGCTGAGAAATTCTGCCTCTTTTAGTAATTTCCAGCTTTAAAATTTGCAAAGAAAGGCAGTTTTCAATGGCCTGTGTTCCCTTCTCTCTGCAATGGGATAACCATGCTGCTGTTTGCACATGGCAGTTTTAAAGCTTAATGAATGTGTGCAGAGTGCTTTCCAAATGTGAAATTGTAGTGTTTGTGAGAAGATTTATTGTACACAATCAGCACTGAGCATCCAGGGGGAAGTGCCGGGTGTCTTCTGGGGCATAAGCTAGAAAGTGAAACAAAATAAGCAAAATACGTAACTGTGGTATCATTTTATGTGAAAGTATTTTATGTGACTATGAATACTTGTATTCAAACTAGGTTTCCTGCTCACTGTCCTGTTTTTCCCATGCACTGAAAATGCTTTTCAGCATTTAAAGAATGGAAAAATCTAAAGATAATCCTGTTTTCACTGGAATCCAGTATTCTGGCTCACTTAATGTAGGCCATCATCACAGTCATCAGTTATGATCACAATTATAAATAATTATTAATAATATAATGCATATTAATAGAATACTTATCAATATCATCAGTTATGATTATAATGTTCTGGTAAAATTGACTTGTTTAGATTTAAAGTGCAGCCCTAGACGTAACTTGCTCCAGTAGTCCTTGGAATCTGTGCTTAATATTTTTAGGTGTAGGTTTGTCTGTTTAAATAGTTGAATTTTCTACTGATACTGCACATACATACTACAGAGAAGCAGTCTAATATGCCCTACTGCTGACTCTGAGAACTGCAATACTATATCTTGAGGATGCAATACTATATCTTGAGGAGTATCAGAGTTAATAAATTCCATTAGCCTCTCATCAGCAAAAATTACCTCCAACTAGAGAACTAGCTGAATGAAGTAATTATCATAAATCCTAAAAGGCATATGAGCATAAAGGGAAACAATATCCCAGTACATTTAATAGATACATCAGTTCAAATGTGAACTTGTTCCTTTACGAATTTCTGAAGCATCATGCAAAAGCTAAGTATGGGTGGGTGCCCTTTATAGCAGTTACATCTTAAGATGCAATGCAAGGTAAAACCAGACACTGATAGAAGTTGTGTCCAGATTTCTGTTGGTAGAATAATTGAGTAAGATTTGAAATATGTGTTTTTCACTGCATTCAGATTAGTTGGGACACAAGTTCTCTCTGCTTTCCAAGGCACCCCATGACTCTGGTGCTGTGTCCCACTGGCCTGTGTTGGTGCGAGTCCAGGATCTGTTTGTTCCCCAGGTGCACTTTGTCCCCGAGGGGGGGGCAGTGGCCCAGATCATGTACAGTGATGAGCAGGAGCGCGGCCCTGCACAGCAGGTGGTTTACACGGCTGACGGCACCTCCTACACCTCTGTGGACACCTCGGAGCACACCCTCGTTTACATCCACCCCGTGGAAGCTACGCAGGCACGTGTGGTTCTGAGCCCACCCTGGTTTTGGCACCTAGAAAACACAGCAGTCTTACTTGGGATGAAGGCCAGTTACCAGCCAAGTGGTATGACTGGAAAATAGCAGGCAGTCGCTCCCAGCAGTTTTCTCTGCCCACTGTTGAGCAGGGACTTCATGCTGTTCATTTGTCTGATGTGCAAATCTGCTTGTCAAAGGATGGTGAGGCTATGAATTATGAAATGCTGGTTACTTCACTGAAGATGGATGAGATTATAATTTACTCAAAGGTGTTTTCCAGAACAAGGATAATCTCACCAGAAGTTCTGCCTCTTGTATCCAGTAAAAAGCTAAGAGCCATCTATGTTCCTTCGGGAAGAATCTTTGTTTTGTGTAGTACAGTTGTCATAGTTGATAGTTACAATAACAGTTGTGTCTTTTTGCAGAGCATCTCTGTTTATTCAACATAATTTTGTGGTCTCTGCAGAGTTGCTGATTTTATAGACCTTTTATACTAATTTTCTTCTGCATAATCATGTCAAATAGCCTTTATTCCCGTGCAGCACATGTTTATATGGGGTCAATATGCTATGCATCTTTGCCTCAGTGTGGACAGATTAAAAAGGAACAGGCTGGCTTTGTCCAGAGTGTTTTATAATATCTTTGCTGACAGGGCAGATTAACTGTGCTGCAAAGTGCATGTACCTGACACTCCCATTATGCTGGCAGGGCCTCATGTGGCACATTGTGTCTTGTGCAGCCCTCAGCTGTCCCAGAAAACCAGCTTCTATGTGAAGTGATGTCCTGAGAGGGTATCTCCCAGGAAGTTACTTGCCAGCTAGCTCCAAAACTCTGAATGCTGTCATTGTGTCAAAAGATGTGTAGTATTCAGACACTCTTCTGCATCTGAGATGAAATTATCACAGTGTTAAAGGAATTTGTATTATATCATGCTTTATTTTATTGTAGCCAGGCTGCTGCAAGTTTAGATGTTTCAAGTTTTGGCTAAGTAAGGCTGGCCTCAGTCAATCCTTAGTCTTGCTTTTCCTGGGATTCTGTTAGGGTTGTTTTTTCAGAGTATTGAAGCTGGCATGGCTTCTATGAAATTAAACAGCATCCTGGCCATATCAAAGTCCTATATAGGATGTGCATGATAGTTCCTCAAAAGAAAGCATGCAGCAGTCTTCTGAATTTTCAGGAAGAAAAAGCTCTCAGTTACCTTCTATCCCGCTTTTAAGTGTTACACATTAAGGGCATAGACAGAGCTATTGAATTTCATGCTGTAGATTTTATCAAATCAACAACTGACAAAGTGATTTTGGTAAATTAAAAAAAAAAAGTGAAACACTTTATCTGTACAGATGCAATGTGCTACAGAAATATATTAACTCTTTATGGAGCATTACCTAATTTTATATTTCTATGTATCTAGGTCTGCTTGGGCGAGTTGAAGTAGTTTGCTGTGGTAACAGGCAGGTTAGAAGCTGACAAAGGCTCAAATGTGGGTTGTTTCATAGTGGCAGATAACTTTTGTGTGAGTTGGGAGTAAAAACCCCCATGGCTGGTTTGATAAGCCTTTTTCACTTTGTCTAGACTCTGTTTACAGATCCGTCCCAAGTGGCTTATGTCCAACAGGATGCTACCACCCAGCAGGTAAGGAAGAGATTTTATTCATTTTGTGCCTAAAATTGTGAGGGAACAATGAGGGAAGGTAAAGGGACATTCATGTGGTGCATGAGGGTAATGAGCTGTTTTTGAAGTTGTACAGTCATAATCTTAGTCTTTTGCTGTCACCCTGATCAAGACCAATGATCACCTTGAGCATGAATGACAGTAAAAGTTAAGAATTATTTTGAGTTTATTCTCTTTACTTCATATTCAACAAGAATTCTAATTTACTGCCCCAGATAGCATGAAAAAATCTTTCAACAGTATCCTTGCAGCAGATGTGGCTGATGTCATCTGAATGTGCCATTTTGGAAAGGTGGGGTTTTCAGTTGTCCTCTTACAGGTTCTGATCCAAATGCCTTGGAGTCCACAGAAGGCTGTTGAGGGATGGAAAAATTGGATTAAATTCTAGGTTTACTAGAAACATCACAGGAAATTAAGTGTGAAACCTGAAGAAGTTCAGTGACTGGCTCCCTTATCGGGTGTGCCAGTGTGAGGTGGGCAGGGAGAAAAAGGAAACTGCAGGCTGTGTTTGTAAAGTTATGATAATTTTTCCTTATTCTTTTTACATCCATCATGGATGGGGAAGTTGTTATTAACTCTTATTGGTATCTTTGGGGACTGTGCTGTGATAATCAGTTGTAGACAGGTGCTTCCAGATCTGTGGTTGAAATTCTCTGCTTGTCATAGACTTAAAATCATTACTGCTTGGTGGGTTTTAATGACGTGTGGATATACTAGATCTGAATCATCACCAAAGCCATCATTAAAATGTGTGTTTATTGACAGTCTTGGGGCAGAGTGAAGGATTGAATCTGTGCCGAAAACAAATTTTCTTGCTAAAAAATGTTCTAAATGATTGAGGCACAAATGGAAAGCAATGATTGACATAATAAAGGTGTTACCTGTCTTTTAATTTTTCTCATTCTCTGGAGTTTTGTTCTGGAATTTTTTGCTCCATCAATTTCCCTGCATTAAGAAGCCAGAAATTCCTATTTGTCTTAAAATACATTTAACAAATATATGATTAATTAAAAATAGAGATTATTTGTAAGCAGTGCAGATGGCAGTTACAACAGAGGTGATCTGCTGTTATTATTCCAGAAGCACTGACCTGTCCTCAGCCTGTCCTCCATTCCAACACAGTCTGACAGCAGTCCTAACATATATATTAATTTCTTGGTGAATGGTTAATCCCTCATTATGTCAGCTCCTGCCTTTGCAGCTGTTTTTACATCAGCATTTCATGTGGGACATTCCTGAACTGGCAACTAATAATAAAATAAAAAATAAAGCTGCTCTTGTCATTCAGAAAAAAACTTTATTGTAGAAATAAAGTGAGAGGTTTTTAAAAATAATGTCCATAATCCATGCAGTGCCTGACATGGAAGTGCAAGTAAGGGTATGTTTGGTGTGATTAGTGGTAGGCAATGCTAATAGGGGGTACAAATAGATCCAAGTCTGTGTGACCCTCTCCTTGCTGGGACACTGCAGGAAAAATGATGCCTCTTGTTACCACTTGACTTCAGAAGTGTCAATACCAGACTGTCACGGTGGTTACCTCTTCACTGTTGGACCATTCCCTGAAGTCTTTTTGTTGTTGTTTTTCAGGAGTTTCATAAATTACTCTTAATACGTCTTTAAACAAAGCAACTAGTTTGGAGTACTGAGTGCTTACGTTATGGATTGTCGTCTGCTCCTTTGCTACTGGCCCAATGCACAGTTCCCAGTTTTATATGATATTTATTAAGCACTCTACAGAGAGTTTAGAGCTTGTATTTTAGCATAAAAGCTGCTTAACAGTCAAGAGACACAAACTAAAAGCCACATGATATCAGCTGTAGAGAAGGATGAAAAGTCACAGGAAATAATGCAAATTCCTGTATAGATAAGCAGGAAACAAATGGCAGGAAAGGTGATTCCTAGAGGTCTTAGTTTTATTTTGTTTTATTTACTCATTTATTTACCTTGTTCTCATCCATTCATCAATAAAACAATGTAATATGCATTAGTTTGGTTGTTACAGCACTAAAAAAAAGTACGTAAACAAAAATGTACAGTGTGATCAAATGTAAAGAAAAATAATTGTTGGGATCCTCTTTTTTGAGAGTTTGATCTTCTCATGATGTCAATACACCATCTTGTTTTTTATGGATCCTGAATCATAGAATCACAGAATGATTTGGATTGGAAGGGCCCTTAAAGCTTATCTAGTTCCAAACCCCTCAGCCATCAGCAGGGTTTGCTTGAGGAAAGAAAAAGTCAAAAAAAGAGGAAATGTTTTTTAGTCCTTCTTTACCTTTTCCCTTGAAAACAAAAGTAAATTTGGGTGTAGAGGAAAAAAGACCCCAAATCACTGGTTTTACTAAGAGCTAAAGAGCTCCTAACATCTGTTTTTAGTGCAATTGAACACAGGACCTTGCTTTTTGAATGTGTAATAGGTAATTCAATATTTGCAAAGTGTAGATTTGAAGTCTTTCTCTTTCTCCCAGGAGCTGCAGGTTCTCTCCAAGCCCATCATTCCTGTTTGAACCCCAAAAATCATGGGAATGCAGCAGTTTTTGAGTAGAGTGCAGGGCTCAAGGGAACTGTGCATGCTGGGCCCTGCGCATGTGTTAAGTGACTGATGGAAATGCTGCAGTGCTAAAATGAGTGCCTGTGATTTTAGGTAACGGTGCTCTTGCCTGCTGCTGCTCAGAGCATGAATCCCACCAACCTGTCTGTGCTCGGCAGCATTGCTGACCCCCCCCAGCCAGTGGCTCTGGAGCAGGGGCCACAAGCAGATAGAGTAAGTTGCCAGGCACCCTTTCCTTTTCATGTAAGAGCGCACTGATTCCATTGCTCCATCATCTCTGGGGATGAAATGTGGCTAAGTGATCTGGGAGGAGATGTGAGCAAGCTGTAGTGCAGATTTGTACTGTCTTCCCTAGTCTCACCATGGAATGTATGGGGGTTGAGGATATCATATAGTTAATATACAGAGAAACCTGTTTCACTGATGTTTCTGTGAACGGCCACCTTAAAATTCTGTCAGTGCTGAAAAGTGAAGTTAATGGAAGTTGTAGTACTACATGTCACAGCAGCATCCACTGGGTTTCCTTGCCAGTGTTTTCAGGCAGTTCTGCTGCGTGTAGTGTTTCTTGTTCTCTACCTGAGAAATCTGTATGGGTGATGGAATATGTGCCAAACATCAAATGTTGTAGTTCTTTTAAGGAAGGAAAGGGCTAAACTTGGAAAATTAGTGGAAGAATGCAATGCCCTCAACTGTTCTTCATGTCCCATAGTTTATATCTAGTCTCCACATTACCTCACCCCTTCTTGACCTCTACGTTTGTACTCTGGAGATTGGTTTCATTGGATTGTAAAGAGAAGATTGTGTGCCAAAGTGCAGGATTCTCTCACTTGTACAAAAGAAATTAAAATACAGCTTTAGGCTCCACTTAACATCCGCAGAGCCTGGACTTGGTTTTAAACTTTCTGCGAGGGTTGAGAATGTCCTCTGAGTTCAGTTTCTTCTGAGAACTGAGTCCTTGGCAGGGTATAGCCAGGGTGTTTTGAGCAAGGCCATCAGCAGCAGCCAGCCATGCAAAACGTCCCTTGGCAGTCATTTAGCACCGTCCCTTGTCCTCCTCTCCATTTCCAGAGGCAACAGGAAGGGTAGAGTAGCAAGGACCCTCATTGCTTGTCCTTGTAGTTTTCTTTGTGAATCAGCTTGAATTGTTTGTGAATTCTCGCCTCAGGCATCGTTACCGGTGCATAACCAGGTGATACCTCCTATGGAGGCTGTGGATGGTTCTGATCCTTTGGCACCTCTACAGAATCAAATGGAAAGGATAGAAACAAAAGAGGAAGATGATGAGGATGAAGATGAGGATGAAGATGGTGAAGACACTGACATGGATGAGTGGGATCCAGATCCACCTCGACCCTTTGATCCCAATGATTTGTGTAAGCATGTGCAGTCATATGTAGTGTACTACCTGCCCCCACTTTTTTCCTTCCCTCTCCATTAGACCTTTAGTAAAGAGAGGCAAAAACCATTCAGATTTTAACAGTAATGAGTAAATGTGAGTCTTGATTCCCAGAAATGTGAATTCAAATTAGACTGCTTGACTGAAAAGACAAAATTCTGTCTTTAGTGAAGTCTCTGAGCTGATTTGTTCTAATTTTGCTGGACACTGGCCTGTCTAATATTTTAAAATGTAGACAGACTATTGGCATAAGTGTTCCCACAGCTGAGCCAAAGATATTTAGAGAGAGATAAGGCTGTCTCTGAGCTAGTGTGTGAGTGTCTGCCTAAAAGTCATATCCTCTCTGCCTTTGTGTTGCAGGGTGTGAAGAGTGTAATAACGCACATCCCTCAGTGTGTCCAAAACATGGACCTTTGCATCCCATCCCAAACCGGCCTGTGCTGACCAGGGCAAGGGCCAGCCTTCCCCTGGTGCTCTATATAGACAGGTTTTTGGGAGGTGTGTTCTCCAAAAGGCGCATCCCAAAGCGTACACAGTTTGGGCCTGTGGAAGGACCCCTGGTCAGACAGACTGAGCTCAAAGACTGCTATATCCATTTGAAGGTAAGGATGAGAAAAGGGGAAATCAATTTGTGCCTAAGCTTTGATTTTCGTTAATTTGTCACTCTACCTTCATCAGTTCACTAGAGATATTTTGTTACTTCCATCTCTGAATGTAACTAAGAAATATCCAGATTGTTTTGGCTTCAAATCTGCTCTGTTATTCAGGGTGACACACTAATCCTGGTGAATGTTCTGGCATTACAGTGATAGAATATATGTATGTATATATAGGGTGCATAACATGGAAGGCTGTGACTCACTCTCACATGAGCTGCAGCAGCATCTGGACATAAAAGTAGCACCCCCTTCTGAGGATGTTCTGCAGCCATTCTTTAGTGTCATGTTGTAATGTCTGTTCAAAATATTTTTCGTACCTTTCTTTTCATAAGATGTAGGGGAGAGGAGATATTTTTATGCCTTTCCTCTTGCCAAGTAATTGGTATGGGGTAATATGGATTTGAGTGACTTTTATCCATTTATATGCTGTTTCACTAGAAAAAATTGGTCCTTTATTTGTTGGAGTTTAGATCCATAGTCTTAGGAGGGTTCTGATGGTCAGTGTATGACAAGCAAGTTGTGACCATAGGCAGATTCAGCAACGAGGAGAATTTCAGCTAAAAAATGCTGCTTACAGCTTGAGGCAGTGTCATGACTCAAGAAATGAAAGGAAAAGTGAGTCTGCCAGTTAGAAACTTCTGACTGGTGTTTCTGTAGCCTACTAAAGCTACAGCTACTTGTGTGTTATTTGTTAGTCACTTGTTCATACTATGCCTGACCCCTTTAATGAATGATTCTTGTCCCTGAAAGCCTTGGAAGGATCCATTGTGCCTCCCTAGTTAATATTTACCTGTTGCTAAATATTTTTCTGCTTGTTTCTGGATCTGTGTTAGTAAAGAGAGAAAATTAGCTATGTCCTCATTGCTCTGCTAATGTAACAGTTGCATGGGCACAGTAGTTTTCTTAGTAACTCATGTTCTTTTGAATGTGCTGCCAGGCAGTTACAGTCACATGTAATTGGATTTTTCTACAGGTTTCTCTTGATAAGGGTGACAGAAAAGACCGAGACTTGCAAGAGGACTTGTGGTTTGAACTTTCCAGTGAGGCTCTGTGTAACTGGATGATGTTTGTGCGTCCTGCTCAAAATCACCTGGAGCAGAACCTGGTGGCCTATCAGTATGGCCATCACATTTATTACACCACCATTAAAAATGTGGAGCCCAAGCAGGAACTCAAGGTATGGCATTGCTTGTGTGTCAGGATTCTCTTTTTCTACTGAAATATAGTAACATAAAAGTTGATGCCTAACAAGTGCCAAAAACTACTGATGTGAATAGTTTTAGAACTTTTTTCCTCTGAAAAAAGCCTGGCCTGAATTGAATGTCACTGAAGTCAGTAAGTAGTTAGTCACCAACATATGCATTTTAATGCATTTTGGCTCATGAGGAAGTTTAAAATAAAAATAGGTAAATTATTTGTCTCTCCCTGTCATGCTTTACACAACACATATTTTGCTGACACAATCCGATTTTTATTGCAGCAATCCTATTTTTTTAATTCTGGATGATCTTTCCAGTTAGCCCTGTGTGTTCCTGGCTTGTTTTCTGGTGCCTTAAGTGAATGTGGTCTCTCCTTTTACCTAGCTTTCCTGGAGATTTTGAAAATTTGCATGTGAAAAACAATAAAGGATGTTGTGATTTCCCTGTGGTTTGCTTTTTGTTCCCTCTAAAAATTTATTGATAATGTTGATTACGTTTTGTTCCCTCTAAAAATTTATTGATTATCTCAGCGTGGCTAGCTAAGATAGCCTTAATTTTCAACTTTTTTGGGGGCACTGGTGGGGGAACAAAAAAAATTTGATATAAGGAAATTTTGTTGTTCTTCAAATCTCTTCTTGCATGTAGATTTCAACAATATGTCTGGATAAACAATTGCTTAGTAAGTGCACATACTAAATCAGGGCAAAAGCCTATTTATACCCTTTTAAGAGCAGGACAATCTGAAATTAGTCCTTAAATTTTTTTAGGCTGAATTACTAGGAATCTTACAAATCCATTTTAAGTGTATTCAAACACCATTTTCTCAACAGTTTGTAAAGCAATTTGAAATCAGACTTTAAATCTCCCTGTGGGATCATAATTTTTCTTACTTTATGTGTTAGTAGTGCCTTTTGGGGTAAAATGGCTTGCTAACTGAAAGGCTTGGTAACTTCGTTTCTTCCCCAAGTGGATGTAGGGCATTCATGCACATTTTGTCCAGAGATTAAAGTAGTTGAAGCTGGGAAGTTCTGATTTGCCTGCCAGCTGTGTAGTCCAGGAGCTCCAGGCTTTTGTCTTTGTCCATATAGTGAGATTCCTGCAGAGTGACACACCTGTTGGAGAGTCCTTGAAATCCTCTTCACCTCTGCCTGTGGCCCACTGCAAGTTCAAACTTGTTTGAATTTTTCATGATGAAAATCTGTTCATGCCTTCTTTGAGAAATCTTTTCTAAAATCCACTCTTTTTCATCAAACAAATGAAATTATGGAAGAATTCTCGTCTAAATGTGGGCATCTGCTTTTAGGCTTTAATGAACTTTGTCTTCCTGCCTCTTGTGGTTGCCTTTGCTGAAGGCTTGAATTCCTTGTATGACAAAAGTGGGTCCATCATTCTGGTGCCTGGCAGATCTGTGTGGGAAGCAAGACCATATTGCTCCAATCCTTCAGAAGCTCGGAAGCATTTTAAATGAATCTATGTGGATGGTGCTGCCTATTGTCTATGTAAGGAGAGCAGGAAGAAATGGGAAATCCCCCAAGTTAATAATATATCCATTCCTCTTGGTACAGGTATCAGTACTCTGATGACATCCTTCCTTTACAGTCACATAGCTGGGTTTGAAGAGATTAATCGTACTTCCTTTAGAGCTACTGGAAGCCATGTGTGAGATAAACATTTGTGTTAGGAAGCTGGACCTTAAAATTAAATGCATGCACTTACTGAGCAAAGCTCTTTCATTCCTCAGTGGGGCCACATTGATCTTACCAGACTTTATTATTCAGGATGGAAAGAGAAATAAGAGTTAGTGGTTGAGGCAAGTGAAGTAAATGTATTGCTTAAAACCCATTTTCAAATGAATTTCCGTTAGTTTTGGCTCCTCCTCAGTGTCCTGTTACCTTGTGCCCCTGCTGCAGGTGTGGTATGCTGCCTCCTACGCTGAGTTTGTGAACCAGAAGATCCATGACATAACTGAGGAGGAAAGGAAGGGTAACTTGGGATCTTCTGCTTTCAGTGTGGTGGTGGTTGCAAGTTGCACTCCTTACTTTCAAGTATATGGCCTGTATAGTGCTCCCAAATTTCTGCTAATTTGGGAAAAGTTAAATCAGATCTAGATTGTGTTATTGGGGCATATTTCCAATAACTGTTCTCATTAGAATATTACCTTAATTTAAGCCTTTGCCTCTGGGAAGCTTTAAGTTGCTTTCTCTCAGGAAGAGGTCTGTTTCTGTACTCACTGTCTGCTGTGTGACTGCTTTAGATTTAGAAATTTCCCTTGATCTCCCTTAACTTAAACCAGAGGCACAATCCTGTAGGTGCTCTTCCGTACAAGGGTGAACTTCAGAATCCCCCTTAATAACTAACAGTGTTGATAGTCCATAGGAATTGTCCCCAGTGATCTTTCTGTGTCTCTGTGATGAGCTATGGAGATGGCACAGTGCAGAGGACATAAAAGCAAAGACCAGCAGAGCAGGGCTGGGTATTCTGCAACCTGTCTAACCTTCAGGGGAGAAATCTGGCCCACAGAGGATAGAGAGGCTGGGGGCAAAAAAAATAGGTTTAGTTGGTGATGAGTGAAATGGTGTTACTGACATTTCCAACAGTGCTCAGGGAGCAGGAAAAGAACTGGCCATGTTACGAGTGCAATCGGCGTTTCATGAGCTCGGAGCAGCTCCAGCAGCACCTCAACTCCCATGACGAGAAGCTGGACTTCTTCAGCAGGTACTGACAGCCTTAGCTTCGCTTGTGGATCACTGGGGTGCTTCCCCAGACATGCAGAAAGGAGGGGCTTTGTCCTGCAAATCTTAATGACCAACTCAGGAGAGATCAGCTCAGCACCAGAAGGGAAAATCATGGCAGCAGGAGGCTGACTGGTATGAGAGACTGTGAAAGCAGTAGCTTGAGAGAAATAAATAGTCTGTTGAAATTAGTGAGGTTTTTGGTTTGTTTTTCTTTGACAATGACTTTAAATATTGGTAATGTTTCAGTATCACAGTATTGAAATACTGTGTTTCTCAGAGATGTGGAAGTACAGAGCTTGGAAAACAAGGCTTCTAGTGCCTCATTGTGCCAGTGTGCCAGTGGCAAGATAGTTTATCCTGACTTATTAAAAACTGAATCTACAAACACCTGTCACAGAGCAGAAGATATTGGTGCCTTCTTTCTCCTGAAATGTAGCAAGTGACTCTGTTTTGTTTTGCTTTATTGACACAAAATTGTTCACTTCTGTTTGGTGCCTGACATCAACAGCTGAATGCTTTTTGGGGAGGAATGTTTGGCTTCAGATTTTAAATGGGTTTCCTTGTGCACTTGTTCCATCATGCTGAAAATGCTTCTCGGCACAACATAAACTGGGGTGTTAGAAGAAGTCTGCCATGGCAAAGGGCTAGATGGAAGCAAGTAATCCTCTTGGTCCCATGATTACTGATAGAAATTTTAATGTGTTCTGAACCTTGGCTTCTCATAAAGCACAAAATAAATAGATACCAGCCAGAAACCCATTGTTTTTGCTTCCAGAATTTATTCAGATTTTATTATTTACTGCATTTTATTATTTGCTGCATCATTGTTGCTGAGTTGAATGGCTGAGTAGGAGTGCTGAGAAAGAAAGCATAAAATCAGTGGAGAATCCAAATTAGTCTTTTTTTGTATCTAACCTGGAGCAGAACCAGAGGCCGAGGTCGTGGGCGAGGAAAGAGAAGATTTGGACCAGGCAGACGCCCTGGGCGCCCTCCCAAATTCATGCGCATGGAAGTAACCAGTGAAAATGGTGAAAAGTGTGAAGAAGGAACACAGGTATATTTTTGGAGATGGAGGGGAAAAAAATAGCACATGGAATGTAAGCTCTTGACTAAAAATAATTTGGGGCATCAGTGCAAACTGAGGGTGTGCTTTGGACTTAAAAATGAATAATTCTTGGTTTCTAGCTGGAATTCTCTGCCAGGAGAAAACACTACTTCCCTACTATAAAACCTGTAAAATCACTTGGATTTCTGCAGCAAGTTTCACTGCAAGGTACTTAGCAGTGAGGTGGCTTATTGCGACAGTTTAGCCGCCTCACAGAAGTAATTTAGACAGTAAAGCTGTAATGGGAGTTTAGGCTCCTATTTGTCCTTTCTGGAATGTGAGATCAGCCTGCTCTTACAACTGTTGCTGGTAGAATTAAATAAGTTTGAGATACGATTCTCTTCGATGTTTTAATAATAACAGAAGGGCCTCCTGTAGGCAGGCTTATTGCAAAATGTTCTTTTGCTTGTAGCTGTTGGTTATACTCTGCAGGGATGTAATATGATGCATTTAAGCAAAAAACTAAATTCTCTGATGCTGACCATGCTTAGGTTACCACTAAGTCCTTTTATGAGCAGTGACAGAAGGGATCAGTGCTCTGGTTTATGACTTAGCTGAAAGCTGATATCTGGAGTGGTAATTTTCCTCTGTCTTCTCACTAGGTCATGGCTCTGTGCTGACTCAGAGGGAGGAATGTGTACTCTGCCTGTGAATTCCTGCTGCAATGCCCTAAATGCTACATTAGGTGCAGGCAGTTGTGAGCTCACCCTCTCTACAGGCTAACATGACACATGCCAGCCTCATTTAGACAAATAAACCTAATGCTGGTCCCAAACCCTTCAGTCTGGGGAGATGGTTCTTGCTGGGTGCAGTCCAGTGTGTGAGTGGCCTTTGGACTGGAGGTGGCTTGTGTCCTGCCAGCTTGGAGCATGGCCCAGAGCTGGTCTCACTTGTGTCTGTGCAGTGGGATAGGATGATGCCCTGAGCCCTTGGAGGTCTGCTCACCTCACTAAAGCTGGGCATGAGTTCTGCCTTGGGACTGAGAGCATTGCGGAGTGTCAGCAAGGTGGAAATTGGCCACCCAGACCTGGGCTGAACACTGCGATGGTGTATTGTTTACTAAGGGTCTCTTTCTGGTAAGCACTCACAGTCTGTAAGGGCCTCGTTCCTTGGTTTTCTTCTCCCACACCCACTTTTGTGTTTTGACAGCACCACCCTTAAGCTGACATAATTCAAAATTAATTCTGGTGTTCTGTTTCCTAACTTGTGCTTTTAAGTTTCTTCAGTTGCATTACATGGTGTAAAATAAGGATCTGTGTGTGGTTTTTTATGTAATAGAAGATGATTCCATTCCAGAAGGGTTATCAGAACTTGCAGGGGAAGAATGTAGACTTTTGGCATGTGCTTTCCTGCTCACAACACCTCCCTTTTATGCTAATGTGAAAGAGGAGGAAAAATAGCTTTGTGTGATATATGGAAGTGATGTGTACAGAGCTGGAAACTGGATTAAAAAAACACATAGCGTCCAGTGTGATTACCTTGTTTGTCACTCTCCAGTTTGGCACTCCAGATAGTTCGTTAGGAAGGAGAAGACACTGCAAAATGACACACAGAGTTTCAAAGTGACAACAATTTCCATGAGACAGAAATTCTCTCCTTTCCTGGGTCTGCACTAGTTGCTTTGGTTAAAATGGAAATAGTCCTGAGTGCAGAAGAGCCTTGTTGGCTATTATCTGGCTAATCAGCCAGATAAAGCTGATTGGTTTTGCTGCCAAAGTTTATTCAATTTTTATTATTTACTGCATCATTGTTGCTGAGTTGAATGGGTGAGTAAGAATGCTGAGAAAGAAAGCATAATGACCGTGGCTGGTCAAAGAAAAGGATGGCCCATGAAGAGTCGCCCACCTGCAGCACTGCCTCCCTGGTGCCCTGGGTGATGCTGCTGTAGGTGAAGGTGATGTGCCAAAAGCAACAGTGGACACAGTAGGAGTTAGTGCAGACACTACACTATGCTGTTTTGTTTATAGTTTATGATTGAATATGTACAAATCTTGTCTGCTGAGTATTATCAAAGTGTTTTTCAGTGGGTGGGGGGAATAATCACTGGTTGTATGATTTGCGATTTCAGGACTTGCTGCATTTTTCCAGCAAGGGGCAGTTTGATGAGGCCGGACAAGCCCCACTGAATGGGCTGGAGCAGCAGGAACAGACTCCAGTGCCAACAGAGCCACAGGCAGCACTGGAGCAACAGGATAACCATGTGCTTCATGTACAGCCACAGCACGAGGGGAACACGGTGCCCACACAGAGCACTGTGACAGCAGATGACATGAGGCGAGCAAAGCGCATCAGGGTAAGCACAGAGGATGGGGGATCACATCCACTATAACCCACGGAATGCCAGGCCTGCCTGCCAGGGCCAGCTGGTCCTCCTTTCACTGTCAGATCCGTTTCCAAACCCCAATAAAAGCATCTCATTCCTAGCAGTTTTCTTTGCACTGAGAGGAAGACAAATCTCACATAAAGGACCAGTATCTCATAGGTGTTAGTGAGAACTGGTCAGGAGCTGGAGCTGATTGAATTCCATCACAGTAATTCTTGCATGGAAACACAATCCATCCAAACTGGCAAGCCAGGGTGCTTCAAACAACTGGCAGAATCCTCGTGCTGTGGCATGGACTAATGACTTGCTCACAGCACCATCTGTGTCTCTCAGAACTCTCTTGCAAATAATTGCCAAAGAGGAAACACAACCTCCATTTGCATCCACTTAGATGATGATGATACTTAGTGATAAAGTCCTTTTTTGGGGTAGAAAACCCTGCCTTTGAGAGCAAAACCTGTGTTAAGAGCAATTACTTTGAGCTTGAGCTCAATGTCAACTGGCTGAGCTGGTTGTGTGGGACGGAAATGATTCAAGGAAATAATCCTTGAAGCTTTGTAACTGGGAGATGAGTTTATTTAGCTTAAAATCTTTTTCTTCCATGTGTTAACTTTGGATTAAGGAAAGAAACAGCTGCAGTGGAGTAAGTGTTCATTTTTAGGGGATGAGGAAGGATTAGAAAAGAGTTGAGTAACTATTCTGTATGGGAAGATGTTGAGCCAAATTTTGCTTGCAGTTTACAGTAACATATATGCAAGACCAATGGTGATGTTACCCCAAAAATGCTGTGGTATGTCTTGAAGGAAGAGTTTGGCTTGGGCACATTAAGACTGCACAGTTTTTAACCATACAATATGTTTGCAGTCTCTGAATGGCAAGTTTCTATCAGTGATTTAATTTTCATATGGTAAAAGCTTGGGGGATTTTTTATTGAATGTGTTTTGAAGGGTGTATAGTAGAGTACAGAGAGAGATGCTGCGAGTTTTGACAAGAGCATTGGGATGTACTACTTACAGTGTGCTACAGCGTCCTCAGAAAAGAAAAGAAAGCACTGCCCACTTCCCTGAACTTTTGAACCCAAGATATGAACTTAGGATCCTCTGAAATTAATGTAGGAAGAAAAGGACAGAAATTCGGAAGTTATTTCTTTGTCTTGTGACTTAGCTTTTGTTCTCTGTAAATTCATCACAAATGGATGACAGCTCAGAGAAGTGCAGTGGTGGTTCACTGATACGTTTATATTTCAAGTCTTCTGAACTTTCCCTTTATCTGGCAGTTCGTGTTCAGCAGAGTCCTGGAGATGTTTCAAGCCAGTAGCACTGGCAGAATGGCAGATGGATGGTTGCACAGACCTTTCCATATTGCATCAGACTGTGAGCAATAAGCACTTGAGATAAGACTAAACCAGCAAGCATCATTTTTTAAGCACTGAAAAATCACCCTCTGAACACTCATACAGCACCTGCTTACAATAACACGCACTTCAAAATAAAAGCAAGCAAGCATTTCATTTTTAGCTATGTGGTACCTTATTCGCTTCCAAAGAAAAGGTACAAAGTTCTGACTCCTGGTTATGATTCTGAAACCTGTGTAGCTCTTGTTCTTCCTTATTAATTAAATAGGATTTAGTTTTCAAAACGAGTCGTTCTTTGTGAATTACTTCAGCTTTTCTAAGGCTTAAGACAATGGTGCTCTGAGACTGTTTTCATGCTAGCTGGAAGCACTGATTTGTCCTACCCCAGGGTTCAAGCCCTGATAGAATCAGTTCAGCCTCTGCTCTAGAGTCTGTGGGGTTTCCTTGGAGATCAGACCTTAACTGTGGCAGCTGGGGAGGCCCCTAGTATTGAAAAGAGAGACACGCACACTTCAAGAACTTTTGTAGAAAATTAGAAGAGCATTGTGGTCCACAGCCAAAATGAATATTTGTTTTTAGTTCAGTTCTGGGCAGCATATAGGGTGTCTGTGTGCTAATGCCAGAAACAGGCTGGATAGGAATATGATTTGGAAAGCACAGTCACTTCCTTCATGGTGAAATGCAAGTGGTTGTGCAACAAGGAGCACAGTCAGTAAAAGGAGGTTAGAAAAAGTCCCTTCTCCTTAACTTTTTTACTCTCCCTACCCTGTTGTCATCCTGCCCTAATTATTTCCTTCTGCTGAAAGCATTCTGCTCTCATTATGGTTCTGCAGTGCATATTGCATCCCTGTTAATCAGCCCTAGGAAAACAGGAAAGGTCACAAAACACCTTCAAGATTATCTGTGGTTTTTATCTTTGCCCTTTTAACTCCCTTTGAGTAGTTCCTAACTACAGAGTAAACCTGGAAGATATGTTTAGTGTTTCCTGAGGCAAAAACCTCAAAGCAGTTAACTCTAGTTGGAAGAGCCCTTGTAGTGACCTGCAGAAGTCAAGGCTTCTGTTTTCTCAAGTCCATTGCATAACATAAGTATTTTTTTCTCTCTCAATGCTGCCTGCTCAGCTGGAGCTGCAGGTAGGTTTGTGTTTTTGTTTCATTGGGTTTTTCCTGTATCTAATCCAATGGTACGTATCAACACCGCCTTCCATGTTGTTTGGTCCAACTCCTGTTTAGTGTTTCCCTGATTGACCCTGCACCATAAATTGTCACATTCATTCTTCTTTAGGTAACCCATGTCCAGAACTAAGTGTTACCTGAATAACAATTTGCATCTTTCCAGTTCTTTTCATACTAGTTCTTTGTAGATTTAAGGTGGATTTTATAGGAATAAATTGCTTGGATGAAGAGCTGTAATATCGGTCTTAAAGTTTTGGGGGATTTGTTTGCGCAATTATTTGTGCCAAATCAATACTACAAGTTAAGGAGACAACAGTTCTTTTGTTCTGTTTTTATAGTTGATAGATTACCTAGGCAAAGAGCAGTAAAACATTTCACATTCTATAGCCCTTGAGATAACAACAGGGCTGTGTTGAGTCTGGCCTGCTCTATTAGCAGTCAGCTCCCTGCTAAGGAACCCGTGATCAAAACTCAAGTTAATCATGAAGTTCAGGACTTGAAATACATCTTTTCATATATCTTTTATTAGCATCTCCCTGTGGTTAAAGGGAGATGCTTTTGAACTCCAAGCAGCACATCAGATTTTGCACAGCACATGGCTGTCTTTCCAGTTCCCAGTGTGACTTAGAGCAGATCCCTGTGGTTCCCATTGTCTCCACTTGTAAAATTGAGAATAGTGATGATGACAGCTCCTGGGAAGCCCTATTTGGAGCTCCTGTATTAAAGTGTTAATTTTTTTTTGATAGCAAAACATTTGCTCTCTTGTTCTTTCCTGGAATGAAAGTCTAGGTTTCCCTCTGCAGTTCAGATGGTGAAAAAGGATCTTTGAGGTTCACAAATTTAATTCTTAGCACAGCAATTTCACAGTATTCCCAAGCTATTCCCTCGTTCCAGCAGAAGAGTTCATAATTTTACTTAATCAGTGTCAGCTGTTGGTGTGCACTTAAGAGACACAGCAAATGTCAGTTGTGTCAGCTGCCACATTCTCACAAGCACAGGAGAGAGGAAACGAGGGAAATTTGTTTGCAGAAGTCATGAATGGGTCTCATGAAGAAGTGGTTCATATGGAACACATGTGAGCAGAAGTGTCAGCAATATTTTAATGGAATCTGCATGGTTTGGGCTGGGAGGGACCTTAAAACTCGTCCAGTTCCACCCCCCTGCTATGGGCAGGGACACTTTCCACTATGACAGGTTGCTCCAAGCCCTATCCAGTCTGGCCTTGAGTGCTTCCAGGGGTGGGGCAGCCACAGCTTTTCTGGGCAGTCTGTGGCAGGGCCTCACCACCCTCACAGCTGAGAATTTCTTCCTAATATGCAACTTGAACTATGCTCTTCCACATTGTCTCTGACTATCATGATGTAGATTCTTTGTGTGATGTGAAAAAAGAATCAATAAATAATGTTTATAGAAGTATTTGAGAGAAGAATGGATATTGCTTAGACTTCTTGCAGAGGAATGGAGCATTGCAGTGTACCTTAAATGCAGTATGGGTGACAATGTGCTGGGGAATTTCATAGGACTCAATTCCAGCTTTGCAACTATCCAACATGAAAGTTCTCATCCAATATTGAAGTGCAGGTGCAGGACCTCCTTCCCTCTTTCTATAGGCAGTGCATCCAGCAGCATCTGTTCTTCCAGCAGAGAGTGCTGGGTAAGGACTGGGCTGGCTCTATAACACTTATCTGAAGGGTAAGGAGAGAAAACAAATAGAGAATGATCACAAAATGTTACAGAAAAGGCAGGGTGAAGGCAAACACACATAAAAAAAAAAGGTGCTGAGAAGAGACATTGTTCACAGTAGGAGTGGAGTATTGCTCACAAGTTCTTTACGTGCTGCTGATAAGGCTGCCATTCTGCCCTTGTCATCATGTTTTGAAACTCTGTTCTTCTTTGTGGCAATAGTAAAAAAGTTCAGACCAGCATTTCTTGAATGTATGCTCCACTAAAAGTTCTCCAGGCAATGCTAAACCACCGCTGCACAGCTCTGTGGTGATCTTTGATGCAGAAGGTGATCTTGTAAAGGGCTGTGGAATTTCATAAGCCCTGCTCCTGAGGGAAACATACAGTGCTGGCTCACCATTCCTTTGTGTGGTGGCTGAACTTATGACGTGATGCCCAGTGATCAGCTGGAATTGCAGGTTTTCTCAGGCCTGGGTCTGTGCTTCAGAGAGGACTTAGTTTTATTTTACAGAAAATTTGCATGCTTAAAGAATGTCAGCTAAATCAGAAGAAATTGGGGATGGAAAGGAAACTCCTTCACTATGTTCTGTTAACTCAGGGTGTAGCTGCAGGTGTGTCCCCTGACTTCTGCCTGTCACAGCCTCCCCTGCTGTAAATTGGAGACCACATATGATGGAAAATAATTTCTTGTAGTTTAGGTTCACTAATCATCTGGTATATTTAATCCTGAATATATATGGATGTGGAGTCTATAAGTGGTAATGAAAGCTAATGGTCTCTTGGATGCTTCTTTCAGAATGCAGCTCTGCAGCACCTGTTCATCCGGAAATCCTTCCGCCCGTTCAAATGCCTGCAGTGTGGGAAGGCCTTCCGGGAGAAGGATAAGCTGGACCAGCACCTGCGGTTCCATGGGCGGGAAGGGAACTGCCCTTTGACCTGTGACATCTGCAACAAGGGCTTCATCAACAGTGGTGCCCTCGAGGGCCACATGAAGTTTCACATGGACCAGAAAACATACTCCTGCATTTTCTGCCCTGAGTCCTTTGACCGCTTGGATCTGCTTAAGGATCACGTGGCCATCCATGTCAATGATGGCTATTTCACCTGCCCCACCTGCAAGAAGCGCTTCCCAGATTTTATCCAGGTGAGATGCTGTACTGATCTGAAACACTGCTTTGGGGGTCTCTCACAAGGCTGTGGGTTTCTCAGTGCTCTCCCTGTGTAACTGCACAGCAGTTCATTCTCACAAGATGCAGGGGTCCACCTCAGTCAGAAATTAAAAAGGAAGAGTGACCAACCACTGCTAGACATTGTCTTATGACACTGAAGTACTCTGTCCACTAAATCACCAGGTGTGATGCTTCAATCTGTCAATTAGAAGGCACTGTAGTGCAGACGGGTGGGTGCCTTATTCCTAAAAAATTCCTGAAGCAGAGGTCCTGACTACTACATCGCCGTGGCACAAGAAAGAATTGTCTTTTATTGTATTCAGCTTGTACTTGAACGCACCTTGCCCTTCATCATGAAGACTCTGATCAAAAGAACAAGGGGGTTTACATCTTTAATCCCTTGCCTGCTTTCTGTCAGGATAATTCATTTGAACAGCTTGAAGAAATGCCAGAACAGATCAGGATACTCTGCTTCCTGACTTCGCCCCTGAGCTTCAGCTGGGCACTTTATTCTCCTTCCCTGTACACTGCACTGGAGCAGTGAGTAATGCAGCTACTGTACACTATGCTAAGCATTTGGACAAGTTCATTAGTAGAATTTAAAGGTTCTATTTCTGTGTCCAGTAAGAAAAAACTGAGATGGACCATGCACATATTCATTATCCTTCCTAGGGACAAAGTAATTGATGTGTCTTACTGAGCTGCCTGACTGAAATTGAAATATAGAAATCCAGTTTATGTCAGTAATAGGAACAGATAGACTATCCACTAGACTAAAGAGGAAAGGATGGGGGAAAGTGATTTTACTAATATAATTCCATCCTGGAAGAAGTCCTTTATCTTCTGGAAATATTCAGCAAGGAAGAATGTTGATGATTCAGAAATGCTGTACTGCAACTTAATTCCCTGTAAACTTTCCCGTGCAAATGACTGAAAGACCCATGGCTTTTTTTCCACCTATTCAGTTGTATTTTTGACATTTAACAATGATTTTTTTTCTCTTCTTGCTGTGTGGATAAGTAAGACTAGTCACTGCTGCCTACTGAAATACTTCTATGTGGAACAGGTAGAGATGCCAAGTTGTTCCGTGTATGATCAGTATTAGAAGACGGTAAGGATTTAATTAGAGATCCATTTCTTGAACAATGCTTTCATTTTAGATGTCAAACTTCATTAGTTCCTTTATTGGGGGGAGGAAAAAAATACCCCTCTAGATGTTTGAAGAGTGAAGGATAGTCCCCGAGTATGGAGAAGTAATCACCATTCAGGAATGGTGCACAAATGCTGTTCTGAATAAGTGGTTTTTTTATTTGCCACTTATAATTGCAAGCTCATTGTGTCTGATTGAAAGGAATTAGTCCCTATGTTTTGGTTTCTTATAAAAGAAAGGAAGATAATGAACCTCAGATGAATGTGTTAACTCAAGGGTGATTTTGTGCAAATGGTACATTGTGGACTTTTGCCGCCCATTAAGTGCAGCTGTGCAATAGCTGATGCCTTCAAGAATCAGTTTTGAGGAAATCAAATCACCCATCCAGATAAGTAATAAAAATGTTATGGCTTTATAGAAACTATTGCTGAGATATTAACTGTTCTGATCAAATACTTTTTAAACCAAAGTATACTAGACACCTTCGAAACGTTTTCCTTTTCTTTCACATTGCAAAGCGTTTCCTAGACTGTGTTACCACTCACTTCTCTCTTGAATAAACTTCATTTTTCTGTGATCTGCCATTTTAGGTCAAGAAACATGTGCGCAGTTTCCATTCTGAGAAGATTTACCAGTGTACAGAGTGTGACAAGGCTTTTTGCCGTCCCGACAAGCTGCGACTCCACATGCTGCGGCACTCAGACCGCAAAGACTTCCTGTGCTCCACCTGTGGCAAGCAGTTCAAGGTGAGGCGCCTCTTGGCTGGATCATTACTAGTACAAAAACCACTATTCTTTACCCTCCTTCAAGGAGATAAGTTCATGTTCTCAAAGGTGAAAGAAAATAACACACTAGACTTGCCTGTGAGTTGCATGCATTGCTTGGTGTCCTGTGTGAGCTGTGACATCCATTTCTGAAAGACAAGGGGCAAGGTTACCTCAGCATCTTATTTCAAACAGATCTTATTCCTAGTAATTAAATAGCAAAGGAACTTTCTATCTGCTCATTAAGAACTGGGACATCATACACCTCCATTGCCAGGTGTTTGGGTTACATTGCTTGTAACAGTTCAGTTAACTTGCTGGTGCCAGTGGATTAATAATGTTACTGGCCAAGAAGCCTGTGTCCATAGCATCCAGCTTTTCAGCACGTCATCCAGATTCCTTTCCAAATCTCCTTGGAGCAGATGGAGCAGACTGTGAGCCAGGTAAACTGTGGTGGCAGCAGCCTGCTTCCTGTCACTGAGTTTGTGATGGGACACTGAGGGACTGGATACTTCTGGGTGAAGGAACACATTTTTCTGAGAGGAAAATTTCCCTCTCTGGAGAGAGATCCCTGAACAACTCCTCAAACTGTGGCTCTTATGCATAACAGGCAATATGGCAGTTTCTGTGACATTGCTGACATTTTTCTCCCCAATTTTTCCTTCCCAGAGGAAGGACAAGCTGCGAGAGCACATGCAGAGAATGCACAACCCAGAGAGGGAGGCCAAGAAGGCTGATCGGATCAGCCGCTCCAAAACCTTCAAGCCCCGGATCGCGTCCACTGACTATGAGAGCTTCATGTTCAAGTGCCGCCTCTGCATGATGGGCTTCCGCCGCAGGGGCATGTTGGTGAGTGCCTGGGTTCTGTTACAGCCTCTGTACTCCATTCTGATGAATAGGTAAGGAATAAAGATGGAATTCCAGCATTGGAATACAAGGCTCATAAAAGGGTTTGGGCTGGAAGAGATCTTAAAGCTCATCTCATTCCATCTACTGGCCATGGGCAGGGACACTTTCCAGTAGACCAGAGTGCTCCAAGCCCCATCCAATCTGGTCTTATCCAGCCAGGATGGTGTGAAACAAATTTTGGCAAATTTTGTAGCTGAGTTGAGGTGATACATCTTTTTTTAAATCTGTGTGTTTTACTTCTTCAGCAAATTTGCTCGTTTACTGCCTGCACTGTGCATCTGATTGTCAGTACCATATTTCAGCACTAAGTGATGCTGACTGATGTGTACTGTATTTAACAGGACATGAGATGAAAATACTGCCTTGTTCAGCCTTAGTGCCTCTGTTTTCCTGGCGGTCTTTCCTCTTTTTTTGTTTCACCCCCTTCTCGAGGGCCTCTTCTGGCCATGTCATGTCACTGCCTCTGGGTAAAGGCTGTTGTGCAGCAAGAGATTGTTTACTTAGGTTTCATGGGGGTTCTGATCTGGGCAGAGGCCCTTCACATGACCTCACTCTCAGATACCAGCTACAAGACAGTTCTGGCAAACTATTTCACCCCTTTCAATCTAATTTTGGTTAAAGAAACTGTAAATGAGACCTAGCAAGACCGCATTTACCTTCAGCAGTTAAATATGAGTGCACAATAACCCTTGCATCAGCAAATGCTTCTAGTGATGCTGGCTTGCATCATTCAGTTTTGGTTTGGCTGTTACCCCGACTGGAAGAAGCACCAATCATTTGGCTTCCAGCTGTAATGTGTTCTTGTCCTCTGTTTCTCCTAAGGTGAATCATTTATCAAAGAGACATCCAGACATGAAAATAGAAGAGGTGCCAGAGCTCACGTTGCCCATCATAAAACCCAACAGAGATTACTTCTGTCAATACTGCGATAAGGTGTGTGGGAAGTCACCCCTCAGAGGATAGCTCAGTCCCAGTCCTGGATGCAACCAATTTGTCTCTGCATAGAAATCTCTGGAGGGATTTGTAGCTTTTCTGAGGTGCTTGCCAGCAACACTCCTGCAGTACTGTCAAAAAAAAAAAAAGAAGACAAAATGCACTTAGGCCAAGGCTAATTGAAAGCTGTAGTTTTCCCCTTTCTGCTGTGTTTGGCATTGGAAAACTTGAATACTGTTATCCAGCAGACAGTCACTGACCCTTAGTCTTGTGTTAACACAGGACTAAGTATGCTGTCTGTGCATAATTTCTGGCCAGTAAGTACTTTTTCTTGCTGCATCACTTCTAAAAGTTAGTCTTTAACACCTTTTATTGTAAGCTGCTTACTAGGTCAGTGGAGCCTGAAGCTGCTTCTGCGGTGCCTTTGGGTTCTTCCTCTTATTCTCCTTTGCCTTTTATGCCTGGGGGCCTATATTTACCAGGGAGTGTATTTTGACTGTCATTATCCTCAGTACGTCTTTCTGTGATGCCTCTTTTCCTTTTGTTTAAGGGGAGAAAAAATAGTTTAAATTATTAGATAGTATTTGTTTGTTGATGTGCCTAAAAAGAACTAAAAGCTGTGTTGATCACCAAACTAAAACAGTTTGATGCTTTGTGTCAAGTAGAGATATCAACCATCATAACAAATTAACATTGGGCATTTGATCTTCAAATATGGCACGAAGAATTTTCCTCTTACCTCCTTGTCCTGTTTCGGTGTTTGGTTGTGGCGTAAAATATGTTCTCAAAAGGTTTCTCTGCTACACAAGGAGTCAGTTGCTTTTACAGGGTGATGAAACACTGATGAAGGCATGTATGCTCATGCCTTTTGTTGTAATTGTTTGGGGGATTTAACTAAATGTATTCTCTAAAGCAACATGCAGACCTTCCAGATCAAGATAACTGGTAGCTGTTTCCTGTACAGACACCAGGGTTGCACCATTTTAATTCCAAATCCTTGCCCTTCAGGTGTACAAGAGTGCCAGCAAACGCAAAGCACACATACTGAAAAACCATCCTGGTGCTGAGCTACCTCCAAGCATCCGGAAACTGCGTCCTGCAGGACCGGGAGAGCCGGATCCTATGCTAAGCACCCACACACAGCTGACAGGCACCATTGCCACCCCTCCAGTGTGCTGCCCTCACTGTTCCAAGCAATACAGCAGTAAGGTATGGGAAGTTCCTGCCTCAGACAGCCTCTCCCTGGGGATGCTGTTTCACCATGGTCTCTGTCACCTGTCTGTACAGAAGCAGAGCTCTCTTCATCTCAGTCAGAATGCTGGTTTTGTGCTGTGTGCTGACAGTGCAGGCACAGTCTGGTTGTTTTAGTGCCAAAAGATTCCATGAATAGAGGGTTTGTGTTGAAAAGTTACCAGAGCATGATCATGAATAGAAGGGCTTGAAAACTGCTGTCTGGTAGTTACAGGAGAGACGAGCAGGGAAACAAAACACAGAAAAGATGACCTTTGGAGAAAGTCATAAAACATTTGGTGATATTGGGGTAAAAAGCTGTTGAGGACAAGACTTCAGTGTCAGTTCTAATCAAGTAGCAGGTTTGTGATCCTTGTTTTCAACTTTGTTGACCAGAGGATCTCATAGTGTGAATCTTGAGGCTGTTTTACTGAGGGAAACCTAAAAGCTGTGTTTGGCCAGGCTGGGATTTCACATGGCCCTGAGCAGAGTTGCTGACTGTCCTTCCAACACTCCTTTGCTTCTCTCTGCAGACAAAGATGGTGCAGCACATCCGCAAGAAGCACCCAGAGTTTGCTCAGCTCCCAAACACGATCCATGCGCCACTGGCAACGGCTGTCATCAGTTCCACGCCAGCTGTTCTCACCACTGACAGCACAACTGGAGAAACTGTTGTGGTAAGGACTGGAGGCACACAAGGGCAGTGCAGGGAGACACACAGAACAGGAGCCTTCTGGTATTAGTAACCCTGGTTTATTTGACAGACATCACTTTAAAACCTGTATTAGGACATTATTTGAGATCACTTCTGGTTTTAAGCCTGTGTGGTCCAGTTTTGCAGTGTCAGGAGCTGTTCATTTTGTTCTGGAGCTTTAAGGATTGGTCTTTTATCCCCAGATCCATTTTCTTCTTATATTCAGATCTACTGACTCCACATTATGAGCTCAGGGATACACGTCTCATGGATTTTCACTGGGAATTTTCTCCTGAAGTGAGAGATGCAGTTCCTGGCATCAAAAGGACAAGTTTAACAGTGACTGGGGACTGGATCAAACTGTGTTCAGGGAGTCAGATATTTTTGTAATCCTTTGGACAGCACAGCACTGAGCAAAATGAATCTCCAGTGGCTGATCTCTCTACTGTTAATACATTAGCTGCCACTGAAATGAAAGCTGAGACTAGAAAATGTGTCCTTCAATGTTGTGGGATACTATGTAGTTTTAAAAGTCTTATTGATCACAGTTCAAAACTTCTTATCTAAAGACTAATTAGATAAAAGACTGTTTTGCTTGAAAATTGAGAGGTTTAATCAGGATGCTGTTGGCTTCATAAACCTGATTAAGTTATAAGCTAAGTGTCTTTACACATTAGAAATACAGTGTGACTCTGACACGGGAGGAAGTCTTGGAACTTAAGTCAGCTCTTCACAAATACAGGACTTCCATTGTTTAACAGAATACTGGTATGTCACAAGATGAAAGTAATTATTTTTATTATTCTGTGTTAAGTTAGCCACTACTGGTCCTGGCTAGGATTTAGACAGAAGACAGCAATTCTAGTTGATGATCCCTGGTGACTACTTATGACCCCAATCTCTGGACACATTAAGCTCTTGTGAAAAAATGACCAGATCCACTGTAAGTGTAGATAAAAGAACTGGAACTACAGTGCTGAAGAAGTACATCAGTATGATGATGATCTGTATCACTCTCTCCCTGCTCAGACAACAGATTTACTGACCCAAGCAATGACAGAGATATCCCAGACCCTGACTACAGATTACCGGACTCCCCAGGGAGATTACCAGCGCATCCAGTACATCCCTGTGTCTCAATCCACAACTGGCTTGCAGCAGCCTCAGCACATACAGCTGCAAGTTGTTCAAGTGGCCCAGGTGAGTAACCTGGTGGGGATCTTGCTGTGCTTTTGATCTCTTCCCTTCCAAGCCTGTGTGTTCTTGGGGCTCTATCACACAGAAGTGTGGTAAGGAGTAGTTACAAAAAGGGCTGTAGCTACTTTTTACAGATAGATCAACTGATAAGGCATAGGTTTCCCTTCATAAGCACTTGTACCAGGCATAAATAGTCCTGCCAGCCTTGGTCAGCTTGCTGGAGACACATCAACACAGTCCAGACTTAGTTCTACCCATCTGGGCAGCTTTGTTCAAGTCTGCTTTAGTAATGTTTCCTAGCTATTGGAAAGGTGGGTCAGTAGGTGACCCATTTTCTGCACTTCAAGACTGATTTGTACTTCCTTGTCCTCAGTGAGTCAGAGCCAAAATTTGGGAGTACAAGAGTGATTGCTTGTTCCCTTCATAGCATCTATTAGCATATTCATTCTCTTGATGCTCAACAACCTCCTAAAAATGAAACCAGAGTGTAACTAGAGTAACAGGTCTGAGGAAGATCTCAGGCAGCTGTAAGAAATCTGTTACCCACTGGAGTAAGCTTGTCTCCGTCTGTCTGGGAGCCCCCCAGGAACCCTGGCCAGCCCTGACACGGTTGACAGCGGGGGGACAGCCCCGACAGTGGGGGACACTCTCTCGTGCCCTGAGGGTTCCCAAGGCAGCCAGGCTCGTCGCCTTTGCAGCAGAGGAGATGCTAGAGACATTGGTAGAGGATGAAAGGGCCAACTCTTAACAGGGGGGTTAATCCAAGGTTTTATTCTGAGCTCCTGGGAGCTCCCACACCTCAGGGGGCCTCCTGCTCAGAGCACCTGGGAGAGGAGCCAAGATTACATTTTAAAGGGAGGTGTGAACCAAAAAGTAGATAATTTTGCTGACCAATAAAGAAACCTCAGGGATGAACACTTAGGGAATGGATATTTGGGGTAGTGTATGGGGTAGCACTTGGGGTCTGACCCCTAACCTCTGACTAATCACTCGATGACTTGGACTAAAAGTTCTAGATAGAAAGGATGGGATGCTGAGTGATTGACAGAGACCCAGGGCAGGGATTTGGGGATGATCTCAACAAAGGAGAGGGACTACACTGATAAAGGGAGGAAGGGGTACAATCAGGGGTGTAAACCATCTGGGAAAAATAAGGGCATACAAAAACAAAACCATTACAAAGTATAAGAACACACTACAACAGAAACTGAAACTACCATGTGTTTATATTTTAATCTGAAATTCCATGTTATCAAATCAGATTATGAATTTGGCTAATAAAGGCCTAAACAATGGCCCCAGTTGATAGTGACTGTGGCTGTTGTAACAATACAAGAGCATGAATACTGATTCCTGCAGGTAATATTAACAAGATCTTAATTTTATGAATATCCAAGACTTGTAATTCAATTACTGCAATTGGTATCATTAGTGCGTGTTGTTCAGAAAAACCTTTAAAAACCTCTGAGCGCTTGTCTTGATGCAGAGCTGTGTCAAGCTATAGAATTGGATATGCAGATCTTGAGTATGTATATGTTGTACAGAAAGATGCTTACACAGAAGGGGTTAACGCTAATCCTGGCTTTTGAACCCTTTGGTTTAGTCCAGCCACTGCCACAAACAGCTTGAATGATGTTAGGCAAGTCCTTTCCATTGGTATCACTGAGATAGAGCCATCTCTGTGCCATTACATCTGTTAAATGTACCTTATCTCCCGGGGTGCAAAGAAACTCAACAAGGCTCAACAGGTGTGCTCCACTAAGGCTCCTACTTCATTATTCCAGACCTTGTATCCCAGAAGAGGTTTATATGGCTACTTTTGTAAAGAATTTGAGGTAAAGAACTCTGCTTAATTTTTTCCTCAGGCTACCTCACCTCACCAGTCCCAGCACTCCACAGTGGATGTTGGGCAGCTCCATGACCCTCAGACATACACCCAACATGCCATCCAGGTGCAGCACATCCAGGTGACAGAGCCATCACCAGCAACTCAGTCATCATCACAGGTATTTCCCTCTTCTCATTAGAAAATGCTTTCCCTACCAGCCTGCTCAGCTGCATATTGCATGTGCTGATGCAGGGGATAGTGGTTTTTTTTGTCATTTAAAGGACCACACATGAAATTACTCTCACATTGAGATGAAGCAGTGCCCAGATGTCTCAAGATTTATGGGGGTGTTTTGTTGTGGGTTTGTTTGGGTGTTTGTTGTATGGGTTTTTTGGTGTGGGGTGTTTTTTCCCTTCAACAGTATGTACAAAGGAGAGAGAAATGATTGGAAAGAGACATATTTGCAGCTAAATGAGGTTTGTCAGTTGGAAGATGTAAATGGAAACTGGCATTCCTCAAATATTTTAAGTGCAACTCTTCATGCTCTTGGGTAGAATTTAGCCTCTAATCTCAGGTCTTTGCCATAGACTCTCTTTGACAAGCAACAATATCACTATTTTAGTTTCCTGGTCTGAGCTTATTTACCTAGAATGAAGCAAGTTGGAGGAGAGTTTAGTTCTTGTGCTTGATATGCTCTGGAACTCAGCCTGTGTTTTCCCTAAATGAGAAGGCTGTGTTTGTGACAGCATAGAGCTGTGCAATCCTTACTACACCAAGAACACTTGCACTTTTTTTTTCCTGTAGGCTGGGGGTCAGCCTTTGAGTCCCTCCTCGCAACAACCTCAGCAGGAGCTCAGCCCCTCACAGATGCAGACAACTACATCGACACCAAACCAAGCCCTCCAGCAGCAGCAAGGCTCCTCAGTCCAGCACACATATCTCCCCAGCAACTGGAACTCATTTCGGAGCTACTGTAAGTGTCAGCAGTAGCTCTAACTACTTGTCTGGCAAGTGTGTCTCTAACAAGTGCCCCATGTCTCCAGCTACCAAATGGGACAGTGTTTTCAGAGTTCATTCAGCTTTGCGATTAATATTCATAGATATCAAGAAGATAAAGCTTCAGATAAATGTAAATGGTTATACCAGCTCTTCCACTATCATCCATACTGATCCAGTACATAGTTTGGGCAGGCACTCTGGGCTCCTTTATTCCAAGGAACTTGCATACAGCAAGAATCAATGTGTTGGATACCTACTTGTTCAAATTTGGATGCATGCTTGAAAGAAATGTGTGGAAAAGGAGCGTGACATGATTTCTCATGCCCATGTTGTTCTGGCTGGTAATTCTGTGATGATTTGAGTGAGAACAGGATGTGTTTTTCTGCATGAATTTCCAAATATCTATCTGGTGTTAACTGGCATAATTCTGCTGAGGCCTGTAGAGTTCTACAAGGCCTTATCTCACCTGAATTCTACTCAATACCCACTGTTTCAGGCTTTAAATCTTTCTGATATAAGACATGATCTTTGAAGGTTGTCTTTGAGTTTGACTGAAGGTCTTGATTATCCAATTTGCAACTTTTTAGCATCAGAGATTCAGATGATGGCCATCCCCCAAGGGCAGTACGTGATCACAGAGACTGCTGTGGGTACCCCGGTCACTACTGTCAACACAGGGCAAGTAAAAGCAGTTACTCAGGTAAGGAAAACCATCATGGCCTAACACATTCAGAGTGTTATCAGGTATACAGCTCTTCAGCTTAAAGGTTTAAAGAATGCCAAAGTCATGATTGGGGCAAAGAGTGGAGGTACCTAAAGAGGTACAGACTGCACAGTATAGTTTGCATTGTAACCATTTACAAAGCTCATGCTGTCTGGCTCTTGTATGTATGACTCCTTTCAATTTAAAATCTTCACTTAATCACATTTGCAGAACAAAATTATTCAGTGGTACTGCTTAGTCATAAAAATATTTATGATTGAGCTGTATCCATTAAACCAAATTTCAGAACAGCTTCTGGAAACATTTCAGTAGCTTTCTGTTATCTATAAGATTAGAAAATAAGAAAAGTTCCTGCTATTCCTTGTAAGCAATCCAGCATAAGAAGACAGGTCATTGGCTTGTGTTGATCTTGGTCACTTGGAGTGGAACTTTTGCTAGAACATATGGAATACAGTAAAAAACTTTTCAGAATAGTGCAATTGAAAATTGCTGTTTTAGTCTGTTGTGATGGTCTAATTGTGTAATGAGTTTAACCATTTGTAAATTAACCAAAAGCCAAGTAGGTCCAATGTTCTTTGAATCAAAAGACAGGCATTATGTTGCTCTCAAATACATTTAAATGAAATAGAGCTTATTTAAAAGCTCCTTGTTCAACCAAAATGTCTGGCAGCAGACTGTTAAAGAAGTTACAAAAGATACAGTGTTTATTAATTATTTTCTATATTCCCCATGCAGACTCACTACGTGATATCTGAAGGTCAGCCTGATCTGGATGGTAAACAAAACTCTTCACTCTCCAATGAGGTTTCCCAGCCCACAGCCCACACAGATCCCTTGGAATCCCAGACAAGCAACCAGCAGCAAACCACCCAGTACATCATCACGACCACCACCAACGGGAGTGGCGGGAGTGAAGTGCACATCTCCAAACCCAGGACTTTCTCAGCAGAGCATGAGTGAAAGAGCCATTTGCTTGTCCTTGTCACCTCCCTGACAGCCCAGATGTGGGGGTACCCTGGGGCTCTATATGTTTTAATGTATATGCTCACTTACCTTCCACTAAAATCTCGGAGCTCTTGTTAATGCTTTAAGAGGGTTTAATTCACAGTGACCATGAAATACCCTCAAAATCCTTCTGGGATGCTTTTTATGCAGCTTTTAAGAAAAAGGACAAGAGAAGTGAAACCTCTGCTGGCCCCGGACTTTATTTTTAGCATGTCTGCTGACCCTTATTTTTCCTTTTTGGAAGTGTGTCCAGCAAACAATATTATTTCAGCTGTATGGGAAAAAGCCTGCCTAATTGAAGGCTTCCTGGCAGATTGTCATATGTATATTTTTAACAGGAGCCATTAAGCAGGAGAACATCATGTAAGTTGTTAGAATATGGCAGAACTGTTTCCTGTGGCTTCTAGCAGCCAAGGTGAAGGGATGATATGAGCAGACTGCCTGCAGAAAGGAGCAGCAGCAGCCAAGTGGTGGTTCGTGGTGTCCCCTTATGGGGATGGATTGAACAATGAAGCTGTGAAGATGTGCCGAAGCAGTCCATTAAATTATTATTTTTCCAGCCCTCCAGAACAGTTTACATGCTGCCTGCCCTGCCCTGTTTCAGAAAGCAGGAAAAGCACAGTCTTAAGCCCATGTTGTTTGGAACAAACTGATTGAAGTCCTAGGAGCACCTAAGTGTAGTACAGAGCCACTGTTGCTTCTTTTCCCTCCAGTGTTTGCAGGGAAAATTGCTTTTTTGCCTGTAAACAAAAAAAACCAACAGCTCAACTAAACTGACAGAGCAACTTCTGCTGTGATCTAAGATAGTTGTGCAGGAGAAAATGAGGATACAGAGCACTCCTCTGAAGGGACAGGGTCATTATCTGTGTGGTCACCTCTAAGCAAACATACTTTTCCTTTTCAAGACTGGATGGAGAGTTGGTTTCTTTGATTATTTTTTTCCAAATAACCTGTTAACAATGTACTGTAATTCCCTTGGACAGTTCCAGAAAACAACCAGCTCTGGACTCAGGAAACATAAAAGAAATGTGCTAGTGGACCACTATTTATGGGACATGGAAAGCCCATCCATGAGGGTTGCCAGATGTGATGGAGCTGGTCTATGTACAGAATTCATGTTGCATTTAGGGACCAGGAGAAAGGGAAAGAGAAGGTTTATATTTTAAGGCCATGTAATGTTTTTCCTTACGTAGTTCTCCTTCACAGGTTGTCTTGGTTGTTTAAGGCATTCTGGTGGTTGCAAAAACATGACTAGAACTCCATTGACTCCTGATGGGATATACTGTGTATGTCTGAATTTCCATTCATTGCTGGAAAACTCATCCCAGAACATCTGTGCATATCAGGATACATTTATTTATAAAACAAACACAGAGAAGGGTGCTGTGTCATAGAGGTCCTTGAGACAGAAGAACTTAAATTTTTTTGATTTGTTTTCTCTTGTACTGCACCGAGTGTGAATGTGGGGGACTCTTCCATAGCTATTCCCATGGATTCGGGTATGGATTACCCATGTCAGTAAGCACTACATGTTGTGGTATCAGGTTTTATGGAGTTAAAGCTCTTTGACATGAGGGAACTCCACACTTAAGCTGCAGAAAAGCAAATCTGCTTCCTTGTGAGCAAAGCCTTGTAGCAGGTATGGCTTCGGTAACTAACGTATCTGTTAATGTGGCATGGAAATAGTACTGAGATAAATCAGTTGGCCAATGCTGGCCAGCTGGGAAGTGTTCTGAGGTAACGCTGAAGTGACTTGCCAAAATGTGGATTACTTTTGTTCCTGGGATTTCTCTTCTCTTGCTGTACCACCATACTGGGGCACTAATGAGCTGGGTAGAATTAATGTGGACCAGAGCTCTCATTTGGTCAAGTGCAGTGATGACTGACCTTAAATTCTGTAGATTTGGCAGCCCAGCCACTGTGGCAGTGTGGAGAAACAATCACAATGCCCAGTAACTTGAATTCATGTTGCTGAGGATTTTGGAATTGCAGTTTTGGGCCTTGCAATGTTGTTTGCGTGGGAAGAGAGTAGGGAGAATTTTGTCTTGGCTTTTTTCAGGCTGCTGCTAATTTAATAACAAGCCAGAAATGCTACAAGTAGTAGGAAAATAGCAGACTTGGAAATGGGAGACTGGGAATGCTGGAATACTGGAGGATTGCAGGAGCAATTTTGAGAGTCTTAAAAGTTTGACAATAGATGAACATCAAATATGTTCCCATTATTGATACTGCAGATGTGGGGTTTAAAAACTACTTTGCTCTATTCAGCTTTGTTGGAACAGTCCATAAATGAGGACAGTTGTACCAGTTATTTAAAACTGAAAACTATTTCAAACAGAAAACCATTTTAAAACAACCTTTTTGAACTCAGATCTCCCTCATCAAAGTTTCTCTGCCCTGCAGCAGCACCCTCGGGCTATTGGCCTGATTCCAGGTGAAGTAATTGCTAGTGTCACAAGTTGAATGAATTGCCTGTGAAAGAAGCATGCCTGGAAATGGAAGTACCACAGATTTTCCTCCCAAAATAAGGAACTACAGTGATTGCACAGATGGCAAAGGTTGCAGGGAATTTTTTTCTCCATTTCTGCAGCGCAGAAGATATAGGATGTATTATTATTGTTTGTAAACCAGAGCAACCCAAAGATCTCTCTAAGTTGTATCCCACAGAAGTGTAAATCCAGAGTCCTCTTAGTTGCCTGGAAGGTCTGTGTTTTGTTTGGAGATGCTGTCCCTTGGAGGCGTTCTGGGTCAGATTCTGTATTTTCCTGGAGGAAAAAGAAAACAACCCCAGCCTGCGCACCCTGATCTTGCACGTCTTGGACTGCTCAGGCCCCATCTATTATTTAACTGTGTATGTTTATTGTACATTTGGTGACTGTTGTGTTCAGAGTCTTGTGCAACCTGGCAGGTGTAAAAAAAAACAAAAAACAAAAAAACAACAAACCAAACCAACCTGAAAATAATAAATCTGTTTCTCTTTTTTTTTTTTTTTTTTTTTAATCACTTGCGATGACCAATCTGTTCATTGGGCTAAGGTGTTCAGTGAAGGATGAGTGAAGTGGGGTGTGGATACATAGGATGATAACAGTGTATGGAGGTTACAGGGAAAAATACATTTGCTACTCTCTGGATGGATCACAGAATTTCTGACCTCCCACAACACAGTCCAAGGGAGGGTAGGGGGAGAGTGGAGTGAAGCCCCTGTGTCGCTGCTTAAACCCTTGCCAAGTAAGGAATTTTAAAAACTATTTTTAAATTTAAAAGGTAAAGTTTAAAAGTTCTTTCTAGCTGATCAGCTGCACAGCATCTGAAAACTGAGGGAGCTAAGGATGATGTCTGTTGAATCAGCAAACCATGGCAAAATCCCTCTAGGAGTAACTCATGTCCCCATGCCAGGGTTATTTCAGGTACTGTCCTGACATATCCACTCCCAAGGTATGACCATCACTAAGATATGTGACTCGAATTACTGAAGCTGCACCTAAATGTAAAGAAAGTATAAGAACAAGTTAAAAAGAGGGAGAAGTTTGGGGAGGGTCCATCGTAACTTCTGCACTGAATCTGTGTCTCAGTCGTTGGGTAAGACCTGCACTCTTGTGATTTATTGTGTGCCAGGTTGTGTCACAGATTAGAGTACATTGCTTTACTGTCACCTGCAATCCTGAACCTTAACCCGTCAAGATTTTATTAAATGAGTGTTATTGTGGAAACTGTTAAATGTGCGTCCTTGGAGGGGGCTGGCAATGGGTAAAGGCGTGGAGAGACAGGAAGAACCTCCGTTTGCTGTATGAAAATTTGCATTAAAATTCAAAATATTCAGCCTTTCAACACTTCATTGTAATATTAGCACAGAATCTCAATGACTAATTCACTGCACAGGACTGCACTCAAGCCGTATAAATCTGCGACTGATAGGTGGCTTCAGCATTCCACAAGTACGGTGTTTTCAGGGCAGTTCCGGCCTTGTCCCCTGGCAGCCCACTGCGCTGTTCCGGCCTGTCGCGGCTCCGGGGCCGCGCGCAGGCGCAGTTCAGCGGCCTGGGGCGTTCGCGCAGGCGCGGCAGCGCCGCCGCCTTCCGCCTTCGGCCGGGCCGCGTGAGGGGTATGGAATAAACCTGTTTTTCTATTTTCTTCCCTATCCTACCCGGTTTATTGCGGAGTTTTATTGCCCTTTTCTTTATGTCGCGTGTTTTATTCGTTTCTTCGCAGCTCAGAGCGGTCCGGCTGTGTCGCGCCGCAGCGGCCGGGGCTCCTGGCCCTGTCACACCTTCAACCTGAGGCAAACCCCACCTTAGACCTGACCTTCGGTTCTGCACTTTAAAACCGCCTTCAGGATTTAAATGTAGTTTGTCCTGGTGTTTAGCAGTGTTGAAAACAGTTCCTGCAGGTGGGAAGGAAAGTGTGATGGGTCAGCTGTACTTCCCAATGTACCTGTGTGGAAAAGCACCATTGGCATGACCTGTGTTGTAATTGAAGAGTAAATGCTTCTCTATGTGTGTTTTATATATATAAATGTGTGTGTATGTATGGGTTTGATATATATATCTATGTATGTGTGTATATACATACATACACACATACATATGTATATATGTATGTATGTGTGTGTATATATATATATACACACACACATATATATACAGATATTGCAGGCCAGCTCCATAGCTTCCATTTAAACAACCACCCATCAAAGGTGGGTCTTCTGTCACTCCTCTCATCAGGATGGATGTATCTGATGTATCTGGGTTTGGGATTTTTGTTTTTTGAGGGTTTTGCTGTCGTTGTCCAGGAGCAGGAAGGCTGGAGGATGGATTCCCTGGATCACATGCTCACAGACCCCCTGGAGCTGGAGGGCAATTGCACAAGGATCATGGAGGACTGCATGCTGGGCACCACCCGGGTCAGTCTGCCCGAGGACCTCCTGGAGGATGTGAGTAGTGCTGAGACATTTCACCTTATCATAACTTCTATGTAAATAACATGTTTAACTCCCTTTTCGGGGCTTATGGAGCAAACTGGAAAGGGGAGGTGTTTTTGACTGCCTTGGGAAAAGTGTCAAGTGTTTGATTAATCTCAGGACAGTATCTTTTAAATCAATTCTGTTATGTTCTTAGTATTTTAAAATTGCCTTTAAGAAGATTGTGGCAAGCTTTGAATTTGTTTTCTTGTTAGTACTATCAATTTCTTGACCTTTCCTTTTTGTGCTCTCTTGTTTCCTGTGTTTTATAAAACACTGTCTCATGACTGGTGTTACTTAAAAAGCCTCAAGGGCTAGAAAATGGTCAAGGATGTGGCTGCATTTTCTTTACTGCTGTTGCTTGCTTTCTTTAGCCCGAGATCTTTTTTGAGGTTGTCAGCTTGTCAACGTGGCAGGAGGTCCTGACAGATGAGCAGCAAGAGCACCTAAAAAAATTCCTGCCTCACTTCCCTGAGAACAACCGAGAGCATCAGAACAAGGTCATCTCAGCGCTGTTCAGTGGGGTGAACTTTCGCTTTGGGAACCCGCTGCACATCGCCCAGAAACTCTTCCGGGGTCAGTCAGCCTCGTGAGCTTCCCTGCGAGTTTGGGGCAAGTTCTCAGCTAGCAGTTGAAAACCCAGGTGTGTGTTTTGTCTTTGTTACAGATGGACACTTCAATCCTGAGGTGGTGAAGTACCGGCAGCTCTGTTACAAGTCGCAGTACAAGCGCTACCTGAGTGCCCAGCAGCAGTACTTCTATAGGTTGCTCAAGCAGATCCTCGCTTCCCGCAATGTGAGTGTGCTCTGGGATGAATAACTTGTTTTTCTTAAATGTGTCTTGGCGCAGTCACAGTTCTCTCAGGCCTTTCCTTTAATGAACTGAATGAGTAATGCTTCTGAATTTTCCAGTGGGTCAGAGAGAGCTCCAGACCCATTGCTATATTTGCAGATTTCAGGTTGTGTAACTCTCATAGCTTTCACTTGTGTGACCTGTCTCCTTCCCACCTTGTTCCCACTTCCTGCATTTGCACCTTTACAACTTATTTTCTTAACGAGTCATTCTGCCTTTGTTTACCATTTCTGAAGCAAGTACGGTTGCTAAATACAGTTAGAAAATATGTGGATCTAAACCTCTGATTCTCATTTCTTAAATCCCTGGTAAAGTCTTCCTCTGTGGGTACTGCTGTGAGCAAATTGTTGCCAGCTGAAATGTGTTTATTGCTCTTTTATCTTTCATTGTTCTTAGATATTGAGGCATTTGGTATGTAGGGATGAAGAAGAAAGTCTGTCTTTATAAAATGGCCTACAATGTTGTGGGAAATAGAGAATCCCAGAATTATTTGGGTTGGAAGAAACCTTAAAGCTCATCTCATTCCAATCCCCTGCCATGGGCAAGGACACTTTTCACTAGACCAGGTTGCTCCTGGCCTTGAACACTTTTAGGGATGGGCCATCCACAACTTAATTGGGCAACAATATGGTATACATAGGAAGTTATTTCCTCTGTAGCCATGAGAGGTAAAATGGTTTTTTGAAAGGACACATCATTACATATTTGTGTGGAAACTACACCTCACACTAATGATTTAAGTTCTTCTCAACAGTTCACATAAAATGACAGATAGTGTTACGTGTGCAGAAGAAGGTGCAGAAATTTCACCTAGTTTTTTTTCTCTCATTTAAATGATGGTCTAAAATGCTAGGTTTGAAATCCTGTGTGTGGCAGATATTGATCCTTCCTAAGGTTCTCCTTGTACAGATCTGAGGTGCTGATGGAACCGCATGGTAATCTTGCTGGAAGTTATCTGAGCTGGGTTTACCTGTCCTGGCTTACAGCAATGCAGCTGACTTAGCTAATGTCCCATGAATCTCTCCTTTCAGCACTTGCTGGAATTAGCCAGGAAAGGAGGCCCTGACATGACCCTAAGGAGAAAGCATTTCCCACCAACATATGACTCGGAAGAACGAGACAGACGGACACATCGGCGCTACTTGAAGATCCTGAGGGAAGTGAAAGAGGAGTGTGGAGACACTACCTTGTCTTCTGATGAAGAAGGTAATGCCCTGGGCTGAACTGAAGACTTCAGGTGTGGATGGAAAAAGACACATTTTTGATTCTGGGCTCTACTTCCACTGGCTGGGATCTAATGAACACATGGCAATAAATTGGTGATGGGTCTTGCAGAAGTGAATTTATACCTCTGTTTCAGATCTAATCTCTTGGCCTCCAACTTCTCCAGCACGTTGTTCAAGTCCACCAGTTCCCCTGAGAGTGATCCCCACGTTGTCAACCTTGGACATGAAAACTGCAGGTAAGAACCAATCAGAAGGTCAGTATGGATAGAGGAGGGAGAACTACCTCAAAATCTTGCAAGAAATCACCTTTAAAATCTGTTGTTTGATGGGAAATCATGTGATGCTTCATTTTTACAGTCTCCAAAATAGTTTGCTGTTTTCCGAGTTTAATTTTTTTCTTCTTGAAAGGCTAGTATTTGAGCACAAGAGTCATAGTTTCTGTAATATTACTGATTCCTCTGTTATATTTTGCCTTTAGTGGTTGAAACATTAGCATAGTCCAGTTCAAAATACTTAAGAATTCCTCCTATAGTGACTGTAATCAATTCTGCAAACTCTTTAAGCTGGTTCTGGCTTCTTTTCCATGCTTGCATCAGCAGTGAAGTCTGATGACTGAATGAAGCACTGAAATGAATGGATGAATGAATGAAGGAAATGCATATATGGAGAAATTAGTTACTGAAATTTGGAGATTGCTGGAAGTGTAAATGGATAGAAAATGGCATTCTAAGAAGTGTGGAAGGTAACAGTAGAGGAAAACTCTGCAAATAATTATTTTCATTGCAGACAAGATAGAACTTGGGGAAAGTGATTTAAAGATGATGTTGAAGAAGCACCATGAGAAACGAAAACGTCAGCCTGTAAGATGTCAAAAAGTCTTGAGGGGTGGGACCATATTTTAACTTTGATGTTTTTATCTCTTAGCCATAAAGATCAGGGTACTTCTGGGTGACAAAATGATTGCTATTTTTTGTGTGCACCCACCCATTAGCTCTTTATTGTGACCTGGGTTCAATTGTCACTGTATAGATGCAGCTCCTGGCCACATTTATCTTGATAGAAGGATTTTGTAATTTTAATTATGTATTTTGGAGGGACAAAAATTTGGATTTCAGGGTTAGAAGACTAACCAAATTTTATTGCAGTAAATAATTTAATAAGCTGATCCTGATTGAGTTTGGTGCATTTTAGTACTTGGGTACTTCTTCACCTTGTTGCTGTCTTAAGACTTTGTCCTTTCTCAGTTTAATTTCTCTGCTGTTTTCCTGTGTAGGATCACCCTGATCTAGTCACAACAGACCTGACCCTTGAGGACATCATAACTCGAGTGAATGCTGGCAGAAAAGGTTCCTTAGCAAGTCAGTGGATCCTTTGCTTTTTTATTTCATATATGTTGGTTTAAAAACTAGAGGTTTTCTGTTGAGGGGAAAAGTGAAGATTTATGACAGCAGCTGGAAAGGTGGAATGGTTGAGGTGTGAACACCATGGTTGAGTATACACAACATACATTTCTAGATACATACTTATATAGTGTATGACTCTCATTAAGGTATAGTAAGAAGCTAAGTAATCTTTTTAACTTTTATCATATCTGAAGCCTTATTTGACCTCGCAACCCTCAAGAAAAAAGTGAAGGACAAGGAAGATAAGAAAAGAAAGAAGCCAAAGATTATTAAATCTGAGGTGGAGGATTTGGCTGACTCTCTTGGCAATGCAGATGGACTCCCATCAATGTCTCAGGATTTTTCCCCCCTCCCTCTGTCATCTGTCAAAGAGGAGTAAGTGTTCCAGAGGGCCCTGAACACCTAGCATGGATGAAAAAAGCAACACGTTTCAGCTCATGTTTTTGTGGGACTGTTGCAGGCTGCATTTTCATGTAGTTTGGGATGTGTGAAATATATGGTGTATGGAGGTGAGTATTTACTCAGAGGATTTACTCTGCATTCTCTTTCTTTTGAAGACCTCTTGACGATATGAAGCCATGCCTTGAAATAAATGAGATATCATCCAGCTTCTTTTTTCTTCTTTTGGAGATACTGTTTCTGGAAGGACCTGCTATTCTCTCTGTGGTAAGGAACCACATACTTACTAGGAATCTTTGCAGGAAGTAAAATCAAAGAATAGAGGAGCTTACAGCTTTGCAATAGTGACTTTTCTCCAGACTTTACTGTAAATTATATAATAAGATTTAGATTACATATTAAACCCTGTTGGGAGAGCTAGCACATTCTGGTTTTAACATGTTTCATGAGTTTAGTCAGTTGAATCTGTGAGTTTTTCCATACCCATTCTATAGATCATGGTTAGATATATTTTCTGTATTAAGGACAGAGATGGGGAAGTGTTTTCCCCTTCTTTGGTGCTGTGGTTACTTGAAAAAGTCAGGTGATTATTTCATGTACATAAAAAACCTTTTTATCCCCTGCATATGTTCAGCTGGTTTGTTTTCTGTAAATACAGTCATAGTTTAAACATGTGAGATCATTAATAAAATAATTATCTTTCCTCTTCAGCTTGAAGATAAAGTTCTCGATTGGCAATCTTCTCATGCCAGTGCACTAAATAACTGGTTCTCCTTTGCTCCTAATTGGTCTGAATTGGTTTTACCTGCCTTGCAGTATTTGGCAGGTGATAGCAGAGGTAAGAAGAGATGTTAAAAATACTAATTGTGCTTGTTCCTCTGTTCTAGTCAGTGCTGGTTTGCATTATAGCTCAAATCAACTTTTCATTCATCACTACAATATATCCTTGTATTGCTGGCAGTATTTCTGTGGTAGGCTGTTTGGCTGACGTGTTGGTTGTGGTCAACTTGTTCTGCATGTGGATAGTAGATAAGACCCAGCATGATTCCCAAGTATGTGAAAGTGTCTGTGAAATTGCCTCTAGACAGACAGTTTCTCATATTCTGATCGTGTCTTCAGGCAGGGTATTTGAAGCAGGAAGGTACTAGTCTCTTCCCCCACAGTTTGAAGTTATAGTTGTCTTTGGAGATAATAAAAATCAAACTAGATGATGCCCTGAGCAATCCGCTAAAACATGAGGCTGGCCTACTTTGGGCTTTGGCCAACTGAGTTTCAGCCATTCCTTTCAAAATGAATTATTCTGTGGTTCTAATTTGCTTAGTAGGAAGTTTTAAAGGCAGAGACAGGGTAGATTGTGTTGGCCTTGCAGCATGTTGTCCATAATGCCGGTGAATACTGTAACTCTCAAGTTCTCTTCACATGAGCCCATGAGTTTTCACTGTACAATAACAGTCCCTGGGGCCTCATATTTCTTTTTCGTCTTCAGCTTGAAGATAAAGTTCTCAACTGGCAATTTTTTCATCCCAGTGCACTAAATAACTGGTCTGAACATGGTGAACAGCAGGAGCGGGCTCTAAGCTGACAGCCTGTTGTTGGAAGGTTCATTATCTTGTTCTGTTCTTTCCTTGTGCTTGCGCTTACACTCTGAGATGCTCGCCTTCCCAAGATGATAAAGGGATCCTATCCCCTTCCCAAGGGCAAGGATAATTTAGAGATGCACTTACATAATAATTTAAAATGCTCTGTCACTGTCAGTCTTTAACTTGACAGTTTGCATAACCACAGCAGAATTTTGAGGTTGGACAATGGTATAATGTCTCTGACATAGACATTTTTCGTTGTAGATGCTCCTTCCAGCTTCTCACCTTTTGTTGAATTCAAGGAGAAAACTCAGCAGTGGAAGTTGCTTGGTGAGTACCTTGTGTTCTTCTATGATGTGTACTATAGTACAAAAGGTTTGTTGTTTTCTCCAGGACTTCACTTTTCATCTTTCTGCAGCCTGAGAAAAACACAAACAGCTGTTAATTCCATAGTTAGGCATTTCTTTTCTTTTAGCTGAGCTAATACATGTTTTGGATTTGAGATGTTCACAAGACATCAGTATCAGCAGCAGACAGAGCATAAATGAACAAAGGCTGTATTTCTTTCTGTTGCTGACTTAACCATGTTTGTTAGCCTTCAAATTTGTCTGAAAACCTTCATATTTTCCCTTCTGTAGAGCATATCTTCTGATGATTCATAGTAATTAGTAACTATCACAATTGCAAAGGAATTAAGCTTCTCCGTAGAGCAAACTGATACAATTCTCATTTTTAAAAGTGGGAACCAAAGAGCAACTTAATGATCAATGTGCTCAGGCTCATATTGATTTAGCAATATGAATGTTAATGTTCCGTGTTTATGTTTATTCCTTTAGTTACTACACAGAATTTCTCATTCTTAACTATGGTGATTCTACTGGTCATATCTGCAGGCTTAAACTGGCAGAGATTTGGAGTCAGGAAGCTTTTCCTTTGATCCCTTTTGCAGTTTTTGGTGGAGGTTATGTAGGCCAGTGTTTTTGCTTATGGATTCAGTAACTTCAGAGAGTGGGAACAGCTGACAGTGTTCCAAACAGCATCTTGCCTTCTGTACTAGGAGTTGAAGCACCATCTTTTGTACCAGCACAGGGGAACCACTGGGATTTGGCGTTTCCTGAGCCTGGAGGTGTTCAAATATTGCAGTTTGAACATCTGTGGCTGCTGATGCATTGAGGAGAGAAGGGAACAGGAGAGGAATGGGAATTACAAGCATCTGGCTTCCTAACAATTAAAAAGAGTTCTATTTTTACATTTTTGTGACTTTTCACTAGGTAGTTACCAAGATCACGAGAAGGAATTGGCAGCACTGTTTCATCTCTGGTTGGAGACCAAAGACCAGACTTTTTTCAAAGTGAGTGAGACAAAAATCACCTTCTAGGAGCATGAAACCTGACTGTGTTCTACCCAATATTGATATTTCTTTCTCAATAGGAAAATGAAGACAGCTCAGATGCTATGCCACTGCCCAGAGTGTAAGTTTGTAACATTGCTTGAAAGCCTTTGTAGTGTTGCTGAAGCTGTGAGATCTGGGCCTTGTGCCTCTGGATCTTAAAATAAAACAATTTTATGTTGTGGGGCAAGAGAAAATTTGATAGTTTGATTTTATAAATGCAGTAACTGGACTTCATGAAATCGACTGATTTTATCCAAGTCCACATATATTATCGCAGCAAAGCTGCAGTCTAGCTTAGGTTCTGCTAATGAGATTATTTATAGTCCTTGCTTGCCTTCAGGTAATAGACACAGCATACTTTAAGATCTCTGCAGGCTTGCTTTTGTTACCATAAATGCTTTCAGGATTTGTTCAGAAGAATTTGCAGAAGGATGAGGGGATTCATTGTTTAGGACTGTTGTGGGCTTCTTGTGCTCAGAACTGATAGTACCCTTTGTTTCAGAAGGACTGACTATGTAGTCCGGCCTAGCACTGGAGAGGAGAAACGGGTGTTTCAAGAGCAAGTAAGAAGAGACTCTTCATTTTAAAGGCACTTGTTAAAACAATTGGCCACTAAATCAGGAGAATTTGTGTAGGATGGCAGTTTTATATTCTACACAAATGCAATTAATGTGAGGAATTGATATGTTGCTTCTGCCTTGAAGGCAGTATCTTGGCCTTGCATAAAACATACTAATGACGTAACCTTGTTTTAAAACCCTCAGTATTTCCAGTGGGTAGAATTAATTTGGTAAAAACTAATTGGATAAAATTAATGAAATTGATAGTGTCAGTTGAAATTGATAGTGCCAGCCCCGCTGTCTCATTTGCCATCCCCCACCATCCCCTACTTTCACCTCTTTAGTTTTTGGGCATATATGTGTGCAATCAAAAAAACAGTGTCAATAAGTGCACCCATCCACTTAGTTATCCTATCTGTAGTAGATGCAAATGGGAATTAGAGGGAATTCACACGATGGGGATTCTTCTCCTTTCTCTCCATGTGCTGTCTGCAGGACAGAATTTTTAAGTTAAATTTTGGAAATCTCTCTTTAGCCAGATAAAGGGAGGAAGGGGAAGGGGGCAGATAGTGTATCTCGTATTTCTGGCACCTCTCTAGTCTGTGCAGCTGCTTGACAGTGAATGTGTTGCACCTGCACACCTTGCTTAGGTGGAGCATTGTACTTTGCATGAAGTAGTTTGTGATTTTCTTGATCCAAAATAAGTTTATATAGCACTATTTGAGCATTTAGTTTAAAAAAGCTTTCTCTAGAGAATGACAAAAACTTACTTGGTAATATGACGTAAGGCTTTGCTGTATGTTTCCTGGTAAAGTCAGTGCTCTTGTGTCCACCTCCAGGAGCGTTACCGTTACAGCCAGCCCCACAAAGCCTTCACCTTCCGGATGCATGGCTTCGAGTCGGTTGTTGGTCCTGTGAAGGGGGTGTTTGACAAGGAAACCTCCTTAAACAAAGCCCGGGAACATTCTCTCCTGCGCTCAGACAGACCAGCATATGTCACCATTTTATCCCTTGGTAAGTTCATGGCCAGAGAAACCTTTTTAAAGAAGAAAAATATTCCTCTGACCCCTAAAACAACTTCAGGAATCTACATTGGGGAATGCTGTTCCTCAAGTTCATCACTATTAGCACAGAGTTGGCACAGTTGATGTACTTTAAAACGATCTTTTATAATCTCTCCTCCTTTTTGAGGGATTTTTGGGGCTAGATTTTAGTGAGCAAGTAGACACTGTGAGGAAAAGGGTAATAGAGCAGTCCCAAAATTTATCTGATGGAGTACCTGAGTACCGCTGTCCAGTTACAGCTGGAAGTTTAAGCTCTGGTTTTGTGTTTCAGTTCGTGATGCTGCTGCTCGCCTTCCTAATGGAGAGGGAACTCGAGCTGAAATCTGTGAGCTGCTCAAAGATTCCCAGTTCCTAGCTCCGGATGTCACAAGCGCTCAGGTAAGTTTGATGTAATGATGTCTGGTCTCAGATTCTCATGAAAACACACTGCATGGACCTAGGCAGTATTCAGTGGCAAAGGCCCAGTAGTTTTTATGTTGGTGTGATGAGCAAAAGGGAGCCGTGTACTACTATGACGAGCTGCTGCAAATCTGCACAAACTTGGGATGATGAAAAACCAGCTAGAAAAGCCGCAGAGTTAACACTGTCATGGAGCTGCTCACATTTTAGATTGAGAAACAGACAGTTTCAGAGCTTTGCTGGAAGCTCCATTTAACCCAAGGTGGCAAACAACATCCTGTGATGCAATATCTGCCCTCAGTCAGTTCTCACTCAGATGGAGAGTCAGTTCTCACTCTTACTCACTTACGCAGCTTACTTATTTTTATACCAAATAAGATCATGTTTCTGTTCATCAGTTTTGGCCAGTCCAGCAAAGGATATGATGTAATCTGTGAATTCTAAACTTCAGGTTAACACTGTTGTTAGTGGTGCTCTGGACCGATTGCATTATGAGAAAGATCCCTGTGTGAAATACGATATTGGGCGGAAGTTGTGGATCTACCTGCACCGGGACAGGAGCGAGGAAGAGTTTGGTAAGCCTGGGTTGGTGATGTCTTAAGAATTAAAAATGTTTATAAAGATGGATAATGAATATTAATTTGTCAGTCTAGCTTTTTTTTTCCTAGTCAGTTTGCTTATGTTAGTGCTTGAGCACTTAAACCCAGTCTTAGAGAGAAGTGTGTCACTTTGAACCATTTGTTTGAAAAATACCATCCCACGTGCAAGAACTGCAGATGTTTTTATGTGTCTTATTTTCAGCCTTTTCAGCTAATTTACTAGATGTTTTTCTTTGCACTGTTACATAACATGTTTAATTCCTTGTGAAGAAGAATCTGCATGTCTTACTTAGCTTCTTCTTTAAATCAGTCTGCTTGTGTTCAGGAGCTCTAACCATTAATTTGTCCTTGCAGAACGGATTCATCATGCTCAAGCTGCTGCAGCAAAGGCCAAGAAAGCTCTTCAGAAGCCAAAACCTCCAGCTAAAATGGTAGATTTCTTTGGTCAGGGTTGCACAGCTGCTTTTGGGATTGAGAAGTAGATTAGTCTTAATTTAATCCATAAATTCTGCATCCATAGCAGGTGATGAAAATTACCACATTTGAGTTAGCAATTCATGGTGTATATGAATGTCAGTGCACAAAATGAACAGGGAGAGATGGAACTTTTTCTCCACACAGTTTCCACTGCTATCCTCTCATTTGTGCTCCCTATCAAAGGGATGGTCTTTCAGATCTAGTTTTGAGGTTAATTTGTAACAGGGTGTGTGGAACGCATGTGTTCTCCCCCTTGCTCTGCTGAAGCCGTCAGAGTTTGGCTGTCTGATATTAAATATTTTTGAAGTATTTGTCTATTGGCACATTAACCATGGTGGAAATCTGCATGTTTCGAATGTTTGTCACAACTGAGGTGCACTTTTCTTTGAGAGCAGGAGCAGCCAAACACACCAGTTCATCCAGGGTTGCAGCTGGGGAAAGGCAGACAGTCAGTCATGTTTGATTTCAGGATTTAACAGCAGGGCTTCGTTCACCACCATACTGAACTCAGGTTGAAGTGCTCAGCCTACTGTAAGGTGCAGCAATTAACCCCATATTTTGTGATGCTGGATGTGGTTTCTTTGTAGAAGTCGAGTAGCAAGGAAGGTACTGTGAAAGCCCTCCCCACCAGCACAGCAGATCCTAGTCAGCTGAGCCTCAGTGATTCCAGCATGCCACCAACTCCTGTGACTCCCGTGACACCAACTGCCCCTGCATTGCCAGCAACACCCATCTCACCCCCACCGGTGTCTGTGGCCAGCAAGAGTGTATCTGGTGCTGGGTCAGAGCCAGCAAAACCCAGCCAGAGGTACTGCTTCTGTCCCCTATGTCACTTGGGAATGCTGCTGGCTGTTTTTCAATATTTTGTATAATTCAGTAATGAGGGAGTTGGGGTTATTTAGCCTGGAGAAGAGGAGGCTCAGGAGTGACCTTACCACTCTGTGCAATTCCCTGAAAGGGAGTGGAAGGCAGGTGAGAGTTGGACTCTTCACCCGGGAAACATCAGCATGACAAGAGGGCATAGTCTCAAGCTGTGCCGGGGGAAGTTCACGTTGAGCATTAGGAGGAATTTCTTCACAAAGCATGATTAGACATTTAAAGAGGTTGCCCAGGGAGATGGTAGAGCCTCCATCCCTGGAGGTGTCCAAGGAACAAGTGGACAAGGGACTCGGTGTTCTGGGCTGGGTGACAAGATGGGGATCAGTCACAGGTTGGACTCAATGATCTCAAAGGTCTTTTCCAACCTCAGTGATTCTGCGATTGTGTGAATTTCCTACATCTTTGCTGACCTACTGGCTCTGTCTTTCCATAGTGTTCTCCTTGTGTCTTCTCCCACCGTGCCCCAGCTAGGAACGTTGCTGTCCCCAGCTCAGAGCTCACAGGCACAGTCGGGGCCAGCGCCCACCCCGCATGTGGTCAGTCACAGCAGCTCCTCAGGCCTACCACAGGTCCGTGTGGTCACTTCCCAATCCAGCCTTCCAGCTATGTCCCAGCAAGCCCCAGTGGTCACCCAGCAGCAGCAGCAGCCCACATCAGTGCCTCAAATCCGTGTTCCAGCTACAGCCACACAAACCAAAGTGCTCCCTCAGGTGAGTTGGAAGGGTTAGAGTATCTGACATGTGATCTGACTTGCAGTGTTTTGGTGTGATGCTCAGGCATACTGTGCTCACTTGGAGCATGCACTAACTGCAGGCAAGAGCACAGAAAAAGTTTTACATATACAATACTGTTCAGTGCTCTGTTTTTCACATATGTACCTGGTGTCATTAAATTGTGCATTACATAAAAAGTCCATAGAACTTGGAATCACAGAATCCTTAAGCTTGGAAAAGACTGTCAAGATAAGTCCAGCCATGAACACAGCAACACTACCATGTTCACTGCTAAACCATATCCTTAAGTGCATTGTCCACAAATTTTTTTTTAATGCTTCCAGGGATGGTGACTCCACCACTGCCCTGGGCAGTCTGTTCCAGTGCTTTACAACCCTTTCTGTGAAAAGAAATTTCCTAATATCCAACTTAACCTTCTTGGTGCAACTCAAGGCAAATTCCTCTTATCCTGTCATTTGTTACCTGGAAAAAAAAGAGTGACACCCACCTCACTACAGTTCCAAGCAGTTGGAATCCTTGCAAGGGAAGTCTTGTGAGCTCCCCTGAACTCGCAAGCTAACAGAACACAAAGAAGAATCACTAGACTGTTCCTACTGTGGTAGTCTGCTCATAGTATTCCTCCTCTCTTCTGTAGGCTGTGATGACTCTACCTGTAAAAGCTCAGAGTAGCCCTGTGCAGGTGCCGAGAGCAGGAAGCTCCATGGCCGGCCAGGCAGGTATCACTGTGACGGGGCTGCCTGCAGTGTCCAGCCCTGCTGTGAAGCCAGTGACCAGCTCTCCAGGCAGTTCTGCTGCCAGCACCTCCTCCACCACTATCATTCAGAACGTGGCTGGCCAGAACATCATCAAGCAGGTGAGGGGGAGGGAGAGACTTGGAAATGGGCTCCACAACCTGATTGTTTCCTGTTGTGCAGATGTGAACATTTGAGAGCTGTAATGCTGTGTAAGTTGATGGACTGTGTGGCCTGACACAGTTGCTGGTTTTGTGTGTTTGAACCCTGTTTCCACGTACAGGTGAAAGATGTGTTTGTGCAGGTTCTTCAGTGATCTCTCCATCATTTTGTTTGGAAAAGAAACCAGCCTCACAAGTATTTCCTATTTCAGATGGGATTGGGAATGCCATCTGATGAACAACCAGAATAACTTTCAGTAGTGTACTGAGTGCTAGTCTTATTCCACTTGCATTGTAGTGGGAGCAAACATCGTCCTGTTGGGAAGTTCTGCTTTGTGTGTGCCTTGGACCTTGTCCCAGTTTGACAGAACCATTTCTCTGATCTCTCCCAGGTGGCTATTACAGGACAACTTGGTGTGAAGACGCAGGCTGGAAGTGGCATTCCACTCACAGCAACCAATTTTCGGATCCAAGGGAAGGATGTGTTGCGCCTGCCCTCATCCTCCATCACCACGGACGCGAAGGGACAAACGGTGCTGCGCATCACTCCAGATATGATGGCCACCCTGGCCAAGTCTCAAGTCACTACTGTCAAACTGACTCAGGACCTCTTCACAGCAGCTGCAGGAAGCAGTGCTGGTGGGAAAGGCATCTCTGCGACTTTGCATATGACATCCAACCCTGTCCAGACTGCTGAGTCTCCAGCCAAGACAAGCACGGTGTCTCCTGCCTCTTCCAGCCCAGCCGGAGGCACCGTGGTGAAAGTGACTCCTGACTTAAAGACTTCAGAGCCAACAAGTTCTGCTTTCCGCCTGATGCCTGCCCTGGGCATGACTGTGGCAGATCAGAAGAGCAAAGCCATAACCACGGTGGCATCCACGGAGGCCAAGCCAGCTGCCACGATCAGAATTGTGCAGGGGCTGGGGGTGATACCCCCCAAAGTTGGGCAGACCATAACTGTAGCCACTCATGCTAAGCAGGTGCCGTCGTCCTCGGCAGTGAGCGTTGCTGGCACAGGTCAGACCTCCTTACCCACCATGAGTGCCACAGTGTCCAAAGCAGTTGCTGTGGCCTCAGGAGCTGCAGGAGCCCCCATAACCATTGGTACAGGAGCCACGGCTGTGCGGCAGGTGCCCGTCAGCACCACAGTGGTATCTACGTCCCAGGCAGTGAGTAATGCTGAGCTCTAACTGGGGGTGGGGAAAGAAGGGGGTGCCAAAATACACTGATGTTTAATGGCTGAAAACTGCTCTTTGCATCCACAGAGACTCAAATTAATATGGCAGTCATACAATGGTTGTATTTAGGTTGTAAATTTTGGGTTGTAAAGGACATTAAAGCTCATTCAGTCCCATCCCCTGCCATGGGCAGGGATACCTTCCACTAGATCAGGCTTCATCCAACCTGGCCTTGAACACTTCCAGGGATGGGGCTGCCACAACTTATATTCTGGGTATGAGTCTGCAACTCATTTCATGGTGTTCAAATTGCAGCTAAATGCCCCCAAAAAGTCAGATACTTCCTTTATCTCCTTTTGCAAGTGAATGAAATAAACTTTGCATATCTGAAGTCCTGCCTCATGCAGCTCTGTGTCTTGCCCTACACCTTGGCAATAATTTCCCTTGTAATGGTGTCATAGAACATCCAGAACTAAAAGTGCTTGTTACTTGTATTAACTTTTTTACTGATTTCACCCTTTAATGCTATTTTAATTCCCAAATCTGAAGGCACTACAAACTGTATTGTGGTTACATAAGCTGAATGACATTATGGTTGTTTCCTAAGGATAAAAATCATGGATCCTGTGGTGCAAAGATGATGTGGATTTTCAGGGGTCAGGCGGCTGTGTAGTGAATGAGAGGGAGGTGAATTTTAAGGAGCCTGAACTGGAGCACAGATTTCATCAGCAAAACTCCTGCTGGTTTCTGCTCACAGGACTCACACAAAGCAACAGATATTGTCGGGTAGTTTTTCTGCTGAGCTCCCCATGGCTCCTCATGTGTTCTTCCCATTCTCCAGGGCAAACTTCCAGCACGGATTACAGTACCCCTGTCAGTGATCAGCCAGCCAGTGAAGGGCAAGAGCGTGGTCACTGCTCCCATCATCAAGGGCAACCTTGGCACCAAGTGAGTGCTTTGCATCTTGTAGTTCTGCTTTAGAAATCGGCTGAGGAAGGTCTGTGTTCGGTGGGTTCCTGGGGAGCAAGCAGACAGGGGCTGGAATAGGATTGCAGTCTGTTAACAGGTCCATCAGCTGCAAGAAACTGAGTGAATATGGTGTCTACAATGAGATTGTAATTTTTAGTAATTTGAGATGCAGGTTCTAGCAAATACACCGAAGAAAAAACATTTTGTGCCTTGAAGCCATCTGTTCAATTAGTTCTGTGTGTTTGAGCAAGAATTAACACAGCGAAAAATATATGTAATCTGAGGCCATCTCTCCATTCAAGAGAAGTTAACTGCCTTAGTGAGAATTCCTCTGGCATTCAGATATTGAAGGCTTTTTGTTTATTCTTTCATAAATTCTGATAGTGTCTCCCTTAGTTAATATTTCAAGTGCTCAGCTGTTTTCTGCATTGAGAAATGTTCAGGTCTGATCAGGCTAACCCAGTGTGTGCATGGTCCAGAGTTAATGGGTGTGATTGGTGTGCTAAATTTTCTGTCAGTTATAAATACTGACATAAACTTGTCGCTACTGTATTTGCCAGTTTTATGGGGGAAGAAAAACCCCACTACTTGAAATGGTTAGTACATGTGGTAGAACTATAATCTACTAGCAATTGAAGAATGGTTTGGAGTTGGAAAGATTGAGCATGCTGTGCTGTTTACTAACCTTTCAACAACAATTATTTTTCCTTAGCATCAGTGGATTAGGCAGAAATATCATTCTGACTACAATGCCAGCAGGGACTAAACTGATTGCTGGGAACAAGCCTGTGAGTTTTCTGACTGCACAGCAACTACAGCAGCTGCAGCAGCAAGGCCAAGCAACACAGGTAAGGGCACCTGGAATGATCATTCTATTTGCTTTTTAATAACTTAACATCTCCATGAGGACTTTACACTGGATATATGGGGTTGCAGAAAAAAACCAGGCACACAGCTTGGTTGTAGTGTCTGCATTAAGCACATGGAATCCATCATCACCTTTACGTTCTCTCCATCCAAATAAAGTTTATAAATGTTTTTGAAGTACTGCCAGTATAATGAATGTAAAACCAAAGGTCTTGTCAGGATTTTTCTATACACACAGCAGTCTTTGTAGTGCTTTGTACTTTGGCTTTTGTGGGTCACCTTTTCTTGAAGAAATCACATAACTGCTTTGCGTATCCATCTTTCTGTCTGGAAACTTAGTGTTCTGTAATTCCAAATAATTAATCTGCATCAACAGCTGATACTAACAAGTCTGTAGAAGTATCCAATGGATCCAAGTCCTTTTTCTGAAAATGTGTAAAAGCAGCTGACATATAGGTTTTTATTCAAACTAGTTTTCAGGCCTTCCTCTCTAATCTGGAAATCTCCTGTTACCATCTCACGTGGGCAGTGGATGGAATGATCTTCTTATGACATATTCTTTTCTGGCAGTGTTTTTGGTGCTTGGTGTTGTTCCAATAACTGAGTTTTTGTTGGCAACAGAAGCAAGTACTTCGCCAGAGCACAGTGCAGGTGCAGTCATTGTGTCACCAGGTTGTTCTTGAGACAAGTTATTTCTTTCCATTTCACACAGGTGCGAATTCAAACAGTTCCAGCCTCCCATCTCCAGCAGGGAACAGTCTCTGGCTCAAGTAAAGCAGTGTCCACTGTGGTTGTGACAACAGCTCCATCTCCAAAGCAGACTCAGGATCAGCTGTGAACACTGGTTTGAACATGGATCACTTTCTAAGGACTTCCCTGAGCCTGTTGTCATCCTCCATCCAACCAAACACCTGAGGCTGCCTAACCCCAGCCATGGCTTGGAATTGGACTGGGTTCTGCCCTTGCTTCTCCAGGGTCAGCACTGCCATGTGTGGGTAGAAATTCCAGAGATGTACCTGCAAAACAAAATGTTTCAATCCAGATGTGGAAATCCAGGTTCTGTGGAATTATGATTTCAAAAATGTATTGCTGTTTTTTGTTCTTTTTCCATCCAAAGGACTTCTGGCAAATACAGTTCCTGTGCATTTTCAGTTGTAGACAAAACAGTTATCCTTGATCTTCATTAAGCAGGGAAGGTTGCTTGGAAGGGGTTATTCAGTGGCTTTTCAAAGCCATGGAGAAGATGTCTGCTTTTACTGGAGTCTAGCTGTCACTACTGTTATCTAGTGACTCAGGATGGTGTCTTTGTCACCAGAGTTACTGTAACTCACATCCATGTCAGGTTACTGTCAAAGACCGGGTGAGAGTCAAAGTGGTTTTTTTGCTGTAACAGAGTGAGTGACCATGGTGGGGGGAGAGGGAGATGAGATACAGAAAGTCACTGTGTGAACAAGTCTGTCAGCAAATGGGACTGTAGTGGAAAGGAAAAAGTTGATGTTCACAAGAACAATCCTCTTTTAGTTTTCTTCAATATAGAAGCCTTTTTATTAGTGGAAACAAACTGTACCTTGGTTTAAAAGGTTGGAATATATTTTCAAATACACCCAAACTGTTGTCTCTTGGGTTCTGAAGAAATACTTTAACCCGCAACCTGGTAATTAGTTTTGATTTTACTTTTGTAGTTTTATCTGTATATGTAAATATTTTTGAATTTTGCACATACTGGAGATGGATTTGTGACTTTGTGACTGTTCTGACATGACCTTGAAGCTGAATGAGATCAAAAGATGTGCTGGACCAGGAGAAGAATAAAAGTGTAGAAAGCCTTACAGATCTCTGCCATATCCTTTTGGTTCTCTACAGCATGTGTTGTGTACAATCATTGTCCAGCTTGCCAAGGGCTAATAGCCTGTCCCATCTTCTTGATAAGATGGTTCTTTTTAACCTGGTCTTTTTTTGTAGGCTTTTTTTTTTTTTTAAAGATGTGGTTTGCTCCAAGTTATATATTGTAGAACACAATACATTTAAAGAACCAAATAGTACAGTTAAGGACTGTTGTGGTTGGAGCTCTCTGTGTGTTACTGTCTTGCTGGGCTTCAGGCTGGGGTTGTGGATCTTACTGTAATATATCTAACCCACTTCCCACTTTGAAGGAAAACAGATATTTCAGTAAGAAAATAAGTGACTGGATATAAATACTGAGTTAGCAGGACACATCAGTTCAGCATTTGAAAGCAAGTGCTTGAATTGTGGTTTATATGCTTCACAATTTTGAGTGATAAAGGTTTTCTGTCCTGCTTTGTCATGTTTGGGACACGTTTTGCACATGTATCAGTCAGGAGCCAGCAGAAAGACAGTGGCATGAGATGGAGGTGAGGACATTCTGAAGTCCGTTTAGTTGTGAAGTTAAAAGACTAAATTAAGCAGGCAACAAGCAATTTCCTGCTATTGCTTATGTGAAAGAGCCTTTAAATTCAAAACATAATCAAGATAATCCTGCTACGTTCTGTTCATAATTAATAAATTATTAATTAACCTACAGTCAAGTGCTGAAAGATGGTTACATTGTGAAGACCCTTTAATTTTTGTCAATCCTCATGACTTGCTTGCTGGGCACAGGAGGCTTTGGAAGTATTAAGCTTAAGAAAACAAGAAACCTGCACCTAATCCCAGAGGCTTAGTGTGTCTCAGGTGGTTGCTGCTGGTTTTAAGTGTCTTGCTGTTGATCACTGTCCTACTTTTGAGCAACCTTTGCATCCTGGCTGCTTCTCTTAGGTTCCTGCTCTTTTATGTTGATGTCTGGTTTTTGGGGAAAAGAGCATCAGACACTGGATGGGCTTCTGATTTTGAATGGCTCTGCGCTGGCTTGGGTAGGAATTGTTTATCCTAGCGTTCAAGAACAAAGTACAGCCTGTTAGGATTCAGCTTACCACCTGCCTGATGAGCTGCTCCACTCTGGTTGAAAAATAACCCCTAAGCTACTGCAAGTCAAGAGCCCTTGTTTTTAATAAGTAACTTTTAACTTCTACACATGAGGCAGAAGGGCAGGGAAGGGCTGCAGTGGTTTTGTGCTGAGACTGGGGGAGGGTAACTATAAACTAGACTGTGTTCCAGGTGGTGTATGCTGCCACATCCTCGCTCTGCAGCCTGAAAACTGTTCTGGATGAGTCCTGCGGTAAGAGCTGCAAGGGCAGCATGCAGGGGAAGAGGGCCTAGAGAAATTATTTATACTGACATTACTCATTTTCCACCTGTCCTGCCTGGAACTAAAGGGGCATTCAGCCTGATTAATCTTTGTCATTACCTTTTCTAGTTAAAAAAATAAGTACAGCCTGTTTTGTCACAGTGAGATGCCCTCTAGTTATCAAAGTGCCTTGTTTATCTCCGAAAAGCTGTGGATTAGGAGTTTATTTCCACCAAGGAGTTTATTTCCAAGGAGTATATTGTGTAAAACCTGCTTAAAAAAACTGAGCATGCTACACAAACAGCCACAGGCCATTTAAAACCTTTCTAACCTTTATTTTAACAACTGCTTTGTTTTATTTAAGTTGTGGGGGAAATCTGTATTTATATACCTCAGTAGGATACCCTCATAACCCTGTGAACTCATCTTGAGTTCAAAAACTTCAAGTGTTCCTTCCAAAAGAATAATTAATTAGACATGTTTTAACAGTTGCTCTTATTTTTCCTAATACCCTTGAAAATCCTAGCATTGCTTTTAGTAAATGCAAAAACCTTGTTACTTGTTTGTCACATCGCAGACTTGAACCACCTCACAATAGACCCAATTCTTGTGCCTGCCACAATTTGGGTACATGGTGCCCGTGCTCAGGACCTTTCTGGTTGGGTGCTCTTCATCCTGTAGGATGGCAGTCTGGAATTCAGATTTTGCCTCATAGCCTAAACACTAAACACAGAAGTTTGTTGCAGAGCTGTGGGGAAGGGAGAACCTGCTGCTGGGTCCATGCTGGAAACATGCATTGATAGAAAAAGGGTTTAATCCTGTACTTTGCCCCTTTGCAACTGATTTATCTCAATCTGAGATTTATTGGACCCTAGTTATGTGGATAGACCAGATGCGTATAGATCCAGAGGTGGCTGGAATCATCATTCACGTGCTTTGAATTTCTCAATAAATAAATCTGAATTTCTAAGCCAAAGACTGCATGCATTTGCAGCTGCTGATCCCTCCAGAAGGATAATTCATTTGACCTCCCTCAAGTCATTGGACCTTCGTTCCTGTACGGCGAATCACCCTCTGGATAGAGCCATTTGGTCTTGTGGGCTATTAAATAAATTCTGCATGAGTAGTGCAAATTTGAGCTATTGATGATTTCATTTAGGGATGACACAGGTTATGTCAAGTGACCCATTCAATGTGGATTAGTTCATTTGGGCCTGGATGAATCTTGTACACGGCATCCTGCATTGAGGCTTGGAAACTGAAACTCAATCAGAAGTCAGTATTTTAAGAAGCAATTTGTATCTTTATGTCTGGAAGTGTTCACCAAACCAATTTGGTGAGCCTTGCACCAATATCTCCTAACATTACTTTTTCTCACTGTCCTCCAGTTTGCACCTGGAGCAGAATAAGTCACCTGCCAAATCCAAGATCCTTGAAGCAGAAACATGCTGGTCCTTCAGAGCTCCAGAACCAGGTGGTTTTGCAATGGCACTTAGAGAAGGTGCCAACCAAATCCCGGAGGAGCATCAGTAAGTGGCTATGCTGACCCACAGCAAGGCCATCAGAGCCTGGAAAATAGAAGAGCAAACCTGCTGGAGGTCATGGTGTTCTCCCTGCATGGTGACACTGCTTGACGAGTTAACAGGGACCTGCAAGGTGCTGGCATTGTTTGGAGCTTGGTAAGTGGCTTTAATGTTTCTATTTGTCATTCTGAAGCAATTGATGGAAACAGAAAACAGAAGATTTTTCGCTTTGTGCTTGGGGAAGCAATGGCTGCTTGGTATTTACAAGACATGCAAAATTATGCTTCTATATATATAAAAATATGCATGATTACTTAAAAAAAAAAAAAGGAATTTGCACTGAGGGCTTTAAAACTGCTTAAGCAAAGTACTTGTAAGTCGGCCTGTGGTGAGAATTATTCTCGTGTACTCAGTTATACAGTGAAATTATGGGTATGAGACAGTCACAAGCCCTCTAGTCACTGCGGCTTTGTGAATGACCGACCTCCCTTTACACTCTCTTTGTTTGTGTAAGGAAGTAAGTTCTGTTTCACTGGCTAGGAATGTCCTAAGTACCTTAATGACAATCAATAACTTGGTAAGCTGAGCTTTCGGGTCTGTCAGTGCTCCTGTACTGAGAGTGGCTTCCAACTCTCAGCTGGAAGTAGGATGGCCCCTGAAATGGCTGTGAAGGTGTGAAGGTGCTGGTGCTGTTGCACAAGGCTGTTATCTGTCCTGTCACTTTTATAATTGCAGTGTCATATGCAGCCTCTGTACTTTACCAAAAATACTAAACTTAGCTGGGCTGTTGTTCCGACCTCTGCTAGGACAGCTGGGAGGAGGGAACGTGTTAATGTGCAAAGCTGAGTATTTCCCAAAAAGCCCTAAGTACTTCCTTGGCAGAAAATTAGCACCCTGTTCCTTTGAAGGGCGACAGGAAAGTTTAGTCTGTTTTCATGCAGTTGTGACCAGGAGAGCCCCCAGTCAGAGGGATGAGTCCTTTGTAATTACAATTACAAAGCTGAATTAGGCTGGTTGATAGGATTTGTTGTATTCTTATTTTTCAGCTTGTGTTGAGGTGAGTCAAAGAGATGTGGGGAGAGTGAAAGGGCACGGTTTTCTGCTCACTTAGCAAACCCAGGCAGTCCTTCCAGTGGGAAGGAAACTTCCACTGACTGTCTATGCACCTGAATTTTAACATTTTGTCACGAATTGCACAGTTTGCATTAGGACTGGATTTAATCCCTGGTTAACTTTTTCCTGCTTTTTTATGCTCTAAGTCAAGCATCACAGAGAGCAACAAGTGGGTGGGAAAAGTGGCCCCAGTTCATAGATTCCACAAGGGAATTGCTTTCTTCTCTCTGGAGTTGAGATGGGTTGCAAGGTGAGGCAGGTTTCCCAACATTTCCCTGCCATCTGGTGGAAAGAATCCAAGGGCTGTCCTACAGCCCTTGGGAGGCAGCAACAAATATTTGAACTTCAGGGAATTGCTCAGTTCACCAGCTTTTCATGCAGTGAGAGGGATGTAGTTTGGATATTACAAAAACTCAAAAGACACCTTAATGCTAGAATAGATAGTTATGAGAGGAGAGGAGTTTCCAGGCAAGTATTATACACAGATATGCTGCTTTTGGGGTGGAAGATGGACTAGAGCAGATCTGCAGGCATGATCCAACCAGCAGGGAGTTCTAGTGCCATCCAGGAGAGCACGGATTGATTCTCACCTCTACCAGCCTAAGATCTGGGGGAGAACTCTCAACCTGTTTTCCTGCTTTAGGTGGTCACATCAACACCATATGCAGTGTCCAGTACCCTGGGACAGCTGGAACATCAGGCAGTTCGTTGTCTAAAATTTAGACAACAGGAGATGGACCATGAAACATCATAAACCCTCCCTATGTTCCAACATCCCTGGTCCTGTACACCAACAAAGTGAGGGAAACAAGGGGAGTTAGTGAAAACTTCAAGCTGCATGCCTTGTCTTTAGTTGTAAACACCAACACAAAGTCTGAACTTGTGGAAAATAAGGAGGCAAGGCAGGTAAGCTCAGGCAGCTCTGCCTGTTTGTAATAAACCAAAAATAAATGGGCAATTGCAGCGCATTGTCTGCATCTCTCTCCTTTCAGCTAAGTCAAGGCCTCAGTTTACACATTTGCAGCTCGTTAGAAGACAAACTTTACCTGACTTGGAGCCTTGGGCGTGACCAGTGGTTTCAAAATACAGGGTGCCAGAAACCAGGCGGTCAGGCCTGTCCACTCTTGCATTTACAAGAGTAAATGGCTCGCAAACACTGCTGCTGCTGATTCAGAGCTCACAAAAGAGGTTCTCTGCTTTCACGAGCCGTTGAAGAGCTCGAGGAGACCTGGCTGTCTTTACAGTCCTGGCAACAAGGGTACATTCTAGTGTTTCCTAGTGCTTTATATTCCTTTGGGAGCCCCATGACTGACAGGTGGCTGGCACCAGAAGCAGAGGCACGGGAAATGACCCTCCTGGATTTTGGAAGCGATTCTAGGAGCTGTCTGGGTTGTTGGAGGCTGCCCTTATGCCCATGTCATCCCTGGGATGGAGCAGAGCACTGGACTCCTTAGTTCTGGCAAGCTTTCACGATCTCAGGAGGGCAAAGCTACTTCTGATCTCTGCCAAAATCATGTTTTGGCAGCAGAGCTCTTATTCCCGAGCTCGTGAGAGAAGCATTTGAGATCAAAGGGGAAGTTCCCATCCAAATGACACAATAATCCTTGAACAGCTTTGGGAAGGGGAGTGCCACCTCCCTGTTCTGCCCCAAAGCAGCATGTGGCCAATTGAGGGCAACTCACTACACTTTTCCAGCTCCTATTCTCCACAGTCAGTAATTATTCCCTTGCATTGCAGATGGAGAGGCTGGATCAGCCCAGGGTGACTGTGCCCATCCCCAGCTGTACCCAGCCTTTGCTTTGGGGGCTGCCTGTTCAGCTGGAAAGCACGGCGCTGCTGGATGACGTTTTCCTCTCCTCCCACTGAATCAGCCTTTTATTTACTCTTTGGAATGCAAAGTAACAGGACACCCTGTGAGTTTTATCTCTCTCCCAGTCTTTTGTAATGCTTTGAAAGTTGCCGGACCGGATTGAGCTTTGAGATGGGGTGGTTTCGGGGTTGCCTGGCAGGAATCTGGGTGGGAGGGCATTGTCGCTGAAATCTGAATTCCGGAGTCGAGCTAAGAGCACAATCCTTGGGCCATACTACGGGAAGGAAAAGCCTTTGTCCCTGATTGAATCCGGCCCGTCGCTGGTGTGGATGGATGGTGCTCCTTTGCTAGAATTCCTAGCAACTGCCTTCACCAGAAGACTCTTCCCCCGCAGGCAGCCGGCCTTCATTCCTTATGTAAGCAGCTCTTGCCTTCTTTCACGTGCATGGCACTCCTAGGGCTGGGAGCTGGTACAGAAGGATCCTGCCTGCCCCGACAGTGTTTGCTGTCCTGCAGCTGATCCTTGTCTGGGGTTCGAGCTCAGGGCGATGTAGCTCTTGCAACTCGCACGGATTCTGACCAAGCCGGACTTGGTTCTCAGATTTCAGGGCTCGCCTTCCTCCCAAACCTCGGCTCTGCTCTCAAGATGCTGTTGTGGCTACACTGAGACAACGCGAGGAGGAGGTGGTGACAGCTTTTATTGGATAAACTGGTTCCAGCGGGAGCAAGCAGAGGCTTTGCGGCTGACTGCTGCCATTGCGTGCGGGTGAGTGCCTTGAACTTCATGCTTTATTGCGTTTTCACCGTGCCGCGGCTGGGCTCAGTATCTTTCAGTCAGACGGGGAAGTCTCTCACCAAAAAAAGCACGTGGCTGACAGGTTGGGAATTGTTGTTGTATGTTTTGGGGCTGTACACTGCCCAGGAGGGGACCTGCTCCCACCACGGTGACTCGGTAATGGCTGCAGCACTGCCATGAAGGAAATCCCTGTGCTCCAGCAACAGAGAAACTGGAATCCTGGTATTGAGGCCTCGAACCAGCCATCTCCCAGCTATATAATACTTGTATTGCTTGCTGGTTTTCCCCACGGTGATTGTGTCCCCTTGTTCAAAGAGGGCTCATGAATTAGTTCGTAAAATGTCAGTGGCTTGAATGGCTGGAAACAGTGAGCATTCACAGCTTCGTGTCGAACCAGGGATTGTGCATCTTCACATTTTGCCCACATCATCCACATCCCTGAGCACGGGTGTTTGCCTGGTATCAGCCTGGAGGAGATCAGTGGATGCGCCAAACAGGAAGAATGTGTAGAATACAGGAGCAGTGGTTCAGCTGGGAACAGCTGGTTTGTACCCAAAATATGCTGTTTCATGGGGGTGTTAAGACAGGCTGCAGCCAGGCAGGTAAGGGAGTGGCTGTAAAAACAGCGCTGGGCAGGGCTGGGCATCAGCGGGAGCGCTGAGAGCTCCTGACATCAGCAGCCTGACTAACACGGCACCTTTTCAAGAGGAATACCTTAAATTCGGGGATGCTGCCTCCTGTGCCGTGTTCCGCGGTGGGTGGAATTCTGGCAGCTGCTGAGACTACAGAGGAGGCGGTGGTTTATATGTTTCTACACCACAGCAGGCTCAGAGACCTCACTCCATCTCTATTTTTCCCCCCCTAAAAATACCTGCAAAAAACCTGCAAAACTTCTGCTCCCCAGGAGACAATGTAGAGCAAGGGGAAACAAAGGAGACTCAGCAAGGGAGTTTCTGTGTGTGATCAGCAACTGTTATTGTACCAGAACAAGAGTTCTGGGCGATTTAAGTGTTCCAAGTATTAAAAAAAATCAGTTTCAGGGCTGGATGCAATTGGTGTAAAAAGGTTTGTCTCAGCACAGGGGTGGCCAGTTCAAGTTTTGATGGGCACATCGCGTATTCATATGGACTATGACATGTAAGATGGAGAAAGGAAGAACTTTTACATGAAAAAGTGAGTTTGATCCAGCTGTTTTAATCCTGACTTGCTCTTGAATGTGAGAAACGTAAATATTAGAGTGTGTGTATGAATCATCTTTTCAAGAGGGGGTAAATGGTGAAGTAAGACTGAATGCAGCTTTCAGTGTTACAAATTCCTATAAACCTGCATTAGAATGTTCTCAGAACCTCAGTTCCTCCTTTCCCTCTCTGTTTAATATTAAACCACACAGGCCCCAGGGTCTGTTGCTGTGTGAGCATTCCCTGAGTGCCACATTTGGGTGCACATGCAGTTTCTGCAGCATTGCTGTGTTGTTCACTTTGTATCCGGTCTCTGTTAGCCAAGAGAAAGCTCATTCCTGCAGTGATGTAGCCTTGCTGAGGGCAGATTTCAGGCTGAGGAAAGGGAATATTTTGCTTCTGAGTGTACCAAATTTTTTTTGGGAGCATGAGGCTTGTCCCTGGGGTAAACTATCTGTTCGTGCTGAGAGTGCCCTCTTTGCAGTGGGGTTTCATAGCACGATATTGTTGTCACCTGAGGAGGGATGGGACCCTGGATACACAAAGCCTTTTTTTAGGAACTGTGCATCTCTGCATACCAGCCAGCCCTCCTACCGATTACAGGGCAGCTTCTCTTGGTAGAAGACAAGATTTTTCTGGTTTCGTTTGCTAAAGCAAAGCTTGTGGTCGAAGGATCTCTTGGATGATGCAGAGCTGATGCGGGGCTTTTGGGCACAGCTTTTTGGGCACGATGTTTTCCCTTATTTCTGTAGAGAGGAGAGGCAGGAGTGGCACAGCACCTGCGGGGTGTTTCCGGCTGCTCACACCTGCCAGGAGCACAGGGAGGAGGAGCTGGGCACCGTGCCGAAGCCGGAGCCACCGCGCCATGGCGGCCTGAGCCGCGCGGCACTGCCCTTGCCATGGAGCGAGGCCCCCCGGCCAACGGTGCTGGCGTGCGGTACAGCACCCAGCTGCAGGTGAGAGCACACCTGGGCGCCAGGAGCTCCCAGAACCACTGCCAGCCTTTGGCTGAGCTGCGCCGTCCTCTGCTCGCTCTGGTTCCTTCGAGCCTGGTGGGTTCAGGACTGCTCTGGATCCCTCAGGAAGGGGGGATTCCAGCTCACCCTTGGGTGAGGTCAGGAGAACCTGTTTGGGGGTCGTTGCTGAGCTCAGCAGAGCAGAAAAAAAAAACAGCTTTAGGGAAGTGGAGATCACCTGTCTGTGCTGGCTTTGGATCTCGTCAGTGTTGGTGCTGCCGTTGCTTCAGGGGTTTTGGTTTCAGCTTAAGCTGAGGGCAGTGGGGTTGTGAGTAAAGGTAAACTCCATGCTAGTGAGCTATGTGCAGAGCCTAGCTCTGGGTTGTTTAGCAACAGAGCCAACTAAACCTGTTCAAGCATTGTAAAGGCCAGTTTTAACCAAGGGCTGTGGGGCTTCACTAATTAACCGCTGTGTTATCATTGCATTCTGAGACCTGAGTCTGAGTGAGCTTCTTGTGTAGATCGTCCTGGCTGAGGGTCGGGCACGGATGGCTGAGTTTGGGTTGTACCTCCAGAGCCTGTTTTGTGCCACAGAGCTGTTCCAAACAGGGTTTTGGGTTAAAGCAGGACAGCAGCATTTCCCACCCTACCTGCTGGCTGTGTGGTGTCTGTCTCCAAGGCCTGGCTTTAGTAGTTATTATCTCACAGCAGCATAGGAGCTGCTGGTTGTGGCACTGATCAAAAAGCTGGCCTGCAGCAAGAAATTTTCCCTTGCCTCCAGTCCCACTGTCCGGTGTGTGCCATGACTGGGAGTGGGAAGGAGGTGCTTTCTCTGAAGCAGTTCAGCTCAAGCTCCTTGTCCCTGGCCAGGCTGGGGTGACACCTGTGGGACACAATCTTCCCTGCCTGGAAGAAGGTAGCTTTGTGCTCTGATTTGTCTTTATGCCAGACCGAGGGCTCTAGCATCCCTTCCCTGGTTCTGGATCAATTTTCCCCCTGTGTCAGTTCAAGAGAGACTGATCTGATCCAGAGCAGCTTCCTTGAAGACAGTACCTACTCTCCTGACAGGAAACAACCCAAGGATTTTGTCACCCATGGAGTGTTGTTAGACTTGGCCCCTTATAAACACGAGTGGAGGAAATTAGTGGTTTTGCAACATCTTGTGTCTCCTCCTGTGCTGGTAAAGGAGCTGCAGTAGTTCTTGGGCTGAGGAGAAGCTGCTGCTCTTCCTTGGAAAGGTGCAGAGTGTTTCCTTGGGGTAGTGGCTGGCAGGTGAGCTGCTGCTTGGGCCAGTTTGACTGCTGTTGGTGCTAAAAGCAAACAGGGATAAGGAAGACACAATGAGAAAAGGGCTGAGGCCAGACCTTTAGTCAGCAAACGAAAGATCGCTCTGTAAAACCCTTGAGGGAGCAGCGAGAGTGTTTTGAGGGCCTGGCTGTGAGGAAGGTATCAGGGCAAAGGTTCTCCCCTTGCCCGGGGTAGAATGTATAATTTCCATCCAAAGGCCACTGGCGACAGACCGGGAAGTAGTATGCCCTGCAATATCCGGGCCATGGGCTGGGATGGGGAGGGAGTAGCCAGCAGGGATGGGTTTGGCAGACAGAGACTTTCCTGGTAAAAGGTGCTCGTGTTTTCCTTGCTGTTGGCCTCAAACATTGGAGACTTGTGATCCTGATCCACCTTAGAACTGCAGGAATGAGTTGAGTGTCACAAGGATTGTGAAGGTTGAGGTCTGGGGCTCAGCTGTTTTGGTTAAGCTGCTGGAGGCAATTCTGTTTTTCAGACAGTTTTGTCTGTACTAGGAAAGACATACAAGTGATTTAAATGAGCTGTTTGCATCTGTGGCATGTTTCTCTGCTGCTCTTGGGACATCAGTGTGTTGTAAGGAGGAATTTCATGGCCCATAGGTACACAGATCAGGGCTGTAGAGTACCTTTATTCCCAGCTTCTCCGCAAGAGTTGTTAAGATTTAAGTGTAAAATTCTCTACTACCACAGACACACAGAAGTGTGGTAGCTTTTTCTGAGCTGCTATGATGCAGGACAGATCAGCCTGGATGGGACAGCAAGCCAAGCCTGTGCTGTCTCTGCAAACATTAACATTCGTTTCTTCTAAAATAAACCTAAAGGAATTTGTTTTCTACTATGACTCAGGGTGGTCACAAGACAATCTGCTGTAGAGGGTTAAGCTCAAACTTGATATGTGAAATAGGTGTGTGTGACCTGTATCTTTTACTATTGCACCTGCCCTTTGCACCTGGAAGATGCACAGTCTGGAGGACTCTGTCCTTGAGCTCTTGCCCCATATTCCCTTTTTAGTTTTGATGTCATAATTTTATAGCTTCATTGCCCTTAACACAGAACTGAAGACGAAAAATAATGCACTGGCAAAGTTTCTTCAGTGCTTTGCTGCCTGTGGTGGGGCAGCAGAGCACAAATACGCCTTACATAAACTTTGCTTCCCGTGTGTGCTGTTTTCATATATTTCTTATCAAGAGTAAGAAGAGAAGTGAGAAGATGATTCTTATCAGATCTTTTTCCAGAGGAGTTGTTTGGGTTTGCAGCAAGAGTTAGTGCAGGAGTTGATTTAAGGATGGTGTAGCTGTACTTGAGCTATTTGGGTGAAGTGAGTTGCACATGCTGTTCACATTTGTTTTACTTCTTCTGATGGGTAACAGGCTGTTTTCCCTCCTACCAGCACCCAAAGCTGGTGTGAGCTTTCATCGTGATCCAAGAATTCTCAGCTTTTGAAAATACAATTTTTCTGGCTCTTTTTGCCACACAGGCTCACCCTGTTGGTTTCCTGAGCTCTGAACTGGCTTGCTGGCTATGTTCTGAGACTGTGGGCCAGTCGATGAGTTTCATTCCTCTCATTTATCATGTGGTATTTGTTTTAGTTTTTATTGAACACCACCCGAGGCAGGTGTGGCTAAAAAAGGGGAGGTGGGAATTGCCTCTTGGATACACAGGCTAGGATCTGCAAGTTGTAATTATCCTCAAGAGTCTAGCCATGCAGTCCAATGACTGCTTCATCTCTGATATCCCTATGCCTCCTCCAGCCTGGCATTTTATGGGTTCCTTTTCTTGGTTGTGTACATTGGTGTCAGACAGTGATATTTTTTGCTGTGAGATTTTATTTGGTTGCACACCTACTCTTACCTTGTATGATCTGGGCAGCTTTGGCCCTGAGCAGTCCTGTGGCAGACCAGCAGAGTCTGGAGTTGGGAAAGTCAAAGCAAGTAGATAAATCTTGTGTCTGGTGCTGGATGAACAAATTACCCAGTGTTCATAAAGGATAGGTGAAACTAATGGCCGGGAGCCCAGTCCTTCTGTGGGTCAGAGTCCTGTAAATAGATGTAGGCACTGAGGGAACAGATGGAGCAGCTGTTTTGGAGGAGAGGGGAACAGTAAGGTGTTTGGTGCCTGGAACACAACACCATCTGGGAGTGCCAAAAAGGCAGAAACTGCCCTCTATGGAGGATGCTGATTCCAGTGGGACCCCTGCTTTGCACACATCATGCTGGAGAGCTGTATTCCATGGCATATCCCAGCCTTTCCATGATCCCCCACTGCAGGAGAATCTCTCTGCTTTCCCATAAGATCTCCAGTGCAGAGCTGATTCCTGCCACCCCCTTGTGTGAGCTGCATTTCCTGCTGACAGAATTAGTCACTTCTGCATCTGGTTTGTCCAGTTGGACAGAGCACAGTCACTGTCTAAAAATACATTGTGTGGCTTAGAGAAGGAGGAACAGGAGGTCTGCTCTCCCCAGGACTGAGCTCAGACTCTGTGCAGAGGAGCAGGAACCCTCCAAGCGCTCTATAAATTCATCTATGTGCACTTCTTTTCCAAGTTTCTTTATGGAATTGGTACTCCAGGGGAGACTGAGGCATGAGAGAACTGGGGCAGTGCCTGTCTGAACTTTTCCCCGCATTGGTTTTGCTGCCACAGCTGATGCTGTGACCAGTGGGTCACACTCCCTGTGTGGGGAGCCTGGCCATACTGGCAAGGAATGAGTGAGGAGATGCAGGAGGAAGTAACTGCAGCAGTGACTAAGGCAGAGAGAATATCAAGGGAGGTTTTCTGTTAATAATGTTTATTGGAGCAGTTTCCTTGAGAAGGGTGAGACAGGCGCACCTTGAGTCACTTGGGGCTAGAGACGGTTTCTGGAGGAACCATGGACAAGGTGAGACCAGTACCTGTTCAGCTCCTCTCTAGTTTACAGTTGCCACTCTTCAGAGCATGCGAGGGAAATGTGCAGCAGCCATCAACTGAAGGAGATTAACATAGCAGTTGTCTTTTTCTTGATTTAACTGTGATCTTTGAGCCTGTCTTGCATGTGATTTTGTCTGATTTCCATCTAGCTTAGAGGATGGTGGCAGGATGTTTTTCCTCACAAGTGTTGGGCACAAAGGAGATGTGGAGCACAGGGAGTGAGAGGGGCAGAGGCTGAGCTGCACTTGTGGGGCACAGGCTAGTCTGGTCCCCAGGTCAGATGGGTGGGTTTTGTGCAGAGTGTGGGCAGGGAGGTTTCAGCCTCTTAGAGTTCAGGACACAAGGCCTCATCTGAGACCTTCTGCATGGCCTGGTTGATCATTCCAGCAGTGCTTGGGGATGGCTTCAGATTCTTCACTGGGTATTGGGAAGAGTTTGCAGGAATGGCTGTTGCTCACCCAGGCTGTGATGGGTGAGGGCTCTTCACACAAGTGTCTGTGTTGGCTGAGGAACATAATGGCATCCATAACGTATGGGAATGGGAGAGAATGAGAGCTGGAATATAACACAGAGGGTGAGGAGGGAGGGAAACCTCTTTGGATCATGCCTCCTGTCTGCTTGTAGTCACAGGATAACTTCTGGCAAGTAGCAGTGTCAGTGGCTGCTTGTGCACCTTGTACTGGAGGAAAAACAAAAGTAACCTTCTCAGAAGTCCCTAGAAGTCCCTGCACACCTGTCAGTTCTTCTGTGTTGCTGCTGGCTCAGCTTTGGAGCAAGAACAAACTGACAAAGGCTTGCTGTAAACTCTCACAGGTTTAACATTTTTCATGCTTTTTTTTTTCCCCCCAAGGAAGGCAGAGAAATTGCCTAAAGAAAGAGCAGATGTTGAGTTTTCCTGCCTAATTTGCTCCCAGGAGCAGTACATGTGCCTGTGTGTGCTGGAGGCAGAGGGGAGCTCTGTTGGCCTTCTAATTTAATCACAGCAATGATTTTCTCCCTGGGAGACTTTTCACTCTGCAAGGACACAATCTTTAGCTTAAAGGGGATGGTTACAATGCATCAGCCACGTTGTTGTGCAGTGTTGTACAGCCGGAGCTCCTGCTTGCTGCTGACTCTTATTTTTTTCTGACAGTTTGGTGAAACGGAAGTGTATGAATTCTGCAGAGGGCTGAAGGTCCCTGGAGCTGCAGAGTTTTCTTATGGAAAATTGGTTTTGTTTGCAGTTCTTCCTCGCTGGCTGCAGGAAGTCTGGGGAAACTGATAGATCATTTAAGAACCTGAGAATGTCTTTTTGCCATAGGCTCCTGAAGATGTTAATGAAGAATTAAATACTTTGCTTCCTGCCAACAACAGCAATGTCTCGAAAGTCCTGAGAAGGCTCAGCATTGTGAGCAGCCCTCTGGAGAGAGAGAGGATGTGTTTGCAAGTTTTGTGGCCAGTTTCTTCTCTTTACCAGATTTTGGGGGGTTTATTTCATTACTGGAAAAATGGTAGGAGCCAGTTTAGAAGACGGTGTGTCAAAATCCAGGTAGTCTTGACTTTGAAGAATTTCTTGATTTAGAATGTCTCTATGTATTTAAGCTTTATTTTGTGTGTCATCTGTTTCAGAGTTTCCTTGGGTCGTATCTTCAATCTTTTCCTGTATGATCAGAAGTTAAACAAAATTCAGAGCATTCCCTATGGGATTGTCCTTTGCAGCCCTGCTAGGTCTGTTTATTTTGGAGGTGGGTGAATTTTGGGGATGGAAACAGTTCATTCTGTCTAGCCGTAGACATTAAAACTCAAAAATGAATGAAGGCTTCTTCCCTGAACTGCCAAATGATAAACTGGAAAGATTCTGAGAGCAGGTGGTATGAAAACCGGTGGGTTGCTCTGGTCTTGGTGGTCTTCTGGTGTTTGCAGAGGATTAAACTTAGAGTCCTTGACAAAAACTCGGAGTAAGGTGCCTGCCACTTCTCTTTCTGTTGTGAAGGGCCCTGGGCAAATACCTCAAGGAGGAGAGACTGCAGTGTGGTGTGGAGGGTGGGAGAAGAGCACAGGCATTGGGTGAAGAAAAGGGCAAAAGAAGTGGGGGAATGGTTCAAGTGGAAGCTGGGCTTTCCTGCCAGGCAAGGCTGAGGAAAGATAAGATGAAGTACTGGAAGTTCAGTGAGGAAATGCAGTGAAGATGGCTTTTTCCTTGTGTCTGTACAGCAGGCTCAGAGATCACTCTGTTTGCAGGATCCCCTTTGCTAGTTGTTTTTCTTAGAATCCCAGAGTGTTTTTGATTGGAAGGGACCTTGAAGTCCATCCAGCCCCAATCCCTGTCATGGACAGGGACGCCTTCCACTAGACCAGGCTGCTCCAGGCCCTGTCCAACCTGACCTTGGACACTGCCAGGGATCCAGGGGCAGCCACAGCTTCTCTGGGCAACCTGTGCCAAGGCCTCACCACCCTCAGAGGGAAGAATTTCTTTCCAGTATCCTGTCTAACCCTGCTATCCTTTCATTTCGAAGCCATTCCCTTGTGTTCTATCAAGCTATATCCCCCTTGTCCATATTTTTACTGAATTTAGGGGCTTGTGACATTTGCATCACATTAACCCAAGCTGTTGGATTAGGTTTGTGTGAGCCCTGGGCTGAGAGAGGACAGGCAGAGTCTGATCCTGTGTTTGTGGAGACAGCATCACCCTCCTGGAGCACAGGGCACGTGGAAATGCCACGGATTTGTGTGAGTCAGCACTTTGTGCCATGGTGTCCATGCTGAGGTTCCAGAGCCCAGGAAGCCACTGAATGCCTGCGAAGGAGAAAATGGGAAGGTGGTGAGCAGAAGGATGAGGGATCTTCCTGTTCTGGGCCTTTGCAGCATGTGCAGAGCCCTTCCTGACCAAGGGAGGCACAGATCAGAAGCAGATGTGGTGAGCTTTGGCCACACCACTGCCAGTGCTGGGAGGAGAGGAGGTGCCATGGTAGGTGCAGATCCAGGCCCTCATGATGTACAGCAGTACCAAGGATGCTGTGTGGGATCCTCAGAAAACATCTGGGTCTGCAGCTGTCCAACCACCCCCCCACCGGTGAGAGGTACAGATACACAAGCAAGGCAAGGATGGAGGAACAGGACAGAAGATGTGAGAAAGTAAAAACATTGGGATACCAATGGTTTTACAGCTGATACAGAGCTCAGGTTTTAGAGCTGATACTGTAGAGCTTGATGCTTCAGCACATTTTCCACTTCCTCACCCAGCCCATTGTGATGACAGCAAGAGCTGTGTCATTCCTCGTTCCTCTCTTACGCGTCTTGTCCCAGAAGCATGGCTGCTCATGGGTTGTGGGGATGTTTTGTGTGTCCATCTTAGTTTTTTGGTTTATTTCTTTTAACAAGTATTTGTGCTGGATGAGAGATTCCAAGCAGAAACACAGGAGTGCTGGTGGCTCAGGAGGCATGACAGCTGTAAAAATGTAAAGGAAGGAAGCAGCTTGATTTCTTCTTTTAGAGAAATGCTATTTATAGCATGCTGTGCCCCATGAGCACTAGGTGACACACCTGCACACAGCGAGCACTTAGTGGGGGTGAATTTTTCTCTGCAGTTTCATCTGCTGAGGCAGATTTTGGAGCTTGTGGGCTTGTGACCTGCCATGGTCACAGGAGGGTATGTGGACTTGCCCCTGAGTTTGCTTGAGCTTGTGACCTTATATTAGGCACAAAAAGGAATTAGGTGTATGAAGAAAAAAGAGGAAGCCTTCAGGGTTTGTCCTGCCATGGCTGTGGAGCTGCTGACAGTGAGGTTTGCACACAGTGCTGCTGCATTCCTTGTCCCCAAACCTGCTTCAGGCTGCTCTGTGGCTGGACCTCCCCAAGCCAGGCTTTGAGAACAGCTTTCCCACTGTCCTGCCTTTCCTCCTCTCCCAGGATATGAACAACCTGGATGAAGGGGTGGAGTTCCTCCCTGCCATGAACTCCAAGAAGATGGAGAAGCGCGGCCCAAGGCGGCAGGTGGTCGTCACTGTCCTGATCGTTGTTGTTCTGCTTGTCTCCCTCACCACTGGCCTCCTGTTTTGGCACTTCAAATGTGAGTGTGACATCTGATGGGTGATGACATGTAAGGTAACACCCTGGGAACGTATCCATCCACATGGAAAAGCTTTGTTACCTGGTGTTGCTCACACATGCCCTCTCAAGCTCTGGTGACCCCATTTCCACCTCCCTGCCCCATTTGCTGTCACTGGGGATCTGCTGTGACACCCGTCCTAGCTCTGACTACCCTTCCTGACCCTGAGCTGTTCTCTTCCAGATAGGAACACACCTGTCCAGAAGGTTTTCAATGGCCACTTGCGGGTTCTGAACTGGGAATTCCTGGATGCCTATGAGAACTCCAGCTCTCCAGAGTTTAGTATGCTGGCCAAGAAGGTGAAGAGCACGGTAAGAGGTTTCTTGCCTCCCTCCTTCTGCAAGCAAGGAATTTTCCTCTTACCCTGTGGCCATGGGGGTATACCATGTAAGATTCCTTGGAGCTTCCCCTGCTTGCTGTGTCACACTGGCTGCGAGCAGGACCTTCTTTGGAGCCGGATCTTGACATCCCAGCTCCAGCCCAGTGCCATGGCATCTCCCAGTGCCATAGGAGCTGCCAGGGCACGTCCCAGAATCACTGGATGAATCAGGACCAGGAACTGAGGCAAACGGATGTGTAAAAGAGCTGAAGCTGTGGCTGGTCTTGCTTCTTCCCTCAGACTTGGGGATTCACTTCCCCCAGGGAAGAGTGGGTGAGCTGGGTCAGAACAGGCTGTGATGGGCAGCTCTGGACTCTTCTGGGGCTCTCAGCTCTCCTTCTTTCTTTCTTTGGCTCTGCAGATTGCTGCACACAGGGATGCCAGGTATGTGCCCTGGTTTTCCTTTGCAGGCTTGAAGCTCTGTCTGTCTTTAGCCTTTCCCTTTTCTTCACTTCTAGACATGCTTAAACACCCTTTGTTAACCCTTTCAGGTGGAGGAGATCTACAAGAATCATGCTGATATTGGTCCTTACCACAAAGAGACAGTAATCACTGCCTTCAGGTGAGTTAGGTACTGCCTGAGCCCCATCTAGGGTGCCAGGATATCACACCAGCCATTTACCCTCCTTCCCAGGATACTGGGTTGGAAGTACCTCAGTAGTCACCCTGAGTGACACAGGAAAGGGTGAGCAGTAAAAAGTGACCTGAAAATGCATTTTGTTTTCTGCCAGATGTCTTGGGAAAAATCAAGGGGTGGTGCCTGGCAGCATTGAGAGAGACTCCTCAGGCTGGCAGGGGCCTTTGCTGTTTGCTTAACTTGTCATTGAAACTCTCCCTTCCATGTGGCCAGGCTCCAAAACTGGCTAATTTAGTAGTCTGGCCCCTTCTTCTAGAGGTATTGGAATCCTCCCATGTCTGTCCTTGCCCTCATCACACAATTACCTTTTCCACAGTGAAGGCAGTGTCATTGCCTACTACTGGTCAGAATTCCTTGTGCCCAAATACCGGGAAGAGAGGCTGGACAGGGCAATGGCTGACAAGCAAAGCCTGGTGCAGAGGTGGAACCCCCGCTTGAGAAACCCCATGCTGAAGGTGGAGTCAGTCATTGCTTTCCGTGAGTATTGGTTCCACTGTCCCTGGGCCTCTTTGTGGGATCAGGTGGGATATTTCTCTGTGCTGGTCACAGCCTTCTCATGAGAAAGCCAGCCCTGAGAGTGGTGTAAGGACCTGGATGTCACAGCACAGCTTAGTGGGATGTGCAGCCTAAAGGGGGCTGCACGGACCTGCTCCCCTTTGCTGAAATGCTCTGTGTTCTCCTCTGAGCCCAGGGAAGAGGGACAAGGATGAGTTCTCCCTTTGCAGAGGGAGTTTGCTCCCTCAGCTCCTAGAGGCCAGGAAGGAGCAGCCTCTCCTCCCAGGTTGCAGGGAGAGATTCCACAAGTGAGGCCAGATCAATGATAGTCTGAGGAACAACCTCAGCTTTGTGCCCAGGGATTTCTCGTAGCCCAAAGGGTGATGTCAGCTTTGTTTTCTCCTGCAGCTGTGGACCCCAGCATAGCTCACTCTGCCCGGGACAGTAAGTACAGTGCTTCTTCCATCTCAGTGGTCTCTTTAGGGTGGTGTTTCTCTTGCAGGATGGGGAAGGGTATGGAGAGAGGTGTTCTGCATGCAAGGCAGATCCCAGTGTGCTTCTTGGAGCTGGTTTGGGGTTGGACAGACTGTGGCACAGGCCTTGCTGTTACCCAGGAAGAGCCATCTGCCTTGGGATAGCCTGCAGGAATTATTCTCTGCATCCCAGGGAAAGGCAGGGCAAGGCTTCTTTGCCTTGTTAACTGTTCCCTACTCTCTGGGCAGACAGCTGCATGTTCTCCCTTCACGCCAAGGAAGGGGAGGTCACCAGTTTCACCACGCCGGGCTTCCCCAACAGCCCATACCCCAACAATGCCCTCTGCTACTGGGCATTGAGGGCAGATGCCAGTTCCAGCATCAGTCTCACCTTCAAGACCTTGGAGCTGGAGCCATGCAGAGATGACAGTGACTACATCAAGGTGTACAACTCTCTGAGCCCTGTGGAGCCCCACGCCTTGGTTAGGTGGGTGTTGCTGTATGGCACTAAGTCCAGGGTGATCCTGAGATGTCCTGCCCCTGCTCAGAGCTGAGCTGTGCTGCTTGAGGCTCCCTGTGCAGCTGTGCCTTACAAATTCTGTCCTTTGCTTCCTAGGCTTTGTGGGAATTATGCCCCATCCTACAACCTGACCTTCCTGTCCTCCCAGAACGTCATGCTAGTCACATTGGTTACCAACAAGGAGGGACGATTCCCTGGCTTTAAGGCTGAGTTCTTCCAGCTCCCAAAGATGAAAGGTGAGCAGAGGCCTTGGCCTGTTTTCCTATGTCTCCCTGCCATGGACAGCTGAACAGGGAGGTGGCTATGGCTGTGGTCAGTTTGTAATGGATGTTTTGAGGGGTGGAGCATCTGGAAACAGGTCACCTCTTGGCGCTTGCCTTGTCTATGGTGTTCTTGACTGTGGTAAGGATGTCCCCCAAAGAGGCAAAAATGAGAATTATGTTGGATTAGACATGCAGATTGATAGAAGCACCTAACTGATCTCCTGGGTTCTCTCAAGCCTTGGAGCAGAGCTGTTTCTCTCCAGAGAGTGACTTAACCATTAGAGACTGTTGCCGCTGCCTCCAATGACAGCCAGCTGAGGCTTGGAAAAACCACATCTAAATCTCTAATTTATTATTACCTTCCTGCTTGTTTTTAGCCTGCGGTGAGACCCTGAAGGGAGACAGTGGCACCTTCACAACTCCCTATTACCCAGCACACTACCCCCCAGACATGGACTGTGTCTGGAACATTGAGGTGAGATGGGCCCTCTCTTTCCCTTAACAAGTCTGTCAAATGACCCTAGTCATACAGGAAATGGTGCAATGGAGCTCACAGTAGCTGGGGCCCAGAGGCTCCAAGTCTGGCATGACTGAGGGAGCCTTTAGGAGCTGGGGGCAAAGACTGAAGAGGTTGCAAGAGGCCTGAACTCCAAAGAAGCCCATGAAAAATCCTGTAACTTTCACACAAGAAGGATGAGAGTGTGGGCTTTGGGACAGGCCAGTTACTGGCTGTTGACCAAAGATCTGGCTTCCACCCCTCTGTATGCCTGTTTCGCTGGGGATTCTGGAGCCAGGGTGACTCAGTGACTTTTATGAAGCTGTTTCTTTTCCTGCTGGAAAACTGACTTTCCCTTTTTAGTTATCTTCTGTCCTCCCCCAAGCACAACCCTCTTCCTGTGAAACTATTCCTTTTTCCTTGCTCGAGAAAGCAACATCCCACTGACTGCGCTTCCTTTTGCAGGTTCCCTCTACAAAGAATGTGAAGGTGCGTTTCAACATGTTCTTTGTGCTGGAGCCTGGGATCCCAGTCAGCTCTTGCACCAAAGACTATGTGCAGATCAACGGCACAAGGTGGGTGCTGGGTGGCTGAACCCATGGAGTGGCTTCATTTAGTTACACAAAACCTCGTGCTTTCCTTAATCTGCTGTGGGAACAAGTGTGCTTGTGCTGTCAGGGCTGGGAGGAGGCAGGAGGGTGCCCAGGACTGCCTCATGATGACTGGGGAGCCCCATACTAGGTTCTGTGGTGTGCTGCAGCTGAACTGCCCCCAGATGCTCTGGAGCGTCACAGCACACAGCTCATGTGTGGGAAGACAGGAACATCTGGGGTGGGTTTGCTTGAACAAGCAGCTCTCCATTCTCAGGGCACACATATCCTGTGATGCATTTCCAGATACATTCCCCAGCCTGATATAAGCTGGGTCAGCCAGAAAACAGTATCTCACAGGCAGGTGATCAATCTTGTTTCACAATGTTTTGGACAAGGGAGCTGACCGTGTCTCACAGAGAAGGTTTCAAAGTCAGCACCTGCCTCTGCAGTGCTGTTCATGTACATGATCCTACCTGCCCATGGTGAGATGGGATCCTGCAGGAGTCCAGTGTATCTGGGATCAGACACATCATGGGGCAGGCAGGGATGTGGAAGAACTTGTTCCCAGTCATTCCTAAAGTCACAAGCTGGTGTTTACAACTGGCCCAAACCTTCTGCCAGCAGCAGCAGAATTTGGATCCTGAGGCCCAGCAGTCTGTGCTGGGATCAGACCTGCTCCCTGCTCTGCTGCCCACTCAGTTCCCTGGGTGTGGAGGGAGATCGGGGATAGAAGGAGGTTTTCTTGATGCTGACCTCCAGCCCTTTGATTCCTCTTTGCTCTCTCCCTGCAGGTACTGTGGGGAGCGCTCCCAGTTTGTGGTGGCCAGTACCACCAACAAAATCGAGCTCCGGTTCCACTCGGACCAGTCCTACACAGACACAGGTTTCTCTGCGGAGTTCCTGTCCTACGACTCCAGTGACCGTGAGTTGAAACCCTGGGGCTGGGGTGGGGAAAGTAATTTCCCTGAGATGTGGAGCTGTCCCTCCTCTGTGTTTACACTGCCCTATAAACTGGGAAACAGCCTTTTCCAGGGGGATAGCAGCATGCCTTGCTTTCCTGAAAACCTCCTAGTCTTCCTGTTGTGTTCTGCTATAAGCAGGTATAGGAAACTCTGCAGAAGGGATGTACAGGGGACACCAAGAGGGCTCATGTATGATTTTGTCCCTTTCTCCCTCTCAGCCTGCCCTGGCAAGTTCACTTGCAATACTGGCCGCTGCATCGACAGGAGCATGCGCTGTGATGGGTGGCTGGACTGTGTGGACGGCAGTGATGAGAGGTCCTGCAGTAAGTCCAGCCTTGGCTTCTCTTTGGCACAGCATGGGAAAGGCCATGTTGCCCTGGGGTGGTTAGGCTTGTTCTGCGTAATGTGACTCAGTGCTGGCTGGAACCAGCACTGCTGCCTTCTTCCAGGCTGGAGTGAGACTCGGTGCAGAATTTGGGATCCCTTCTCAGCATAAGAGCTGTGGGCTCCTGCTAGTCCAGCCCTGTCCCAGTGTCATTGCCCTCTCTTTCCAGTTCTTCCCAGCTGGGAGTGTGTTTTTCTGTGTAATCCTGCTGGTTGTGGTTTTGTTGAGCTGAGTGGTGTGGAGGGACTCATTTCATTACCCAACTGGGCAGGCTTTGCAGAGATCATCTGGAAAATTCCTGGGACACATGGGAGTTGCTTCTTTGTGCAACAGGTTTTCCTCTTGGATTAGCAGAGCTGTCCTATAGTTAATGTTAGTCCAGAGTCTGCAGTTTATTAGAGAGGACGGGGTGCCCTGCTTTGGGAGGGGCAGTTTTCTGGGGAAGAATATGCTGCTGGTCCATAATCCAGGTTTCTCAGGTGCTTTCCCACTGCTTGCAGCAATTACTTTGCTTCAGTATTGCCTCTGGCTGTCCTGCTGTTGTGATGTCAGCTTCAGCCTCCACTGCCTCAGATATAACAGCTCCAAATGGCTTTGTTCTCCAGAAAAGTGGAATACTGTGATGTACTGAGTGTGTAATGTATTTATGTTCACGTGCACGGTCCCGAGCTGGTTGCTGTGGTTCCCAAGTGCTTGCACACCCACTGGGAGAGCTGCCATGGTGGCTGGGTTGCTGGTGACTCCACAGGTGCCTTTGCAGGCATCTCCTCTAATTTCTAGCATTGGAACAGCCTTCCCAGGGGAGTCACCATCCCTGGAGGTGTCCAGGGAATGACTGGACATGGTACTCAGTGCTCTGGTCTGGTTGACAAGGTGGTGATTTGTCTCAGGTAGGACTTGATGGTCTTGGAGGTCTTTTCCAACCTAAATGATCCTGTGATTCTTACTCTGCTCTTCTAGCCTGTACCGAGCAGCAGTTCAGGTGCCGGAACGGGTGGTGCAAGCCCAGGTTCTGGGTCTGTGACAACGTGAATGACTGCGGCGACAACAGCGATGAGCTACAGTGCAGTGAGTGACTCATCCTGCAGACACAAAGGACTGAGGGCTCACGCAGGCACACAGGGTGCAATGAGGGTGATGGAGGCTCGTGGGATGGAGAGAAGTGCTGTGCTGAAAATGAGCAGGCAAAAAAACCCAGGCATGATGAGTGCTCACCTGATACAGGTGAATGAGAGCTTAGAGGAAAGAAGGATGAGCAAGGTATAGGAATAGAAAGGGCTGGATAACTGAGTGATGGTCTGCAGTTTGGAGAAGAGATTGGAGACACAGTATTTTGGAACTGCAGAGGCTTTACGTGGGGAGGGGAGCTGGGCACAGCCGTATGCTGAGGTGCTGCAGGTTTCATGCCCAGCCCTCAGGAGCTGCTCTCTGTCCCCAGGCTGTTCAGATGACAGCTTCAAGTGCGACAACGGGAAGTGTATCCCCAGCACACAGAAATGTGATGGCAAGGACGACTGTGGGGACGGGAGCGATGAGGGCAGCTGCAGCACAGGTGAGGGTCGGCTGCGCTGCGGGGTGACTGACAGCAAACACAGCCTCTGATGGAATTCCTTGGGGCTGGGCACCCTCATGTGTGTGTTTGCATGAGGTGTAAATGCCCTGGGGTTGGGCAGAAGAGGTGAACTTGATGTGACCTCCCCAGAACTGGGGCTAACCCCTGTGCCTCCATCCTGCCTGCAGCAGGCCAGACCACAGTCCCCTGCAAGGAGTACACATACAAGTGCCGCAGTGGACACTGCATCAGCAAACAGAACCCCGAGTGTGATGGGGAGCAGGACTGTGAGGACCACTCTGATGAGGACAACTGCAGTGAGTGCCTGAGGAATAGGGGAGACATGGGATTCTGGGCTGGGTCTCTCAGAGAAACACCCCAGTGTGGCAGAGAGAGCCCCTGTGTGTTTCTGTGCAGGAACTTGATCTGGAAATAACCAAGCCACGTTCTTTAGTGGCCTGTGGGCTGTCTGCGTTATTCAGGAAGGCTTAGATGGGTAATACAGGGGCTTATCTCCCCTTTACAGAGTTGGCCAGTAAATGTTGTAGCTAATTTAGCATCTGTGCAGAGAACATCAGCTCTTCCTGACATATGTAAACAGGGTATTTGTGCTGTCAGATGCCCTGGAGGAACAAGAGGGGAGGCGTGGGATGGCAACAGGAGAAACCAAGCTCCCCTTCTCCTTCTCCTTCTCTGCCCTAGACTGTGGGCTCCGCTCCTACGTCAGGAAGTCACGGATTGTTGGTGGGCAGAACTCGGACGTGGGAGAGTGGCCGTGGCAGGTCAGCCTGCACGTCAAGGGCCAGGGCCACATCTGTGGGGCCTCGCTGGTGTCAGCAAGCTGGCTGGTGTCGGCAGCACACTGCTTCCTGCCATTGCAAGGCATCAGGTACCGGCCTCACGTCCCTGTGCTTCTAGGTATTTCACAGAATCACAGAATAAACTGAGTTGGAAGAAACCTTCAAGGATCACCAAGTCCAGCTCCTGTCCCTGCACAGCACCATCCCCAAGAGTCACACCATGTGCTCAACAGTATCATCCAAATACTTCTTGAGCTCGGTCAGGCTTGAGGCTGTGGCCATTGCCCTGGGGATTCTGTTCCAGTACCTGATAACCCTCTGGGGAAGAGAACCTTTTCCTGATACCCAACTTAAACCCCACCGACACAATTTCAGGCTATTCCCTCTGGTCCTGTCAGTGGGCCCACAGAACAGATATCAGAGTCTGCCCCTCTTCTCTCCCTCACAAGAAAGTTGTAACTGCAATGATGTCTCCCCTCAGTCTCCTCTTCTCCAGGCTAAACAGACCAAGTGCTCTCAGCTGCTCCTTAAACGGCTTCCCCTCAAGGCCCTTCACCATCTTCATTGCCCTTCTTTGGAAGCTCTCTAATAGTTTAATATTATTCTTATATTGTGGTGACCAAAACCACAATATTTCAACACTGACGCTGAGAGGCATTCCTCAAGGAAACTGTTTAAGGTAGTGAGTGGTGCTGTCTCCAAGATGAGGTCTCACCCTGTGTTTCATGGCCCCCATGCAGGTACTCAGATCCCAGCTTGTGGACAGCCTACCTGGGGCTGACTGACCAAGGTGACCGCAGCAGCCCCAATGTGCAAACCCGCAAAATCAAGCGTATCATCTCCCACCCCTTCTTCAATGACTACACCTATGACTACGACATCGCTGTGCTGGAGCTGCAGAGCCCTGTCACCTTCACAGCCGTCGTCCAGCCCATTTGCCTTCCCGATGCCACCCACAACTTCCCTGTGGGCAAGGACCTGTGGGTGACTGGATGGGGAGCAACTGCAGAAGGAGGTGAGCACTGGCATGTGATTTTGTGCTGCATTGATGTATTTTAAACAGGCTCCTAGGAGAAGCTATGGCTGCCACATCCCTGGAAGCATTTAAGGCCATGTTGGACAGGGCTTGGAGCAGCCTGGTCTAGTGGAAAGTGTCCCTACCTGTGGCAGGGGGTGGAACAAGACAGGCTTTAGTTCTGTTCAAATTCAAACCATTCTGGGATTCTACACGTCTATGATTTCTGTGTTTCTTGAGGGGAAAAAACGGGAAGCTGCTTAAAAATGTATATTTTTACTTAAGATGCTCCTCCATCTTGGCAGGCACAGGAGCCTCTATCCTGCAGAAGGCAGAGATCCGGCTCATCAACCAGACTGTGTGTAACCAGCTCCTGACAGACCAGCTGACACCACGCATGATGTGTGTGGGAATCCTGACCGGTGGTGTGGATGCCTGCCAGGTAAGGCAGCACCTGGATTTAGTGTTGGTTATTGGTTATTAGGCAGGGAGAGAGGCCTTTATTCAGCCCTGCTCATTCTGGTACTTCCACTTATATTTACATTTTTAACGTAAAACAAATCTGTGGGAATTCTGGATTCAGACAATGAACAGATTACAATGGGAACCAGCAGCAAGTTGTGTTGATGCATGACTTACAACTCAAAAACTACAGCCCAAAACCAAAGGATTTAGACTCCATCTCAGCAGACAGAAGATACAGCCTTATTCCAACTTTTGGCTATTATTCAGAGTCTTAGCAGAGTCTTGGTTGAGCCAGGCTGCTTGACTGGTATTTTATAGCTCTTTGTTCTGGCACTGTGTCTTTTATTGCCATGCTTAAATAGTTGTTACAGGGAATGGCCAAAAAATTGTAATGACAGCTGACTTAGGGATTTACTGATTGATTATTTCTTTCTCAGTTTCTGTGATTGACTTTAACACTGTGCATGAGAGTGATCTATGAGGTTGGTGCTTATGCTCCTGTGTGGTTCTGTGCAGGGAGACTCTGGGGGGCCCCTGGTCAGTGTGGAGCCCAGTAGTCGGATGTTCCTGGCTGGCGTGGTGAGCTGGGGCGATGGCTGTGCCCAGAGGAACAAACCTGGGGTGTACAGCCGGCTCACAAGCCTGCGAGACTGGATCCAGGAGCACACAGGCCTCTAGGGATGGATCCCTGCCTGGAGACCTCTTGGGCAGTGCTGGCTGAAGACACTTGGCAGTGCCAGCCATGCACAGCCTCTACTGTGAACTTGAACCCTCCCTCTACCTCGCTGCGAGCGCCTGGGACTCCATGTGCAACCAGAGCTGATGGTTTGGTTTAGCCCTTAGTCTGAGAAATCCATGTTTGGAGAAGTTTCCCTTGGGGAGGGTAAACTAGTGCAGTTGCCATGAATAATTGGAATGAGCCATCATTCAAGATTACATATAGCAATAAACTTTAAAAAAATCGAATTTAAAAAAAGACAGTTTGTGTTTAGAGGCAAACTTTATTGGACAAGTTCAAAAACAAGGTTTCAGCATATATTCTAAGTCGTGCATTTGTTTTCAAACAGCCATCCATACCCTTTCTCTGGTGTTCAGCCATGGTGGGGGTAAAGGAAGGTCTTACCATAGTTTCAGGGGGATTCCCTTTGGGATCCGTCCTTTGTCCCACACTGTGATCTCCTCCTTCTATCCTCTGTCCAGCTCTGCTTCTGGCATGACCAAGTCCAGGACTGGGGGCCTGAAAGAGAGATGTTGGACTGAAACACCACCACTCATCCCAAGGGAAGCCATGGGCAGAGTTCAAAGCCATCACTCATCCCAGAGAAAGCCATGGGCAGGGCTCAAACACTATCACTCACTGTGAGGGAAGCCACAGGCAGAGCTGCTGGCACATGTGGAGATCCAGAGCCATTGGCATCACTGCATTGTGCCTTAACATCTCACTGAGCTCAGCTGATGCAGCTTCTGCTGAGCCCCAGGTGCCTGGAATCACTGTGAAGAGCACAAGGGCTGCACTGAATTCTTCCCGGAGTGCTCCCCACAAGGACAACATCAGTCAGCTGTGCACACCAGCCTTACATCTATCTGACTTCTGTAAAGAAAAATGTGACTTGTGAATGTGCTGATCTTCCTTTTTCCTCTGTAGTCTGTTCCTGCCCCAGCAAAGCACACTCCAGCTTAGTCCCTTCCTTACCTGTAAATACATTGTTTTGTAAAACTCTCAGAACTGAGATGCTGCAATAAACTGGGATATTTTCTAATATTGTGGATCTGTGGTTCTTCCTGAGCTTCTGTGTAAGTGTTCCTGAAAGAAACCTACAGCACAGACCCCCAGTGCTAAGGGAGAAGCTGAGCCTCTCCCAGTAAAACATTTCACTGCTGTTATGCACAGCAGTGCCACTGTGGTGGAGAGACATGTAGGGTCGGGGGAGAAATCTTCACAAGAAACAGCTGTAAAGGCTCATAGGAGGATGGTTTGTGCCTTAGCCCTCCCTGCAGAGTTAAGGAACATTCTGAGATCTGTGCTTACACAAAGCTACAGCAACACAAAAGGAAGCATTTACTGTGGTCATTCTCTTTCCCGCAGGCAGCATCAGCAGCACTTTTGCAGCATTGAGCAAATAAAAGTACAAATGTTTTCATTCCAGTGTCCCACAGTTTGCAGTTAAGCTCTCCAGACACATGGCCTAAAATCTTCCCTAAACATGAGTTGTTACGGATGATGGTCCCCAGAAGATGCCTGGAATAACAAGATGCAAAAGGATAAAACAGTTAATGAGAAGAGCCCAGCATTTGGGCCCCAGCACCTGCACCCAGGGGAACTGCAGTGGGCTGTTCCATCTCCTGAACACCAGATCCAGGGTCTGCTCTCTCTCTTGTGCCCACATGCAGTTTGGGGCTCCTGCCACAAGCAGCAGGATCATGGCCAAGCAAGAAGAGAGCAGAAGAGGATTTTCCAAGTCGAAATTTGAAACTTGTGCAACCAAATCCACAGAGAAGTGTGTTCAGACAGGTTTTGTTTTACTGAGGACAGTGTCGCCTACCACAACACCTTTCTTCCCACAAAAGCCTCATTCCACAGTCACTTCCCTATGTCCAAGTACAAAGAGAGAGACGGCCCATTAACTGGCCACCAAAGGTCCACTTGTCAGCAGGCCACCATGTAAAACCTCAGTTCCTGCTCCTTCATAATGATTACAAATGAATTAATAAAAATGCAAGAAATAAAAACAAACCCCAGGTCCCTGAGCTCCAACCCCACCAGGTGTCCCTCTTGGCCAAAGCACAAGGACTCCTGAAACAGCACTGCCAGGAAGGAGGTTTGGGAAGTGGGAAGGGACAGCCTGCAAGTCCCAGATTCCTCTGCTGAAATCCAGAGGAAAGGAAGCCCAACAGGAGAAAGCAAGAATGAATGGGCAAGGAAGGGAAACAAGTGTAGGCAAGATGGAGAATTAAGCCAGGCAGCTCAGAGCAACTGGCCTTATGTGCAGTGTGCCCAGGTGGGTTTCTGTGGGGAAGAGCAGTTCTGAATCACCCTGAAAAGTCTTATCCCTTTGGAAAAAGTTCAAGAGTTTGCTGAGAGCCACCAGTCCACTTGAGTTTTATTCCCTCATCAGTCTATCAGCAACTCCCTGGATTTCCCCCCTATGCCTCAGCACTCAGGCATCAGAAAAAAGTCCTTTACTTGTTTTATGTGAAAAGAAACCCCTTGTCAGACTCCAAAATCTGTGTTTCATGTTGATGCAGCACATTTTTTATAACTCAGGATTCTAGCAAAACAAACCGGCCCAAATTTGTGCTCAGTTCTGTTCAGGGCAAAATATCATTGAACTGGGAATGGGAAATTCAAGAGTCTCATCAAATGATGGCAATGCCAGGGTTTTATGTAATCCAGCAACAGCTCAGGCTTGCCCCCCTGCACAAAATACAAGGGGCTGACATTTTTGTCTCATTGCACCAATCTCCTTAGAAACTGTGAGAAAAGTAGAGATCAGGGAGCCAAATAAATTAATCAGGGGAAACCTCAGCCTAGGAGCACAAAGAAAGGGTCAGGGAAGAGGGAGTCCAGAGTGTTATGTGCACTGGAATACTTGTGTGGAAGGAAAGGTTGCATTGCCTGAAAGTGAACCCAGGCAAGGCTGCCTTGAGGCCAGCTCCTGAGGGGGAACAGCTGACTTACAGAAGGCAAGCCATGAGAAAAACATGTGTCCAGGAGGAATTACAGCTGATGAATCAAAGGAAAAAATCCTACATGATTGATTGGAGAGCCTTTCACACCCCCTAGCTAGGGCAGCCCAGATGCTCCCATGAGTGTGGGCAGTGACAAGTCCAGGCTGGGGGGTTGCCCCTGCACCCTGACCTGCACAGACCGTCCTGCTTCACCCTTCTCTTTTGGATGCCTGTCCTGGCTTGTAAAATAAGCATGTATTCTATTTTTGCCATCTGTTGGGGCTTAGGCAGTTTTTTCTTATCTCTTTCAAGAACAATGACACTGCCAGGAAGACAATGTCCTGCTAATGGGCTATTGAATTACTCGCTGTGGTTGGTAAGATTAGTTACATCATCCCATTGGGAGATGCTCCACCCAGAGGGAGGAGCCAAGCATCCCTGCCACCATAAAACAAGCATTTCTGAGACCACAGACAGCCTTCTTCGCTGGATTTCCCAGAGGAATCAGGAACCGAGGCCCAGCTGCTCCTTCGCCGCATTTTCAGAAAGGATCTACCCCCTTCTGCAGATCGCCGCTCCAGGAGGAGCAGCCACCATCTGGCAGGACTACTATCAACACCCTGACTTCTCAGGGTGTCAGGTTTTTCTCACTCTGCCAGTGGTTGTTTTGCTTGTGCTAAATTACATTGTTATTTAGGTTTTTTTTCTTCCTAGTAAAAAACTGTTATTCCCATTCCCATATCTTTGCCTGAGAGCCCTTTTAATTCTGAAATTGCGATAATTCGGAAGGAGGGGGTTTACCTTTTCCATTTCACAGAAGGCTTTTGCCTTCCTTCACAGCCTCCTGTCTTTTCAAACCAAGACAATGCCACAGGCTACTCCACGCAGCTCCACACCCACAGCAGTCTTGGGTGCTTAAAAGGTCCTCTTGGCATCAGAGAAGATTGGCTCTCTTCCTGCTTGACTAATTCCCACTTCCCTGCTTCCTGGCATTCTTGGCTGACCCCAAGCATCAATTCTCACTGTGAGTCCCTAGTTCCTCCATTCTCTTGTGGCCCTTACACCAGCAGATCTCCTTAGTGCTCCCAAGACCAGCACTCACTACCATCCTGGATTGTGTTGTCCTCACATCCATCAGCAGATCTTGCTCACTCCTGCAGCTGAGCACGCAAAGTTTAGAGGAGCCTTCACTTCCTTATCCAGCACAGGCCTCCAGCCAGTCCAGTGGAGATGGGGAGCCTCCATGTTGCCTGATAAATGCTAAAGAGGGGGAAAAAAACCAAAACCTGTACAGGCATTTTTGGGACCTGTGTTATCTGGGAGACCAGAGCCTTTTGCACAGACACCTGTGCCTGCTGACGAGTACAACAGCAGCTCACACCAGTAACAGTGGCCCGTCCCCTCTACTTATGAGCTCTGAAGAAATCAAGTACCTAAAACCCAAACCAGCTGTACAGTATCCAGCATCTCTCACAAACCAGCTGCCTCAGGTTCTCACCTTCTTCCTCCAAACCATTTTAGGGCTTGCAAGCAAGAAAGCAACACATTATCTTTGTGTGTTATTGCCCACAGTCCCACCCATACCAGCAGGAGAATCGCTTCACATCCTACTATCTGCTGCTGATTTGTTTTTCTATGCATATTCCCCAGTTTGCTGATGGGGAGATGAGCAGGGGGAAAAAAAGGAAAAGTTAAACCCAGAACAGCAGCTAGAACTGTAAGTGGACTGTCTCTGTGACATCCTTCAATAGTAATCACTGGGCAGATTCTGCCTCTCAGTTACTCAGACTCTTACCAGGGCTAAAGGCTCACTAATTGCTAAATGACTCAGCTCCACTTCATTTTTCTGCCCAATGACTCCAGCCTAGATTCTGCTTCTAAACTGGGGCTACACAGCCTGCAAGGGCAGGTCCCCTCAGGCCCAGATCCTGGAGTCACTGGGCGAACAGGCTCCCACCTCCAAAGTGCTGCAGCATCATCCCAATAGTCAGTGAGAAACACCTTTTCTCCCTTCTAGCCCTTGGGAGGCATCAAGTAGCCACTATTTACAGCCATGGCAGCTGCCAGAATTCCCATAAAGCGCATGATCCAATACATTGCCAGCAAATATCGGGTGCAGTTGATAGATAACTCGGCAGAAACCCAAGCCTGAGGGAGCAGAGGGGAGGATCAACCCAGGTTTGGGAGCATGGACAAAATTGCAGCAAGAGAACTCCAGGGAAGCAAATTTGTAGCATCTTCCACTCAATGTGGAGCAGACAAACAAACCACTTGCATGACAAAGCTGAGTTTGCACCTAATCCAGCACTTTCCCTCCCAGGGTTTACAGCAAGGGACAGATGTGACTGTAGCAATTCCTATAAATCACTGTCACCCACAGGGAACATTAAATGTTTGGGCTGAGACAGCTCTTACTATCACACCAGCTATCAGATGGCTCAGCTGGCCAGGAGAGCAGTTCCGGCTTTCTCCCAGGAGATGGGAGTCCTTCACTATACATCAGTGACACCACAATCAGGAATGTTCAGTAAATTCCTGTTTTCAAGCACACAAAGCTGGTCTCAGGTCCATGTTAAACCTAACAGCGAGTTCCTCTACATAAACAGTATAAGGAGTTTTCCTCTGACATTGACCCAAAATACAACCCCATTACCAAGAAAATACCAAACACTCAAGAGAAGCCCAGAGAAACAACTCTGGGACAAGGCTAAGTGGGAGCATCTAAGTGCTACAAACTTCAGGGCTGGCAAGTGCCTCCTCTGGAATTAATTTTTCCTGAATACTTCACCTCAGCAGAGATCTCCAGTGATCCCCCTGGCAGAAGAGCTGACTACAGACATGGCACACAGGGATAGGAACAAGCAAGAGAGGTTTTGTGATATGGCGAATGGACCGGCAGCCTATCTTCAGCAGGAAATACAGGGAGCAGGCAACATTGCAGGGAGCAGCAGCCACCTGATAAAGCCTTTCACACCTGCTGTATTTACATCAAGAAGGATGACAGCTTCTTTAGGAACACATGGAGTTTCCAAAGATTGTTGCCTTGGAAACTGCAGTAGGTGCAATGCTGCCAGATGTCTGGTCTCACACCACAGCAGGCACTTGCCAGAGGGATGATCTCAGATCTTGGAAGACAGAGGGAAGCTGTGCAGGGATGGGGTGAGTCAGGCTGCAGAGGCTGGTTCTCTGTTACCTTTGGTTGCGCTCTTGGGCTTTGCCCTCCCCCTGCCACAGACAGAGCACTGAAAACTTCTCCCCAAGGAAGCAGCAGTTCCTCCCTGTGCACACAGAGGTTGGCAGGACAGGTGTGTGATGTGAGGCTGTGAGGAAGCATCAAGTAACCTCCCTCCGCTCCCCTGGCAGAAGTGCAAGGGCAACAACACCCTTCCCTGTGCCTGCTCAATCCTTGTTCTCTACCAAGTTTGAAGATCCCACTGCTCATTTCAGATAGTCCATGAACCAGCTTACCAAGCAATTCAACAAAAAAACCCAGAGCTTCCCATTGAAATAAATGGGCAGGAGATCTTTCTCCTTTTTAATGCCTTTATTAAGAAGAATCAGCTCAGGTGGGGAGAAATCAACGGGTTGCGCCCACACCGCCGTTGCTCCGAGGCGTGGCACGAAGGAGGAAGATGATGCAGCTTTGTCCGCTGGTCTGCAGACAGAGCTGGGGACTCTGTCCTCACGGGAGAGTCGTAGAGTCCTAGCTTGTTTGTTTAAAAACCCGGGGGGTCTCTTTAATCAGTATCTTTTCAGGTTAGGGTGAGAAACAAAAAGGTCCAAGCAGGTACGGGATTATGCTCCCATCCTTAGACGTCACTTAAGTCACTTGTTGGCTCATGATTTTAGGGGTTTTTCTTGTAAAAACTGTAAAACTGTAAAAACCCAGGGTGCAATGCATTTCTCATTTGCATGCTGGCTCTGGTGTCACTGCCCATTCTCTTTACCTTGGAGGGTCTTTCTTGGTGTCTTCTTGGCAAGCGGCCAGCATCACAGGAACAATAGTTAATCACCGGCCATTAACAGGTAATTAAGAACTTTTTCTTTGGCAGTGAAACCAAAGAAGTCTGACCGGTCTAACTTGTTTTTTTTAACTCTGAAACTTAAAAAAATACAACTTTCTATTCATAACACCCATCCCATGATGTATCACTGTTGGGGGTTGAGATTTTTGGGTTTTTTCATTCCTTTTCTGTCCTTGTTACTTGTGGAATTTTTTTCCCTCTGAGTTGCCAAGAAGCACTGATGGCTGGGTGATGAGAGGGAAAGGGAACTCAAACTCTTCTAGTTTTTTTTTGAGTTTTTCTCGGAGGTGGGGGACAAAGATATGGCGAGAATGGGAGGCACGTAAAAAAGCGGGGTTGGGGGGCAGCCTTGCTCTCTCTTGCTCTTTGGTGCCAGAGGAGGATGGCCAAGCTGTCGCTTACTGCAAGGAGACTTCACCAGCACCGCTGGAGCTCAGCCCTGAGGGACTGATCACCATCTGCTCATGTGCCTGGGAATCCTGAACTTTGTCTCTCCCTGCCCTGCTCAGAGCCAGGCCCTCACTGCCCTGCCCCTGCTGTTTTCTTTGGTGCTGCTTTGGTTTCTCCACGCTGTAATCCGCACCCAGCTCCTTTGCTGGCAAGTCTCCACAGTTCCAGCTACCTCAAAACTTCTGATACACCTCGCCTATGAGCCTGGGAGTTTTGCTCATTCCTGCCGGCTGTGATGGTAACTGCACCAAAGGGGGAAGTGCCTGCAGTCAAGAAGACTGTAATCAAGAAGACGGGTCCCTGGTTCTGTTTGTTGTTAATGCCATAGTTGTAGTTTTGTTTGCCTTGTTATACATATAGTAAAGAACTGTTATTCCTATTCCCATATCTTTGCCTGCAAGCCCCTTAATTTCAAACTTACAGTAATTTGAAGGGACGGGAGTTACATTCTCCATTCCAAGGGAGGCTTCTGCCTTCCTTAGCAGACACCTGCTAAGGTGTCTTTCAAACCAAGATAATTATCCTACCACAGACCTCTTAACCACTATCAGCTTTCCATCCTGTCCTAGATATTTCCGTAATTCTCAGTGGTGGACATTGGATTTGCTTCTAGTTTTGTTCCCTCCATGGCTACGCTTTAGAATTTAATTCTCCCTTCTTGTGTTGTCATTAAAGCCGAAGATCACGGACAAGGATTCTCTAACTAGTCTAAGTTAAAACATTTATTAATACCAGCAGGAAGCATGGGAGTCATCCCCAAAAGGCATGACCACACCAAGGTTCTTTGTCCTCTATTTATTTCCTGAGATCTTACATACAATACATATGCATAACCCCAGCACCTCCCATCCTCGATCTGTATTAAAATGAGTTTATTAGTCCTTCATGCATGTGCAATTCTTCTCTTGAATTGGGTCAGTGGTCTTGAATTGGGTTAGTGGTCCCAGGAATGAAGTCAGGAATGTCTTTATCAGGTCTGTGTGTCCCTCTGACATGATCCAAGGTCCCCTGCTTAGTGATTGATTGACATGAAGCCCAGGTGCTAACCATTGTTCTACTGGTTTCAATATGTTCTTATAACGGTTCACTGACTCCACTTCCTCCTACAAACAAACTCATAATAGCAAACAATATAACAATCAGCTCTAGCTTAAGCATCTAATAATCATTAACCTATTGCCTACCTATCTAAATTATATCCTGATCAGTATGAATTCCTTCTAAACCTCAGCTGAAATCTTTTCAAAATCATGCTTCAGTGCGGGATACATTTGAGAGTATCCAAGGTCTGATCCCACTCATCTTTCATGGAAGATGGCTTTATCCTGTTACGACTGATCTATTTTGCAGATGATATTTTAATAATTACTTCAGCATTACAGTCAAGCTACTGGTTATGCAGCATTGGCAGCACAGACAGGGTAACAGAGAAAGCAACCCTTGGGAAAATCTTCAGCTTTTTAAGAAAATTCAAGCTTCTTGACTCAGTTCTAGGCACAAGCAAAACCTAAAATAAAACCAGCAATTGCCACATCTAGTTGATCTTGTAGTTCAACATTTCAGCTGAAAAAGTCATCACTGAAGGAATGCTTATATTCCACAGGTTAAAACCTTCCCCTATCCTTTAGGTCCTAAGACCTCAGTGCTCACACTTGTCAGCCTTAAAGTCACTATGACATTCTCCTTTCAGGCCTTTTTATTCAGAACATGAACCAAAGTAACCCAGAAAGGGTTAACCAGTACTCAAGTACTTCATTTGATTAGCATCAACCCCTTGTAGCCCTTTTCTGACCACTCTTCCAGTTCAAGGCTGGAATCAAGGAGCAGAACACATCAGGCAGAGACTTAGGAAAGAATCTCATGGTGAGCAGTCTGACAGGCTCCCAAGAGAAACAATGAAAACCCTGTGATTGAGTCACTGAACACTGAAGCCAGTACAGGAAAATTTAGTGGAGGGAACAAGCTTTCCCCCAAAGGAGGAAATTGACAATTGGAAAGAGCTGAGACCATTCCATCTCCAAATTTTGTTGTTCCAGAAGTTTGCCGAGCTGATGGCTTACACAGCAAAGAACAGGTAAGGCAGATGACAAACAGTTGCTATCAAACATGCCAGAGTGAGTCAACCCCACCAACACAGCCTTTGGGCCCTGGGCTGTGAGGTCTGCACTGAGGTGAGGTGAGAAACAGCCTCCAGCAAGAAAAGCATCACGAGGATCTTCAGGAAGACCCACAGCCCATAGCGCAGCCAGGACAACACAGCACCACAAGGTTACAACAGCCACCTTGGTGGCCTTTAGCTTTGGCTGATTAAATCTCCAAGCTCAAACACTTCAGGCAGAAGTTATTTCACAAGAAATTTACACTTCACATAATGAAAGTGTGATGTTCATGTGTTCTCAGGCAAGTTCTTCCAGTTATTTACTAAGTCTGAAACCTCAAAAAAACTCTCCTAATAGTTTAGGAAACTGCCCCAGTACCTCTGCACTTCTGGTCTGGTTGTTGTTTGGGAGCCACTTTCTTCAGAAACACCCTTACCTGAGCTGGGATGAGGAAGAAAAGCTAGAAGAAACTCATTCCTTGAGTAATGTCAGCCTTGGTGCTTTCTTTAGGAGACGACTGTACTTTAGGAGACGACTAAGGCCTGTACAAAAATAGATAGATCATTAGTTTCCTCACAAATCCCAGTACACACAAGATAACTTGAATGCATGGTTCATCCATTAGACCCACCCTAGCTGCTGCATTCTCCAGCATGCTGGCAGATAAACACAGAGAAAGAACAACCTTCTGAGCCCTCCTGGATGGCTGGAAGGCAGCAATTGTCCATGCAGAGACACCTGGCCTGAACAGAGGCTTGGTAGACGAGCTGGGAGGTCTGTTACTCTTGTCACTGGAGAAGAGAGCCTGCCTGCCTGGTAAAACAAGGTATTTGCATAATGAAGAATTCTGATTTCAAGAAAATTTACAGCCTATCCTGGGGTATAAGATGTGGTTTGGGGGGTCTTTATTCTATTTCCCATCTGTTAGAGATGGGGCAGTTGTCTTCTGTTATTTGGGCAGTTTACTATCTCTTCCACAACCAATCCTCCCTCCGGGGAGGTATCTTCTGTTAATGGACCATTTAAGTCTCACTGCGTGACTGATAAAAATTACATCATCCCATTGTGAGATGCTCCACCCAGGGGGAGAAGCCAAGTATTCCTACCTGGATACAATCTGAGATTTGGAACACCAGAAGCATCCTTTTCCCACTGGATTCCCAGAGAAAGACCAGGCCGATCTACACCACCACTGGACTTTCAGAGGAAAACTACACCCTTCTACAGGATCAGTGCTTCAACGGAACCACATCTATCACTCCAGCAGGACTGCAGCCACCATTTAATGGGACTGCTACCAACACCCTGACCCACAGGGTGTCAGGTCGTATTCTCACTCTGGCAGTGTTGTTTTGTATTGCTGCATTTTTTAATTTTAATTTTAATTTTCTTCCCTAATAAAGAACTGTTATTCTGACTCCTATATCTTGGCCTAAAAGCCCCTTAATTTCAAAATTATAATAATTTGTAGGGAGGGAGTTTACATTTCCCATTTCAGGGGAGGCTCCTGTCTTCCTTAACAGATACCTGTCTTTTCAAATCAAGATACAGCCTTAGTAAATAAACAGGCTTAGGGCTGTTTGAACAGTCAAATATGACAGCCCTGGGCAAGCACATGTAAGAACATGTGCTTGGAGGAGTGGCAACAGATAGCAGAAGACATAAAGTACAATTCAAAAAACTTCTCATCAGTAATGGAGAAGCTGTTCTATGGGAAGAGATAGAATGGAGTTGAGCTGCAGGCTATGGCATGACCAGAACAACCTTTTCTCACCTGCTTAGTGGGGGTACTGTTGAATGGCACACAAAGTATACACAAAGAAACACAAAATATTGTCAAAATACGATACTCTTCCCAGAACAATTGTAATACCACAACCCCCTTTATGGAACCATGGGATCTTTGAAATGATAATTTACCTGTGCTTCACTTGAACCCCAAGAGTTGGAGATTTTAAGGACATTATCAGCAGAAGGATGTGTATTTTTAAATTATACATTAGGACATGATATGTGGGACTGAATCGGAACAGAAAAGCAAAATGTTACCTCTGATAGTTTCTGAATTAAATAGATTGGCATGCTTTGTATCAAAATGAGTAAATAACACTTCCTTAATTTTGAGTGCTTTAGCTATAGTTGTAAATAGTGTGCAGCATGCTTGCAAAATCCTGCTGCCATTGATTTTCTTTTGTTAGCTCATGGACATGGTTGCGAAGAGTTTGATGGCATGTGTTATATGGAGGATTTTCTGGGACATATGACTGGCTGGAAGGGTTAGGTTTATCAAGCTGGGAGAAGAGCCTCATTCAAACTAGGCTTATTATTTTTTGTATTATAATTATTTCACTCATTGTACCCTTTTTTTTTTTATCCTATCCTCTGCAGAGGAGGATAAACTCTGCCTTTGTAGTTGAAAAACAAAAAGGTGGATCTGCGACAGCTAACAGCTGGCCTGAAGGCATCCCAGTGTCACGATCCGGGGTCTTGATGGTTCATTAACTGGTCTCAGAGTGCAAAAAACAACACGAAGAGGATTTCAGTATTAATCAAAACATATGCACCTTTATTGTGTGCCCACAGCAAATGTGATAGAGGGATTAGAAAAGGAGTTAAAGGATAGGGAGAGAGAGAGAGGAAGAGGGGAAATGGGTTTAGCTACTAGACATAGAGATTAAATCCTTGTGGACCAGCCAATAGATCTGTCTTGTCACGTCGGGAATAATCTCAAAAGGAGGAAAGGAGGAGTGGAAAGGCTTAACTGCAAGGAACAGATGCTGGCCAATCTTTGGCAAGCATGTGTGCAGACAGCTATTGGACAGTGAACTGGGTGGCAACAAGTTACTAGCCAATTTGGATCAAACACATTACTTTTGAAAACCATGTAAATATGAGCTGTGAACAATAAAGACTTGAACCCTTGAGTGTCATGTCTATCTTTACTGTGACATTCTTCCCCTCTAAAAAACTACACCTCATCCCAATCTCTCAAACAGATCTCATTCACCCTTCTACCCACATATCCATGCCACAAATCTAGGACTTTAACATGAAAGGGTTATCACATCACCTTTCACCATATGCCTTTTTCACTTCTGGATCCAACTTGCTGCAGATGAGTTCACTCCAATTTCACTCCAATCTCACCCTAAATGTTAAAGTAAAAATTAATCAAGCCAGCTCTGGACCCAGAAGGACAGGAGAGCAAACTACAAATCCACTGCAGGTAAAGCTGCAATGGAACCAGAGAGTCTAAATTGAGAGGCACTAAATGGGTCATCTTTATTGTGGGAACTTAGTACATCACTCCGGATGTCCAGAGCTACTGAGACAACCCTTGGGGAGCTCGGAGGTCCTGGAATGTTGCCAAAAGTACCTGGGTAGCTGGTGGCTTGACTTCGATCCTTCTAAAGAAATGACACCTGAATGTGAGGAAATGAGAGAATTTCAAGCTTGAATGGTGAGGGGATGATATTCACTTGATAAAACTTAAATTATAATGCACTGTAGAGGGGGGTTTTTATATGTTGTACAGGGGGGTTTGGAATTCTGTACATGGGGGTCGGGATCCCCAAGATGGAGGAATTTGGGCATGCCCTGTCCTTCTTCTTTCTTCTCCTTGGCATCCATGTTCAGGATGATGTTGGCACGTGTGGATTGGTTCATAGTGAAAGTGCACTTGCCAACAAGGGCGAAAAGTATTGGAAATTGAAGGTAAATATCTTATACGTAGTTTTCACTATAAAAGAGACAACCGCCCCGTGGGCGGGAGAGAGTGCCCTTGGCTGTCTTGCTGATCAGACCTTGGCTGGACAGACAGAAAAACTTTGTAGATAAGGAACAATAAACTCAACTGAAGACCAAAAGCAAGAGTCCAGACTCCTTCTTCGAAAGCGCGGCCTGCCCAGAACCACCTTTTCCCGTGCTGGGGCAGAGACAAGTGATAGCCGACCCCTGCACTTTATGTGTTTTCAGAACAATGTTTCCAGTATTGCAACATGGTTATTTGTGCCTAGATTTAGTCAACCAGTGCAGCAAGCCCTTGCCACTAAGAGTCATAATGGCAAGTGTGGCAACAAGTGCCAAAGGGGTGAGTGGGCAAGTAGGGAAAGAGAGTGATGTCCTAACTGCCAGTGAGATGACACTCTTTGATATTAAACAGATAGCAAAGCTGCTTTTCCAGTTCAATATATGATGTTCGAGTCCACCTGGCGGTGATATGTAGATGATCAAGGGCTGCGCAAGCTAGAAGTACTGCAGCAAGATCCACGCTTCGGGGCTGGGGTTTCTCATCTTATGGGACTGCATCCCATTGACAACCCACAGCTGCAGGTGTGTTTGCATCCTTTAATTTTAGTGCAAGCAAGAGACTTGGGAATGCAGGCCCTACTTAAAGTGGCAGACATGGTAACACCAACCCAGAGGTATTCCACAATCAAACAGGGTCCCAATGAGCTGTACCTCCAGTTTATAGAATGCTTATGAGATGCCATGGAAAAACAAATAGTAAACAATGATGCAAGAAGTCAATATTATAATTGGCTCAAGATAATGAAAATGTGGCATGCAAAAGGGCTATAGATTTGCTAGCAAAAGAAAATCCATCCTTGAATGAACTAATTGATGCACGTGCTAAAGTTAGGACTGAATCACATAGTATGGCTTTGTTAGCTGATTCTTTTAAGTTAACACTCCAGTGTTAGCTGTGTGCAACGAGGTCATGTGAAAGCACACTGTCCCCATTAGTCTAACCCACAGAGGACATATCAAAAGCAGAGAATTGGAGCTATAATAGGAAGCTGTAACCAATGTGGGAAGCCCAGTCATCTGGCCAAGCAGTGCAGGTCCAAGTTTCATCTTAATGGACAGCTTCTCAATGAGCAGGGAAACGGGAGCAGGAGAGCAATGGGAAAGTGCACGCAGATACAAGCATCTTCCCATCCCCCAGTGCGAGCCTATGCAACCAGCTCACAGGAAGAATGAGAAAGGCTACAGGTATGGATGTTTCCATCCCCACCACAATAATCATAAGCTCATTGCAGATGCATAAAGTTTCTCTTGAGGTCTGTGGACCTGTAGGGAAGGGATTAAGTACTCTGTTGTTAGGAAGATCAAGTGCAACATTACAAGGTATTTTTGTTCATCTTGGTGTCACAGACACTGATTACACAGGGCAGATATGTGCCATGGTGTCAATGCTTACTCCTCTTGTGACCAGCCCAGCTAAAACTCATATCACCCAGCTCATGCCTTTCAAGTCTTGTGTTTCCAAAACAGACCCAAGGACATGAGGAGACCAAGGTATCGCGGCAGTTACCCACCAGGCTGATGCCCGGTGGGGTGCCGAGGCCAGGATAACACAGTGGAGGCTCAGCAAAGCAGCCCAAGCAAGCTATAGTGATTTTCAGCTCTTAGTGATTATCAGCTCAGTGATTTCAGCTCTATAGCTTGCTAGGTGCTGCAGAAGCAGACGCAGGGGGAGAGAGGAGAAGCGTAGTATGAGGTTCTGCAGGATTCTTTATTCGGGTCTTCCGTGAAGGTTCTCAGTGACAGCTCTTCTGCCGAACCAGGCAGAATTAGGGGTTTTTATATCCTACAGGGGTTTTGGAAATTGTCCAATAGTAAGGGTCATGGGAAAGTGACCTATAGGCTTACAGAGAGATAAGCAGGGTCCAAAAGGGGGAAGAGAGGGGCTGCTAAGGCCCAGTCATGCTGACTTGGCATTTCCTAGCTCAGGCTTCTGACCTCTAAGGAGGCCTTGCAGGCCCTGGGCAGACAGATGGCCTCAATCGTGGCTACCACGACCATAGGATCTGTTGCTGCTGGCCTTGGAGGTACCACACAGAGTCATCTAAGCAGCAAACCTGTGCTGGTTAAGCTGTGAAGGTCAGACAGCCACTATACTTCCCTATGTTACTGCTGCACTGAAGAATCATGTTTCCTGGGCTGTTGGGGTCCACTCCGGCTAGCTATAGACCCTTGCCCACATGATAATTCATAGACGAAGGTAAAAGATTGAGAAGCGCTCTTCTCCACGTGGAAAACATTGTCCTTTATTCTAAGACACACATCAGGTGGACAAACCCATGGGAGAAAAGAGAGTGTTCCCTGATGGCAGGGAGCTTTTATACCCCGGGATGGGGACAGAGGGAGAGGTCCACAGCCAATGGGATATCAGTGAGGAGTGGTGAGGGGAGTGGTTAGCTAGGGGAGAGACCACCAGGGGCATACTGGGGTAGGTGAGGGAAAGACCATGTGATGGGGGAAAAGGGTAACAAACCATGTGATATAACATAAGCTATACAGTGCAATATAAAACTATTCTGTGCAAAATTCCCAATCACCCAGTGAAAGAGAACAACTAAAACTAGTGCACCACAACACTGCACCGCTTAACTTATGGGGAACGGATGTTTTATCAGCATGTGTGTCTGGGTAGGAACAGATTTTTAACTGGGGTCACTGTACTAAGAGGTGTAAAGCAGCCTACACTAGCTCTGAAGTGGCTTACTGAGCAGCCTGTGTGGGTTCAACAGTGGCACCTTGAAAAAGAAAATTTAAATGCCCTTAAACTTCTGGTGCAGGAAAAATTGGCTCAAGGTCATATTGAGCCTTTGACAAGCCCATGGAACACCCCTGTATTTGTAATCAAAAAGAAATAAGGTAAATGGAGGTTACTGCATGATTTAAGAAAAATTAATGCTGTTATGAAGAGTATGGGTGCTTTATAACCTGGAATGCCATCATCAATTATGATACCCGCTACCTGGAACACTTCGATTGTTGATTTGAAAGATTGTCTTTTCACCATTCCCTTACACCCAGATGATACCCCAAAGTTTGCTTTTACAGTGCCTTCCATCAGTCATGCAGCACCAGTTGAACAATACCAATGGAAAGTGCTTCCACAGGGTATGAAAAATAGCCCCACAATTTGCCAGTGGTATGTTGCAAAGGGATTCTCAATAGTGAGAGAACACTTTCCAGGGGCATATTGTTAGCACTATATGGATGACACCTAATAGCAACCCCAACCAAAGAAGGCCTTTTACAAATTCAGCCAGAATTGATGTGAGAACTGCAATAATTTAGTTTACAAATTGTACCAGAAAAGATACAACAACCACCATGCAAATACCTGGGAGTTAAAAAATTAAATCAGACCATACAACCACAAACAATTCAATTCTCAACCAAAATTCAGATTTTAAATGATGCAGAGAAGCTTTTGGGTATGGCCATATTTAGAATTAACCATCCCACAATTATCACCCTTGTTTAACATTCTTAAAGATGACCCTGAATTAACCTCCCCAAGGAAATTGACACTAGAAGCAAAAACTGCACTGGAAACAGTAGAGCGGGCCATAACAAACAGACGGGTCTACTGGATATGTCCTGAAGTTTGTGCTAGTGTTCGTTGTTATTGTTGATCTACATCCCACAAGTATCATTGGCCAATGGGACACTCAGTGGTCCGACGCACTACACATTTTAGAATGGTTCTTTTAACCTTACCAACCTAAAAAGACATCACCTTCTGTCTTTTAATTGATTGCACAATTAATTATCAAATGTTGTAAAAGATGTTTACAGTTAAAAGATCCTGCAAAAATCATTGTATCTGTTCAACAGGAATATTTTGAGTGGTGCTTTGCAAATAGCACTGCACTATGAAGTGCTTCCCAAAATTTCACAGGACAAATCACTTGCCACTACCCAGTCATAAACTGCTGCAGTTAAGACAGCCTAGCACATCAGCGTCACAAAAATATGAAGCGTTAGTTGATACTGGTACACAATGTACCCTAATGCCATCAGGACAGGTGAGGGCAGAACGTGTTTCCAACACAGTGATTGACCCTGTTGGAAGCCGAGGTGAGCCTGACTGAGGAGGAGTAGCAGAAGCATCCCATTGTGACCTGCCCAGAGACCCCGTGTATTCGAGGCACAGACTTCCTCCAGAACAGCTATTTTAAAGACCCAAAGGGACTCAGGTGGGCTTTTGGAATAGCTACTGTAGAGACAGAGGGCATTAAGCAATTGAACACCTTGCCTGGACTATCAGAAAATCCATCTGCAGCAGGGCTCCTGATGGTGGAAGAGCAATGAATACCAATTGCCACCTCAACTGTGCACTGCTGGCAGTATCAGATGAATGGAGGTGCCGTGATCCCCATCTGTTGTGGCGTGTCCACAACTATAGCCTCTGTGAGTGACCTGCACTGCCAGCGCCCAGAGCAGGCTTGCTTAAACTGCTGATGAATGAGGCGAGAGATGGGTCTTTGAGTGGAACTCCAAACATGGTTTATTGCGATGAAGAGGGTCCAGGCACAGAGATGAAATGGGGCTGAGGACACAGGATTTTATATAGGGGGCAAAGGGGGCAGAGCACTGCAGTGAGCCAGGACCAATAAGGGATAAGAGAGGGAAGAACGTTATAGGGTGAGTACATATAAGGAAAAAACAGCAGTTGAACTGGGTGATACCAACAAAACCTGCTGTGTCAACATGAGCCTGCAAATGCCCACAGGCGAGACCATTGCATTCAGAGGGATGTCTCTCTTTGACCTTGGTCACCTTTGCCCTGAGGTATTACAGTTCCAATGGTAGGCCTCTGGGCCTCCACACCCATCCACAAAATTATCCATGAACTGGAGAGACAAGGGGTGGTCAGCAAAACCCATTCACCTTTCAACAGTCCCATCTGGCCTGTGCTTGTTCCCTTTCTTCCCTTTTCCCCGCCCCCGCCTTTTTCCCCCCCCGAAGATATCGGACCAGCGCCGGGCAAGGGGCTCTGTCCGGGGTCTGCAAGAGAAGCTTCGTACCCTCCGCAGCGAAGAGAGAAACGGCTCGACCCCTTGGACTGGTGAAACATCTGTTGCCATCTCGGGCTATTTCTCTTGTGTTGGGAGTGCTTTTTTTTCGTTGTTCTTTAATAAACACGTTTTTTCCACTTCCCCTCTGAAGAAATTCTTCCCGAACCCAGTGGTGGGGAAGGTGCGGAGGGTTTTGTTTCCTATAAGGGGCTCCTTTGGAGATATTTTCCCCTAATTTGTCCTAAACCAGTTCAGGCAGCAAAGTGATATGCCACTATTGACATTGCTAATGCGTTTTTCTCCATTCCTCTGGCAGCAGAATACAAGCCTCTGTTTGCTTTCACCTGGAGGGGAATGCAGTACACCTGGAACCGACTGCCCCAGGGGTGGAAGCACAGCCCTCCCATCTGCCATGGACTGATCCAGGCTGCACTGGAAAAGGGTGAAGCTCCAGAACACCTGCAGTACATCGATGACATCATTGTGTTGGGGAACATGCCAGTGGAAGTATTTGAGAAAGGAGAGAGGGTCATCCAGATTCTGCTGGAAGCTGGCTTCTCCATCAAGAAGAACAAAGTTAAGGAACCTGCTCAAGAGATCCAGTTCCTGGGGGTAACGTGGCATGACAGATGGTGTCAGATTCCCACTGAGGTCATCAATAAAATCACCGTGATGTCTGCACCAACCAGCAAGAAGGAAACACGAGCTTTCCTAGGCGGCATAGGTTTTCGGAGAATGCACATTCCTGAGTACATCCAGATTGTGAGCCCTCTCTACCTGGTCACCCACAAGAAGAATGATTTCCACTGGGTCCCTGAACAACGACAAGCCTTTGCCCAGATCAAGCAGATTGCTCATGCGGTAGCCCTTGGCCCAGTCAGGACAGGACCAAAGGTGAAAAATATGCTTTACTCTGCAGCCAGGAACAATGGCTTGTCCTGGAGCCTTTGGCAGAAGATGCCTGGGGAGACTTGAGGCTGACCACTGGTATTCTGGAGCTGAAGTTACAGAGGGTCCAAAACCAACTAAACTCCCACAGAAAAGGAAATCTTGGCTGCCTATGAAGGAGTTCAAGCCACCTTGGAGGTGATTGGCACAGAAGCACAACTCTTCCTGGCACCTTTATTACCGATGCTGGGGTGAATGTTCAAAGCAAAGGTTCCCTCTACCCACCATACCACCAATGCCACATGGAGCAAATGGATTGCCCTCATCACACAGTGCACCCGTATTGGAAACCCAAATAGCCCTAGAATTTTGGAAATAATTGCAAACTGGCTGGAAGGTGAAAACTTTGGTCTCACTGACAAAGAGAAGCAGAAACAAGTGACAAGGGCTGAAGAAGCTCCATTGTACAACCAATTACCAGCAGAAGAAACACACAACACTCTTTTCACTGCTGGTTCCTGTCGCATTGTAGGGATGAACCAGAAGTGGAATGCAGCCGTATGGAGCCCCACACAAAAGGTTGCAGAAGCTGCTGAAGGAGAAGGTGGATCAAGTCAACTTGCTGAACTCAAGACTGTTCAGTTGGCTGTGGATATTGCTGAAAGAGAGAAGTGGCCAAAACTCTACCTTTCTACTGATTCATGGATGGTAGCCAATGCTCTGTGGGGTTGGCTGGAAAGGTGGAAAAAGGCTAATTGGCAGCATAGGGGAAAACCAGTCTGGGCTGCTGATGAGTGGAAAGACATTGTCACTCAGGTGGAGAAGCCATCTGTGAAAGTTCATCATGTAGATGCCCATGTCCCCAAGAGTCAAGCTAATGAGGAGCACCAAAACGTTAAGCAGGTAGATTAGGCTGCAAAGATAGAGGTGTCAAAGACAGACTTAGACTGGCAACACAAGGAACAGTTGTTCCTAGATCGATGGGCCCATGATGCTTCAGGTCATCAGGGTAGAGATGCCACCTGTAGGTGGGCATGAGACTGAGGGGTGGATTTAACCATGGACCGTATTTCATAGGTTATACATGACTGTGAGACGTGTGCTATGATCAAGCAGGCCAAGTCAGTGGAGCCCCTATGGTATGGTGGGCAGTGGTCTGTAGCCATGATATCCTGTCCTGAGGAGCTGAGAGCCTCAGGAAAGAAATGTAAACAATAACTATCTGCTGCTGTGGAATGCCACAGGTGCATCTTTCATTGGTCCATGTGGATTTAGTTTTCAATTAGTGACCAATCACAGCCACCTGTGCCAAGGCTGTGAGCAGTCATAGGATTTTGTTATTCATTCCTATTCGATTCTTGTCTTTGTAGCCTTCTGATCTTCTTCTTCTCTCTGTTCTTTTATAGTTTTATATAGTATAGTTTTAATGTAGTATTTTAATATAATATATAACATAATAAATCAGCCTTCTGATGAAAATGGAGTCAAGCCTCATGTCTTCACACAAGGGGTCTCAGCCTAAACAAGAGTGGTCCAAATGTAAGTACAGGGGAGTCTGGCAGATGAACTACATCACACTGCCCCAGACACGCCAAGGCAAGCGCTACATGCTGATGATGGTGGAAGCCACCACTGGATGGTTGGAAACCTACCCTGTGCCTCATGCTACTGCTCAGAACATCATCTTGGGCCTTGAAAAACAAGTCCTTTGGAGGCATGGTACCCCTGAGATGATTTGGTCCAACAATGGAACTAATTTCAAGAGTAGCCTTATAAATACCTGGGCTAGAGAACATGACATTGAATGGGTGTACCATATTCCTCATCATGCATCAGCAGCTGGGAAAGTTGAATGGTGCAATAATGGCTTGCTTAAAACCACCGTGAAGGTAGTGGGTATGGGGAATTTCAAGAACTGGGAGATTAACTTAGAAAAGGCGACATGGTTGAGGTTCCACTAACCAAGTAGGCCCAGCCCAATCTGAGCCCCTGCAAACAGCAGATGGAGATAAGGTTCCAGTGGCACACATAGGAGGTATGCTGGGAAAAACTCTTTGGGTTAATTCTGCCTCCAGCAAAGAGAATCCCATCCATGGGGTTGTCTTCATTCAGGGATCAGGCTGCACCTGGTGGATGATGCAAAAGGATAGAGAAACCTCATACATACCTCAAGGTATACAAGAGGACCTTGTTTTAGGGTGAACTACTCACAATACTGTGCTTTTATCTGTATCTGCACTATATATATATATATATAATTAAGCTAGTGCATATATATACATTATTTAAAAGTTTTAATTTGATGTAATGTTGGTATAGGAAAAGTTTGGGATGAATAATGTTGAGGGTTGGGGTTTCTTTCTTTCCTTTTATTTCCTTGTTACTTGTGGAATTTTTTCCCATTGAGTTGCTAAAAAGCACTGATGACTGGGTGCTTGAGACAGCAGGGAGGGAGAATTCCTCTTGATTTTCAGGAGTTTCTGGGGGGTGGGGGGGTGGACGGACAGAGATACCTTGAGAATAGAGGCAGGAAAAAGAGGAGGGCTGGGGAGTTGGGGATGCTCTCACTCTCTTTCTGGACCTCGGAGGAGGGCGGTTGGACCCGCGGCTTGGGGAAAGCAATTCGCTGCCACAACCATAACCAGGCTGAGAGATGCCTTTCTTCTGCTGCTGGGCCCTGCATCCCCCTGCCCAGCAGGGACGTGCCGCAGTTTCCAGCTATCGCCACAAAGTTTCTGGTATATCTCATCCACTGCCCCAGGATTTCTGCTCATCCGTGCCCTTCCAGCTTGCTGCTTCCGGGAGTCCTGTTGGGGCACTGGGATCAACTGCCCCTGGGGTTTGTGAAGCAAAGCCTCCCTTCCACCCCTTCCCATCTTCAGACAAAGCCGCCAGTGCCATGTGCTCTCCAAGCCGGCACTGGAACGCCCCCTGCAGCTACAACGGGATCACTGCACCTGCCCTGCCCACAGCGAACCGCCAGCGCCCCTACCGGCTGTGGCTGTAACTGCACCAAAGGGGAAAATGCCTGCAGTCAGGACACTGCAATTCCTGGTTCTGTTTATTTTTAATGCTGTAATAGTTATTTGTCAGATTCTTCCCAGCTTTTTTACAGAGACGGGGCAACTGAGGAATTTTAAAAGATTTCATTCCATTATCAGTCTTGATGAAGGGTGAGACATAAGAGATGTAAAACTCAATGCCATTCTATCAGAAGCCAACCTATTTCCTGGTTACAATACCTTATAAATGTTTTTCAGCCTATTAGCTGTTGCCACACAATGCTACTAATACTTCTAACACCAATCACCAATTTTTTTACCTCACATGATCCTGCTACACTGCATTTTTCACAATTCTAATTCTCTAAAATACCTGGTCTTTTTGCAAGGCCATATTTTGAAACTTGTTTCTAGTTCAATCTCTGTCTCAACAATGTCTAGTCCATGGCCTTCCTAAGTCAGCACACCTTATCTCAGAGTTTGCATACAGATGTACAAGACTGTGTGAGCTTTCTGTCAAATTTCGAGAATCCCTTACAAATTCATTTCTCACAGTTGTTTTTTTGTCTGCCTTGTTATACATACTAGTAAAGAACTGTTATTCCTATTCCCATATCTTTGCCTGAGAGCCCCTTAATTTCAAATTTATGATAATTTGGAGAAAGGGAATTTATATTCTCCATTCCAAGGGAGGCTTCTGCCTTCCTGAGCAGACACCTGTCTTTCAAACCAAGACATCCTCCTTTTTAGGGGGGCAAGAGTTGTCTCTATCCTCCTCTCATTTGGGGGAGCCAAGGCATCCCTGTCTGCCTTACCTTTGAGGGAATAATGGGTGGTTCCCTTTCCTTACCTTTGGGGAGGCCTGTGGGTGGTCTCTGTTCTCCTTGCCCCAGAGAAGTCTCCATCCTCCTTACCTTTGTGGGAAACGTAATGGTCCTTGTCCTCCTCTGCTATGGGAGGTTTGGGGGAGCTTTCATTCTGCTCCCCTAATGGGGGGGACCAGGGTGGTTACCATTCCTCTCTCCTTTGCGGGGAGCTGGGGTGGCCTCTGACTTCATTCACTATGGGAAGACTGGAGAGTCTCTGTGGTCCTCCTATTTAGAGGAGATGGGGTTGTCACTGTCCTCCTCTTGTCTGGGGAGCCCAGGATTTCTCCATCGTCCTTACCTTTTGGGGGGACTGGGTGGTCATCATTCTCCTTACCTTTGGGTGAGGGGCAGGGTGATCTCCATCCTCCTTGCCCAGGGGAAAGGCCACAGGGAGATCTCCATCGTCTTCCCCTTTAGGGGCCTGGGGTGGTCTCCATGCTCCTCCCCTTTGGCAGGGTTGGGACATCCCTGTCTTCTTTACCTTTGGGGGGACCATTGGTCTCCATTCTGCTTAACTTTGCAGGGGGTTAGGAGGTGGTCCTGCTTTAGGGGGTGGCCTTGGGAGTCTCCTTCTTCCCCCATTTAAGGGAGGCTGAGGGTCTCCATTCTCCTTACCTTTGGTGGGGGCAAGGGTGGAGTATTCTCATAGGGGATCTGCATCCTGCTAACCTTTGGGGGAACCATAGATGTGTTAGTTCTCCACTGTGGGGGGCCTGAGAGTCTTTTCCCCTTTAAGGACCGACCCCAGGGAGTCTCTATCCTCCTCTGCTATGGGGGGCAGCACAGGGAGCTCTCTGTCCTCCCCCCCTGTGTGGGGGTGTGGGGGTCTCCATGTCCGCACCCTGAGTGTTTCCATCTCGCCTGGGGCAGTCTTGCTTAGATGTCTCTGTTGCTTTTGCTCTGGGCAGTCCCAGCCTTGTCTGCTCTTTTCACCCTCGGGGAGGGAGGTCTCTGTCCCTCTTGGTTCGGTCAGTGTGGCCACTGGTGTCCAGCCTGTGCACCCATTACCAGTGACAGGGAATGGGCAAGTCTTAGCGATGGGGGAGGTGCCAGGAGTGGGGGCAGGATCAGGGACAGGGTGGGGGAAGGATGGGGAGGGGGTCACTGTGAAACCGGTATTTGGGCTGGGTTAGGGTGGGACTGGGGCTAAGAGGAGGCTGGGGGCGGGGCTGAGGGTGTGGTTTGTCCTGGGGCTGAGGTCAGGGCTACATGTGGGACTGGGGTTAGGGCCGGGACTGGAAGTGGGGTTGGGATTAGGGTTTACCTCTAATAATGGTAGGGGGGTTGGGCTGCAGCTGGGGCTGGGTTTGGTGTAGAGCTAAATGTGGAGTGTGGGCAGGTCAAGGCTGGAGTTAGGGCTAAATTTAGCAGTGGATTTGGAGTCGGAGTTATGTAAGAGTGTGCCCCCTGTTGACAGAGTGACAAAACTATCCTCTGTCCCACTAAAAAGGAAAGAAGCCCAGAAGTTTCTCTCATTGATTAGGTGAAAAGCCACCTCATAGGACCTTGGAAACTTAATCTCAAGCTTAAGGGTAGCTACTTGGATAGAAGCCAAAAAGTCCCACCTGAACAATTGGGTAGAAAATGAAGAGAACAAAGGAACTAATGGCTTTTGTGAGGTGTTTTACTAGGAGCAAGATCTCTTGCACCTGACTAGTTTTTTTTTCTGTTTGTTATTTTGCCTTTTATTAAACCTTTTTGTTTCCAACACTGCAGCAGAAGCCATCCTGCTTATTTCTATGACTCCAAAGGTAGCTGAGCTATCTATAAGCTATCTGAGAGCTTATTAGACCTGGCTCAAGGAGGATAATATAATAGGGTTAGAGTTGGATTTGGGGCTAGGTTTGGAGTTAGGACAGAACGTGGGATCTGGGTTACAGCTGGAGGCTGGGGCAGGGGATGGAATTGCAGCTGGGATTGCAGGTAAAGCAAAAGGTGGGATTTGGTTTGGGGCTGAGGATTTAGGAAGGGACTGGAATTGGGGCTGGGGTTGGATTAGGGCTGAGATTTGGATTAGAGCTGGGATTTGGGTTAAGGTTAAATGTGGGATTTGCTTTAGTGCTGAGGTTGGGATTGAGTCTGGGACTAGACGTGTCTATGACTGGGATGAGATTAAATATTGGACTGTGAGTATGTCTAAATGTGGAGTGAGATTTAGATCAGGATCTGTGGAATCTTCTCCTTCCTTCCCCATTACAGAAATCCCCAGAGCCCTCCCTTGGAGAAACTTACCATAGAGTTCCCCCCACTGGGACAGACAGAAAAGTCTTCCTCATGTGAGACTTGCATAACAGTGATAAATCCCATCCCTCCCAACTTCCCCTGGTTTCTCCCTTCCCTGTTTCCTCATTGGTTGTGGTACCCTTGGTGGCCGGCCCCTTCTTCCCTGAAAGCCAATCCCCTTTGCCCTGTCCCTTGGTACTGCCACTGTACCCTCCCCTGCTTAAACTTTGTGCAGAGCACATGGCTTGTCTTTTGTCTCTAGTTCTTCTTCAGCATGCTCAAATAAACCTCACTGGAGCTGACCATATAAAAGGCCCTTCTGCCTCTCTTCATTGAGCTTGCTGTAGTGACTGTGATGTGTGTGGACTTGACTGCCTTGCCTGAACGCTTACCTAAATGGCTTTTCCACAGAGATGCTTATTCAGAAATAGGTAGCAGCAACCACCATCTAAACTCCCATGCTGCTACAAGGATCAGGGTTAGCTTTGGGGCTGAGTGCACACACAGTGGGACAAGGGAGATGTCATTGCAGGATGTCCCTGGCATTGTTCCAGCCCACCTCAGGCACCACCAAACATGGGGGGCAGCTGGGTGGTCCAAGATCCCCGTGCTCCCATGCTGCCCCTCAATACCATGTGAGCATTCCATGAGGGCAGCCCTGAATTTGACCCTTGGGGGTCTGGGATCAGCCTTCATATCCCTGTGGGAGCAGCTACAGTCATGACAAGAGATTTTTTTCACCTCTTGTTCCTATGGAAGGGTGAAGCCCAGCTGCCCTTTGCCTGTGGTACCTCCTCATCTCCTCTGCTGAGGATGTCAAACGCAGCAGGAGCAGGAAAAACCCCATGCCATGTTTCCTTGTGTCTGCAGCCTGGAACATTGATTCAGAATGTAGCACTTTCTGAAAGGCCTGCTGAATGACATCAGGAGGAAGTTTGTGAGAAAGGGAGGGAATTGTATATTGATAGGAAATAAAAGTTGCAAAATTCTTTCTTTCTGTCTCATTAATTTTCAGTCAGTTCCAGTTCTGTTTATCAGAGTGCCACCTTTTCAGTTGATTGTATTTGTGTTCTACTTTCTCTTCTGCCTTTCTTTGCCTGCTCTGTTTCTCTCACAGTCTCTCTTAACCCAGGGAGCTCCCACCAGTTTAATTCTCAGTCCATGAGCTAAAACAACCATGGGTGAAATTATGAAGGCTGGCAGTAAAATGTCATTGTTAGGTCTTGTTCCACTTGACTTTTGGCTCCTTCTTAAGAGCTTTGCCTTCAAGGGCAGAAACATTCTTTTCCCTGCTGGGAACTGGAATTCCAGACTTTTGGAGTGTGTGCTATGGATCCCAGAGGGGCATTCCTGAGGCTCCCAGAGTGCTACTTCAGCCGTGTCTCCAAAGACTCGATACGTCCCTGTCCCCTGTTCCAGGAGCACCTGTGCTGGTTCAGCAAAGCCATAATGGCCCCCGGCTCCATGACTTTCCATACTGTCAACAGCAGTGCCTTTGTTCCAATGATACCCTGCTGTGTCACAATGGATATTTGGTGTCATGAAGTTCTTCA